>NC_081558.1:22266560-22444085 GCF_022355385.1 Mustela nigripes
GAGAGTCCATAGTCTCTCATGGTTCACCTCCCCTTCCAATTTCCCCCAACTCCCTTTTCCTCTCTAACTCCCCATGTCCTCCATGCTATTTGTTATGCTCCACAAATAAGTGAAACCACATGATAACTGACTCTCTCTGCTTGACTTATTTCACTCAGCATACTTCTTAATGGATGAAGTCAATGAATTTCCTTATTCTATCCATTTGTCTTTCAGAGGCCGTATAAATGACAGGATACAAGTTATTCCAACTCAGTTATCCCAAGGTACTTCTTAAATAAAACCGGTATCACCTTCGGGCTGCTTCACCTTGATATTCATGAGTGATCTCCCACTTCCTGAACTTTGACATTCCT
This sequence comes from Mustela nigripes, assembly GCF_022355385.1. Taxonomy (NCBI): domain Eukaryota; kingdom Metazoa; phylum Chordata; class Mammalia; order Carnivora; family Mustelidae; genus Mustela; species Mustela nigripes. The sequence goes on from NC_081558.1 coordinate 22,266,917, forward strand.
CTCTCAGCACCCGGAGCCTGCCGCCGTCCTTGGGGAACCCAGCCACCAGCCGCCCCAAAACCCCCCAGCTCACTGCATGCTCACCCGAAATGGCTCACCCAAGGTGTCCACACCCCTCTTTCTTAGCTTCCTCACCTTACAAGGCCGGCGTTCATTCTGAATGCTAAGTAACAAAACCGAGGGAGCTGGGGCGAGGGAAGCTGTCTCCGTCTGTGTGCCGCAGAGCACGTGGTTCCGCGTGTTGAAGGAGTAGAGATTTGGTAATGGACTGGTTCCTTCCACTTGTTCAAACTCTCATCTTTTAGGATCACAAAAAAAAAAAAACCCAAATTGCATGGTGAATCTGTCTTTATTTTCTCCATGACTGAACACTGCATTTTCCAGCACTTAACAAGTCATTGTTCTGAAAAATTGGTTTCAGATCAGACCCTGCTTCCTAATGAGGCAATGACTTAGTGGGTAATACATTTTTTTTTTTCTTGGACTGTAAACAGCAGCCGACGTGGGGAAAAAGCACAAAAGATAGATGAGAAATAAAATTATGCAATTGCCCCCTCCCAGAGGGGTCTGTGAGTAATAAAGGATTATGGAAGACCCAGGTCTTTGATTGAAATTCTATTGATCAGCAGATGTTAATTAAGCAATTACTGTAAGACTAGCCCTGGTCCTTGTTTGCGGAAGACCCAGGAAAAGCAGAGTTGCTGTGATGCAGTGTGGGAGGCAAGATTTTAATCTTGTTATTTCTGGGCTTCCTTCCTATTTTTCTATCACATGAAATCTGAACCCTTCTCTTTTCTTGGAGATCTTCTGTAATCTGTGATTCACCTGCTCTTATAACTTAACTTTCGATTTTCTTTCCCAAAAGGAACTCCTAAAATCTGTGTGGGTTTTTTTTTTGTTTTGTTTTTAAAGATTTCATTTATTTATTTGACAGAGAGATAGTGAGCAGAAGTAGACAGAGCAGCAGGCAGAGGGAGAAGGAGAAGCAGGCTCTGCTGAGCAGGGATCAGATTGATCCATGTTGCAGGACCCTGGGATTATGACCTGAGCCAAAGGCAGCCGCTTAACTGAGTGAGCCACCCGGGCGTCCTTTGTGGTCTTCTGATGGACCATTTTCTTTGGCCTTCACTCATTCCATTCCACCTGCCTTATCCCAAACACCAAACTTTCTACCTTTCAGAGTCTGATTCAGGTTCTACTTCTTTTGGAAGCTTCTCCAATCACTAGAGCATTAAAAAAAAATTTTTTTTTAATGTGACATTTTTTAAGTAATCCCTATGCCCAAAGTGGGGCTTGAACTCACAACCCCAAGATCAAGGGTCACATGCTCCCCCAGCTGAGTCAGCCAGGTGCCCCCCAATCATTATATCATTTACTCATCATTTTACTCTATTTTGTCAACATTACAGCACAAATCTATGTTAAACACTTTGGTGTTCACTTATAAGTTATTTTGTATTGTTCAACAGTTCCAAGTGCCCAGTGAAAATTTCCTTCAGAGTTGAGAAAATATCTTACGTTGTTTTTCTATCTCAGAATACTTAACACCCAGGCATCTAATCAATAATACTTACTCTGTAAATTTTACAGAGTCAATGAATTTCCTTATTCTTACTCTGTAAATATTGTCCAGTGCAAGGTACTTGGAGATACAGTCAGATGGAATAAAGTTCCTGCCCACATGGATCTTGCACTCTAGTGGGGGGAGGCAGGTAATAAACAGTCCAAACAAATAGGTGATTTAACAGTGGATAGTGGTAAGCGACGAGCATGGTGTTGAATACAAGTGAGTTCTGAGTGAATCACCCATTTGGAGAACAAGAGGGGACCCATGAGAGAAGAGCATAGTAAACAATCTCACACAAATTCTTTGTACATTTTATGGCGGATCTATGGTACCATCTTGGGCATGGAACTTTGCTATGCTTCAGTTTTCTCCATCTCGAAGATATCTATCACATGACTTCCCCCCCCCCCAAACCTAGCTGATGGGGAGCTGAATCAGGTCAAGTGTCTAGGGTGTGCTGATTCTTGAAGAGAGCCCCTCTGTTCATGTTCTGCAACATGTACACACAGGACCGCACAGAAGGGAATATCGTTATCTCCCACCACACTCCAGTGATCTTACTTGGTCACTTGCCTATTGCACTGGTCTACCACGTGTGGAAACCTCGCCTCTGAGATCTATTGTCTGTTGTGACTCATACTGGATGGAAGGGACTTCAGAATCACCTCGTCCACTCCCTCACGTTGCTGGTGGGGAAATTGAGGCTCAACGTGTATACATGCCATGTTCCCGAAACCATATAGCCATTTATTGGCAAAATCAGACCTACAACCTAAGCGTCAGCTACTTTCCTCCTGCCCCACCCTGCTGTGATTTCACCATCTGGTCTGAAATAGCTCCTCCTTGACCCATACAGGCTACCAAGGCCAGTAGTACAGCCTGTTGTATTTTCTGGCGTGGGACTATTTTTCCCACCAGACAGTGTGCTCTGAAAGCCCACCTTACTCAAGCTTTCCTTGCATTTACTGAACAGGGAACTGCCAAGCACATGCATGTATCCAGCAAATGTTGGGTGAATGAAGGCATCGGCGAACAATTTAAGTGCATTTCACTTTGGCAAGAGATACCTTTCTAAAAGGCAATTAGCAAAATGAACTTCAGCAAATAGAATGTGAATTTATTTTTGATTATTATTTGGAGTAGAAAGATGACTATCTTCACTTTTTTCCAAAGATTTTATTTATTTATCTAGAGCAAGAAAGAGTGAGAGAGCGTGAGCAGTGAAGGAGGGGGAGGGGCAGAGGGAGAGGGAAAAAGCAGACTTCCTGCTTAGCAGGAAGTCTGACACAGGGTGGGTGGGGGGGCGCGGAGGGGTTCCTTGATCCCAGGACCCTGGGATCAAGACCTGAGCGGAAGGCAGATGCTCAAACTGCTGAGCAGCCCAGGTGGCCCTATTCTTATTTTTTTATTTACCTTTGATTCAAGAGTAGTTCCTTACATTCTAAGCTTTAAGTTTTTCCCCTTAGCTCAGCAACTTTGAAAAGCAGTTTATGGTGTGTAAACTACCACCATCATATACAGTAAGAGCTATCATCTCAAATCACTGTGATTAACTTTGGAGGTTGAAGAGTGATTTATTCTGTCCCTCTTCTCAACCTATTATATGTCTTTCTACCACTCTTGGATTTCACCTACTGAACTTTCTTTGGCGCTCACATGTGTGGGGGGTGGGGAGAGGGACAAGGAGTATGTTGAGAATCAAAGCCAAGGTTCGAGGGGCCAAGAGTCAGGGAGAGGGAAGAAGTGGAAGCCGCACCACAGAACCGTCAGTCAGTGTGAAAGGCTGGCAAGGAAGAGAGGGAGCCAGGTCGTAGTCCGAGTCACTCTGGAAAGAGCCTTGACCGCCAGAACAAGGACGCTGCATGAATTTTGGAGTCGCTGAAGATCTTTAACAGAGTTTATAATAACCTTGATCTGCCCTCCACTGGTCTTCCTGGCCCCCTTCCACGGCACATCTGCACTCGCAGGCTCACACCCACTGACATGGTGAACTAGCAGCGGATGACAAAGCATCCCCCACTCCACGGCCTGTCTTCACCTTCTCTCCATCCCTTAATTTACGTTGAACTCTAACTTGTTCTTAAGGTTTCTCCTATCACTTCTTCCAGAAGTCTTCCCTGGCTCCTCATAATGGAGTTGGACCCGGGTTCTGTGTGTCCCTCAGACCCCATGGTTACATTGTCATTCCCCCTATCTCTCTGAACTGCAAGGCTACTCAATTTTCTGTATCCATGTCCAGAGAGTAAGCTCCTCTAGGAAGGAAGGTGACACACTGGCCACCGGATTCCTGTTGCCTGGCACATATGGCAGAAGCATTTGATGCATGCATGAAAGAAAGAATGAGCAAACCAACGCAGGGATGGAAGCCCGTACTTGGTGCTGACTTTAAGGACGTTCCTGGCAAGGCAAATGGGGAGAAGGAAGGGAAGTTAAGACAGTTTCTATGGCAATCTGGGTAAAAAAGGATGAGGCTTAAACTAGTAGCAGAAAGAGGACAGAATGGCGACACAAGAAAATTGCAGAGGAAATCTAGCAACTGATTGAGGGCACGGAGTGAGGACGCAGAAGTAGTTTAAATGCTGAGATTTGGAGCTTTTAAGAATAGTGGCCCCCTGAGTGGAGATCGGGAGGTCAGCAGAAGTGAGAGCTGGTTTTGGCTGGTAGTGGTGGGGAGATAGATGCTGTCTAGGATTGTACAGAATACCGGGGTCATGCACATTTAGTACTACCTACTGAAGCCGACTTTATACTTAGTTTTCCTGATTCATGAAGGTGTATCAGAATTAAGCGACTCATGCCTAAATGGCAGACCTGCCATCTTCATCCTCATTATTGATCCTTGGATTGCCCGAAAGACAATCTTTCAGCGTGGATTTCTAGGTTACTTGGGAAACCACCTAGTTTTTGCCCCTCCATCCAGGTCAGATCCTATATGCCCAGGAAATTCACGTTTTTTTTTTTTGTTTTGTTTTTGTTTTTTTGTTTTGTTTTTAAAGATTTTATTTATTTATTTGACAGAGAGAGATCACAAGTAGGCAGAGAGGCAGGCAGAGAGAGAGAGGAGGAAGCAGGCTCCCTGCCGAGCAGAGAGCCCGATGCGGGACTCGATCCCAGGACCCTGAGATCATGACCTGAGCCGAAGGCAGCGGCTTAACCCACTGAGCCACCCAGGCGCCCTGGAAATTCACGTTTTGAACCTGAACTCAGGATAGTTGGAATTAAGCTCACTTACATGAGAGGTCTCTCAAGTTTCTTCCAGGACAATCCCTACAACTAGTGATAGTTCCTCCCTTCCCAGCACCCTGGGTCAGACATGTGCTGAGAATTTGCACTGGTGGGCGCCTGTGTGGCTCAGTTGGTTAAGCGACTGCCTGGAGCTCAGGTCATGATCCTGGAGTCCCAGGATGGAGTCCCACATCAAGCTCCCTGCTTGACAGGGAGTCTGCTTCTCCTGCTGATCTCTCTCCTCTCATGCTCTCTCTCTCTCATTCTTTCTCAAATAATAGATAAATAAGAAATCTAAAAAAAAGAAGAAGAAGCTGCATTGGTGAATGCATTGGTCATCACAAAGCCAGGGTGAGGTCTGATGGCAAAAGAAATGTCTTCTCTGGCAGGATTACACTCAGGATTAGCATTTAGCAGAAGAATGCCACTGAGGAAGTTTGTCTTTGGCATTTTTTGGTCACTGTTTTTCTCCATGTGCTTTCATAATAGATCTTTCCTGCTCTGATACTCTTCCCAGTAACTGGTCTAGGCAGGAAGCTTCTCTAAACTTCTGGGAAAAGAATAAGGTCATACCATTCAAACTTAGGTGTTAATGTTGGACCGTAACTTATTTTTTCTCCCTTCTCTGTGACACTCCTATCCTAATAGGGGCCAGCTTCTTCATAATGTCTGACAATGTTGAAAAGTTGCTTGGGGGGCACCTGGGTGGCTCAGAGGGTTAAAGCCTCTGCCTTCGGCTCAGGTCATGATCTCAGGGTCCTGGGATCGAGCCCCGCATCGGGCCCTCTGTTCAGCAGGGAGCCTGCTTCCTCCTCTCTCTCTGCCTGCCTCTCTGCCTACTTGTGATCTCTGTCTGTCAAATAAATAAATAAAATTAAAAAAGAAGAAGAAGAAGAAGAAAAGTTGCTTGGTCCATCGATATGGCCCCCAAAGGCAAGAGGGGTCCTGGGTTCTGATCCTAGCACTGTATTAACAGACTCTGTAACCTGGACCAATTGAATGGATGGAGCCTCAGTTTCTTTATTTGTGAAATGAGGCAGTTAAATGGAATCAATGGTTTTCTATCAGCCACATCAGTGTCTTCCTTTTGTCTGAAGCTCCCCTTTTACTAAATGAAATAAAATCCAGGGATAACATAAGTTTCTTAGATACATCATTTAAAAATCAATATAGTGCCTTAAATGTAATAGAGAAAGACAAAAGGGGAAAGTAGTCCCATAAAACATATATAATGTGTAAATGCTCAGGCCCACCCACACTGGGCGGCATATTTGTTAGATGTTCGCATCTACACGTAGATGTAAATGTGACAGTTACACAAGCCACAGCTACGACTTTGTGGTACTGGCCCTTGTGTATCATTTTTATGGGCCATCAAATACAACTAGTGGCATTGCTGTCAGTGATGTGATTTTTTGAATGGTGAACATTTCTTGGTAAGTTTCCAAACAAAATAAACTATGATCTTCCCTTCTTGGTTGCTTTCCTTTAAAAAAATCAGTATATATTTAAACTGCCAAAAAAAAAAAATCAAACCAAAACAAAACATGTGTTTATATACAGAAAGGAGTTTTGTTCTAGGTTCACATATTGAAATACACTTTTTTTTTTCCCCCACTTATGTGATTGACTGGGAAGTCAGAGTAGAAGTGAGATGATGCTCTGGGGAAGCAGGGACTTCTGTGCATTGCAGGCTGTTGGGTGTATCTCTCCCCACCACCTACCAAATGCTAGTAGGTTCCTCTAAATTATTAGGAGGTCAGCAAAAGTAATGGTATTTTTATAATTTGCATTGGTCCTTATTATCAAATCTACTTCTTTTAGAAGAGAGCTTCCCTTTTGACTTGGTATTGTTGAAAACTTCACCCTTCCTTTACAATTTCACATGTTCAATAATTGGAAGAATTTTCCATAGATTCACATCTAGTGATGTGCATTTCAAATCTTGTTTCCCCTCCATCTGTCCTGTACTTCTGGCTGGTAGTGTAGCACATGCTCATAGCAATGCCTGGTGCCTGGGTGGCTTAGCTGAACGTCTGACTCTTAATCTCAGCTCAGGTCATGATTGCTGGGTCATGGGTTCGAGCCCTGTGTTGGGCTCCATGCTGGGCATGGAACTTGCTTTAAAAAATTTTCCAGGACGCCTGGGTGGCTCAGTGGGTTGGGCGGCTGCCTTCGGTTCGGGTCATGGTCCCGGAGTCCTGGGATCAAGTCCCGCATGGGCTCTCCTTGCTTGGCGGGGAGCCTGCTTCTCTCTCTGCCTCTGCCTGCCTCTCTGCCTGCTGGTGTGCTCTCGCTCTCTCTCCTTCTCTCTGACAAATAAAGAAATAAAATATTTTTTAAAAAATTTCCTAGTGGGGCACCTGTGTGGCTCAGTTGGTGGGGCACCTGCCTTCAGCACAGGTCATGATCCTGGGATCCCTGGTCAGGGAGAGTCTGCTTCTTCCTCTCCCTATGCTAACCTCCTGCTTGTTCTCTTTCTTTCTCTGTCAAGCAAATAAATAAAATCTAAAAAATTTTTTTTCTACTGTATCAGAATTCTGAAGGCATCCTTCCAGTGCTTTTCAGCTTCAGTGTTACTGTTGATAAGTCTAGTACCACAGGATTTCCACTCTTTTGTAGGTAACGTTTCTCCTCACTGAATGTTTTGGTATCCCTTATTTAATCCTAGTGATTTGAAAGTGTACAATAATTTGCCTCACCTGTGTAGGGTTTTAGTCATTGTTTTGGACACTTGGAAAATGGAAAAGTCATTGTTGCAGACATTGTTTTCGAGGACTACGTCCTTTAGTTCTTAGAAATGTCCCTTTTCTTTTTTTTAAGATTTTATGTATTTATTTGACAGAGAGAGATCACAAGTAGGCAGAGAGGCAGGCAGAGAGAGAGGGGGAAGCAGGCTCCCTGCTGAGCAGAGAGCCTGATGTGGGGTTCAATCCCAGGACCCTGAGATCATGACCTGAGCTGAAGGCAGAGGCTTTAACCCACTGAGCCACCGAAGCGCCCCCCTGTTTTTTTTTTAATATATTTTTTGTTAATAATTTTTCTTCCTACTGTTGTTGTTGTTCTCTGGCTGAAATTATTATTCAGAAATTGGACCTACTTTTCTTTTCGTTATTATTGTCTGTTCCTTGGTCTTTCTGCTTAACTTCTATTTTTAAGAAGATCTTCCTAGACTTAAAAATGTTATATATTTTTAATAGGAAAAGGGTTTTTTGTTGTTGTTCTTGGAGTATTACTTCAAAGCCTTTGTATATAGTATTATTATTATTTCAAGGATGAAATTTTTTTTAAATTTTTCTGATATTTTTTTTTTTACATAGGCCCTACACTCGACATGGGGTTTGAACTCACAGCCCTGAGATCAAGAGTCACAGGCTTTATTGACTGAGACAGTCAGTGCCCCTTATTTCCTTGGGATTCTTAATGAGTTTTCTTCTGCTTCTTGGATTTTATCTGCTTTCTCTGAGTTTTTGTTTGTTTGATTTTCTCCTGCCTTATTAGAAATATTCCTAATATTTCTAATATTTCTCAAATGTCTGATGTTCCTAGACTGTCTATTCATATTTAAGGATGAGGCCTAAGTCTTGTCTGTGTATCTTAAAAAATATCTAGAATCCTACAGCTTCTCATCACTGTCACCTGTATCATCTTGTTTCAAACCACCATCATCTCTTTCCTGAATTATTTTAAGACTCTCCTAATTGGACCCTCAGCTTCTATACCAATGCACTATAGACTATTCTCCACAGAGGATAGTGTTATCTTTTAAAAATATAAATCATATTATATCACATCTTCTCCAGATGCTCCAGCTGATGGCTTTCCATCTTGTTCCAAATAAAAATTAAAGTCTCGACAATAATGTATTCATTTTCTATGCCATATAACAGGTTGCCACAAATTTAATGGTTTAAAACAATACACATTTATTGTTTCACAGTCCCTGTGGTTCAGGCCTGACTTAGCTGGGTCCACTGCTTAGGGTCTCACAAGGCTGCAGTCATGGTATTGACTAGGGTTAGTTTCTCATCTGGAGGCTCAACTGGGGAAACACCTGTTCTGTAACCTTGCATGGTTGTTGGCAGCCAGCAGTTCCTTGTGGTGGTAGGATTCATAGATGTTTGCCTCCTCAAGCCATCAAGGAGGGAGAGAGAGAGACAGAGACAGAGACAGAGACTGAGACTGAGACCAGGGTATGTTTTCTAGCAGGACAGAGTCTCACATAACGCAACAGAATTATGACAGTGACATCTTCTCATATTTGCTGTAGTCTTGTGGTTAGAATCAAGTTACAGATCTTGTCCACACTCAGAAGGAAGGAATTGAACAGAGGTGTGAAGGTGGGTGCCACCTTGAGTCTGTGCCACAAATGTTCTACATGGCCTGGCTCTCTACTACTTCTCTACCCTTATTTCCTACACTTATCATTCCTATTCAATCTTCTACAGCCACAAGGGTTTTAGGACTTTTGCATTTTCTCTTGCCTCTGCCTAGAACCCTCTTCTCCCAAGTACCCACCCACATGATCCACTTTCTCACCTCCTTCACGTCTAGTGAAGTGTCTCTTTCTCAGAGGGTCCTTCTCTGATCACCTTATTTAGAATCATTGGCACTCCCTATTCCCCTCTCTTGCTTTAGTTTTCTTCATACACTATGTCGTGTCCTTTTTTGTTGTGTTTACTATCTGTTTTCCCCTACTAGAATGGAAGCTCTATGAAGATAGGGATTTCTATCTCTTTTGTTTATTACAGAATCCCTTGTACTTAAGACATAGTGGTCACTCTATACATATTTATTAAGTGCATGGATGTGTATGTGAAAGAATTGCTGTCTGATGGGCTCAACCAGAGGACAAATGGATGGGTATTTGGCTGGCTTTTCTGTTGGGGACTCCCAAATATCAGTGTCTATAGATCTTGGTTCAAGCTTCATCCAGCTTCTCTAAGAAAGGATCATCCAATCCCTGCCCAAAGATTGTGAGAAGCCTGGCTGACATTATTTTGTAGCTATGCAGCCCCTCCCAGGGAGGGGCTAATAGTCTTAAATATGTGTAGAGTCTTACATGCAGTTTGCAAATTATCATTTTATCTCCTGAGTTTTAGTTCTGTCCCTCACCAAAAGCCCTCTTGTCTCTAAGCCTAATATCCTTTAGATCTGCAGGAAGGGGAATCCATTGAATATACAAGGTAGAGGTTGGGATATTGGGGTTTATCTGCTGTCCCTGGCTCACCTCTGCCTTCTATTCAGTGCTTACAATATTCTGAATTCTTCTAGAGTTCTTGTGGGTGAATTAGCTTCTTTTTCACTGGCATATCCTTTTGTTTGCCCTCAGGTTTGACATTTCTCTCTCTCTCTCTCTCTCTCTCTCTCTCTTTTTTAGATTTTATTTATTTATTTGAGAGAGAGAGAGAGAGTGAGAGAGCACCTGCGGCATTGGGGGGGGGCAGTGGGAGAGGGAGAGAGACTAAGTACACTCTATGCTGAGCATGGAGACTGAGATGGGGCTCAATCTCATGACCCTGAGCTCATGACCTGAGCTGAAACCAAGAGTCAGATGCTTAACCGACTGAGTCACCCAGGTGCCCCTGACCTTTCTCTGTTCTGTTAAGTCATTCAACCTTCTTCCGTCTACTTTCTGACTTTACATGGAGTTTCTATTTCTGTTTCTTTTACTCTTTGTTTTGTCTAAACCTTTTTTTTCTTTTTTTAAGATTTACTTATTTGTTTATTTGACACACAGAGAGAGAGAGAGTACAAGTAGGCAGGGCACGGAGCAGAGGGAGAAGGAGAAGCCTGCTCCCCATGGAGCAGGGAGCCCGATGCAGGGCTCAGTGTGGGGCTCGATCCCAGGACCGTGGGATCGTGACCCAAGCTGAAGACAGATGGTCAACTGATTGAGCCACCCAGGGTGCCCCTCTTTTCCTCCCTGTTTTGGAGAATTTAGAGAGAAGAAGACCATCTTGATACTGCAAAATCCCAAAAAAAATTTGCATCCAGATGTCTAACATCTCCCTGGGGATAGGCTTAAAGTCTAAAAATATTGATGGCAAATGGAAACTCTTATTAAGGCTGCTTGATTTTGTACTAAAGGTGAACAGTAGGAAAAGGATCTCAGATAATTCACATGTTAAAGGGGATTGGAGGAGGAGGTGGGAAGTACTATCTACAGTCAACACTTCAGGTAGTTCATACATTTTGATCCTATAATCATCATTATAGAACTCTCTGTCTTAAAGGCATAATCAGAAACTCAAGCAAATATAGAAGTACAACCATGTTCATCACAATACTAGTCATATGATCAAACCTGGAGAAACCACAACAAGATAAAATATGACACATTCATTGGAATGTGATGCAGACATTAAAAGAGGTATTCTTGAAGCTGTTTTGAAAAGTGAAAACAGTCAGATTTTTTAGGACTGTTTAATGACATGAGAAAGAGCTCATAATATATATTAAATGATAAAACAAGATGTGTATATATTACTTTTATTGTAAGAAAGCTTTTAAAAGGCACAACTAAATTAGAAGCCATAGATTTATTTTAAACCATTAAAAAATATTTCTAAGGTACAAAAAATGAGTATTATATGCACCAGAAATTATCAAGTTGTGGTTTATAAATTTGTTCTAAAGAAAACATGTTTCCTTCCTTAGGTACCTTCTTCCTTTCCTTATACTCCTCTAGGTAGATGTGGAAGGGAATGAAGTGGTCACTCCTTTTCAAGGAAACCTATTACCTTTCCTTCAGACTGTTTGGTAAACTTATAAGCCCTCACTTTCCAGCTTTCCAAAATAATCTTTGTATGTACTTTAAAAGAATGGCCTTTTCCGATAGTCTGCCAAGCTTTTAAAGAAAGAACTATTCTTGACCAAGTTTGGAAAAACGTGGAAGTGTTCACTGCACATAAAATCAGTGTGTTTGTTTCAAAGGAAAATTCTCAAGTAGGACAATTATAGGTATGCAGATAACACATACTCTAAAATTAATTGTTAGTACTAGAGGAGTTTAGTTCAGAGAAACGTTGACTTAGGGAAGAGGCCCGTCCCTCTGCCTGAACTCTTGATGACATAAAGTAGATGTTGGGAAATGTCATGGTTCAGGAAATAATCATCACAACGAGCTTTTGTGCTCTGCTAGCATTCATCTACACAATTCACAGGCATAGTGAGTATGAAAGTTCTAGAGGGGACCTTTAGCCCTTTAGCAAGAGCTAGGCTGGCAAGCAGAAATTACATCAGGATATGTTCTGTGCCCTGTCAGCTTTCCGTTCTCTTATTGTTACTCTTCCTCTCCCCCCCCCCCTCCCAACCTGGCCCCTTACCTCCATTAGAAATGGGGAGGATAAATCCTATCTGTTTGCATTTGCTGTTCTAGCCCAGAAGTGCTTCTCAAACACCCATAAGACCCGGAAGTGCTTCTCCAACACCGACATGACACTGCGTGCCTCACCAGTATGAGCTTCCATCCTTCATCTCTCATATACATTGATGGAAAACTTTATTACACAAGGCGTTAGGCGGGGGTACCTGGCCCCAAGGAGCTTATGATCAGGCCCACGATCCAAGGTAGTTCATGTACGGTGAAGGCAGGCAGGAAGAGAGATCATTGTGGGTAGGTGCCTTAGGGAATAGCTCCCGCTCTGTGCATTTAGCCTTTTGGAATAAGGGGACTTCCCTCTTCGTTTAGCTTGAATTTTATTTTTGTAGTCATGCTTTTGCAACCACTCAAGGAGCTGTGTCCGTTGGACCTATGCTTAGCAAACTGACTGCCCAAGGACGATGTGGGTTTGCTCCTGCAAACTTAAAGGGGTGAAATCTCCCTGCATGGGTCACCACGGGAGAATTTGTTTGGTAGAATTGCTAGATCCGAGCACTTTAAAAAATAAGGATGCTAGATTAATTAAACATAGGTTGAAAGTTTCGTTTTTTTACCTATTTCAAACACTTGCTGTGTTTTTGTGGAGGACGTGTTACTGATTGGAGTGGATAGTCACATTAGAGCTTCCCTATTTCAGATCTTCTGATTCTCTGGCTTGCCTTTGGAGGACCCAGCATCACTCTCCCATGCCTCGATCCACGTGGTGGTGTTTTCAGGTTATCTGAAAGGGGAAGTTTGGGGTGACTGGATCTTTTCTCTAGTTCCATTGTTGAATCTTGTTCACTGATTTCTAAATGCAAAGCTGATCGTTCTAGAATCCTACTCCGGTATCCGCAGTTGTAAAGGTGAATTCAGAGTGGACTCGGTCAGTCTTGGACCTTCCCAAGGACATTTAGTTATGGGAAGGCACTTCGAACAACACTAAGCACACAGTGAGAGGTTAATACATGGTGATTCCACAAACCATGAGTCTTTGGGAAGCAATGCTACTGTCTTTTAAAAGAATTCACATATTTCATGTAAAGCAGTGGTTTTTTAGAATAACTTGTTTGTGCCGCTTCATGGGACCAGAAAGGTACAGCGGATGGTCGAGACAGGCTGCCCTGCAAGGAGAAACAAGGGAAATCTGGATACACTTCAGATCCCGGCTTAATCCTGTGAAGGTTTTTCTGTCCACCTGAGGCTCATTGCTCTCTTCCGGCTTTCCAATCTTACAGCCTCTCCCTATGATTTCTGCCTTCATTCACATGCAGCACAGCAACCCCTGTTCTGGAACCTGCTTTGCACCAGGCACTATCCTAGGTGTTAGGGAGCAGAACAGTCATTCCTGCCTTCCTGGACATTAGAAGGAAGTGAGAGAGTCGGACAGCACGTGAATAACAAAATAAACAGTTCACGGAGGCTTCTCATTTCATTTGAGATAGACTTGACACAGATGAATTTTTTTCCGGTGACTGCTTTCAACCTTGTTCACCAATTCCCCATTTCTTAGCGAATGTTTGGCATATCCTGCAGCTTTCTAGTCAAGTCAAGTGGTTAAAATACAGTCCAGGCCAGCTCAGAATTCTACGAGATGGCTGATTCAAAGTAAAGCCCTCCCCCACAATGTACTGTGCTTCTGTTTACCCCATCTGGGAAAAGATCCTGGGCTGGTCTCTTTTCCTGAGAAAATCTGTAAGAGCAAAGTTAGTGGGAGGAAATATCTCCCCAAGGCAGCTAGTGCTGAGGCTACAACGGGTTTCACTGTGTCCTTTTGCTGTACCCATTCTACAGTCTTTTCACACCGAGCTCACCCAGCTGCTGGCTTACCTTACGTGGGAAGGGCTGAGCCCTTGGTCATTCCTGAAACATCTGCGGTCCAAGTCTGCCGTATTGTCCATGTATCATCCAGTCGGGCAGGGGAATGCCAGGACAGGTATCAATAGGCCACCTGGGATCAGGCACACTCACACTCTTCCCCGTCCCTCGTCCTACTTCCCACGGAGGCTCAACATCAGTGTCCCCTGCTGGTATGGTGTCACCTTTCCTTGCCTGTTGTTCTTTTAGAACAAGGAGCTCCAAGTGACTAGGGGGCAGCTGTAGCTACAATGTCCCCTGGTGGAAGTATGGGAAACAAGATCTTTAAACCCACTGCCTCTGAAGTTGCAGGGGGAAGAAACACAAGTTCCTTTCCTGGGTTGCTGGGGTGATGGCAGGTGGGGACACTCTTACTTTTATCCCTTGGTTCCAGACCCATGTATTCCTCCTCTTGGGGACACAGCCCAGTATAATGGTCACTGATCTGGCTGGAAACTTATTTATATCCTGTGGGTATCACTTCTAAGCGGCCACCTCAGATAAACCTTCAACATGCTGTCCTACCATTCTGTCAATGTGGCAACTTCTAGAGAGGAGAGCAATATGGTGGGACCAGAAGTATCATGGTTACACGCTATGTGGCTTTAGGTCTTCTGCCGTAAGATGAGTCCCTTGGTCTAAGGTACTGTCGTGCAGGAGCCTGGGTTGGTGACTGCATGTTCTGCCAACCCTTGGGTAATTGGGCTGGTCAGGGCCTTGAGGGCATAAAAGACAAGGGTAAGCTGTCAAATCCCAGCAGATGAAATGCTGCCCCTTCCAGCTAGTAGGGGTCCAATGCAATCAACTTGCCACAAGCTGGCTGGTTGGTCTCCAAGAAGGATGCAGTTTTAGGCACTCAGAGTTGCTAGAAGATTAGATATTTTGTAGCAGCAGCAGCAGCAGCAGCAGCAGCAGCAGCAGCAGCAGCAGCAAGATCAGTTGGTGAATGAGAACCCAGGCACAACCTCCATCCCTGAGCCACGGCTACTCCCTTCATGAGCCCACGGTAGCAGCACTGTGACAGCTAATGACAAAGGAAGGTCAAATCATTCTGTCTACGTGGTTGTTCAATGCCTTTCTGTGGCAGGCGCTCTCTGGTGAACACTAATATGGGATACAAGTATCTCCACATTTTGTGTCTCTCCCTATAGATCCATTCTTGTCTCTTCCCCAAAACTCCTTGTCCTTGAGTTTCCAAACTTGTTCCTTCCATGCCCCTGACCAACAAGTCAAGCCATTCCCTTCTGCCCATAAGTCTATGTATATTCCTACTTTAGGCTACTTCTCTTCCTACATATAGTAGGTGGCCATGTGCAACACACACACAGCTTCTGTCTTTCACTGTCACCCCACAGCGCAGCGGGTCCAGTAGGGGCTTACTCCTATACAACGAGTCACTCTCCCTGTGAAACAGTCTTCCATTTTCCTCCTCTGTCAGCTGTTCTGCCAGGACATCCCAGGTGGCCAGAGGAGTGAGTTGAAGGAGATGTGCTCACCATGGTGGTGGAGGAGGTGGTAGTCTGGGTTACCTGCTTCATGTTTTCTTTTGTTCCTATTTCTGTTTTTGTTTTTTTGTTTGTTTTTTGTCTTCTGTCGCTCAATGTACTACTTCAGTCTTAAGAGGTGTCACGGTTGGGCCCATCCGACCTCATGACGTGGTGGGACTGATAGAACCATGTTTATGTTGGGCAGCTGCAGCCATATGGTCCCTCGAGCTCTCATTACCAGACACTGCCTGTCCCAGACCACCCAGCAGCACATGAGAAGTTAAAAAAAAATGGTATACAGTTCTCTACTGTAGATATCATGGCTTTACTCTAGAACCCACGGGATCTATGTTCTGATTCTCCCTTGGGAATTTCTCCTGCAGGAGTAGACCCTAAACCCCTCAGGGCATTTGCTCCATGTCCCCCGAGTCCCTGTCAGTATGCCTCTAGAGTCACAGGTTCTGCCAGGTTGGGTGGTTCGAGGGACAGGGCTAAATCGCTGCTCCCACTGCTCAGATTTGCTATGGAGTCTTTCCTACCCTAGACCTCTTAGAACTTGCAGCCTTCCTGCCGCCGGGTGAATGAGTCAGCAGCGTTCCTGGGTGTGGGACGTGCAGCTTCCAGAACTCAGGGGCAGACATGGTAAAGGAAGATGTCCAAATATATCCAAGCAGGGAGGTTTGGGCAGGGTGGTACAAAAGTAGGAGAGGCAAGAGTGTCAGGAGGATTTGTAAGGAGGTGGTTATAGAGACGGAACAAAGAGCATAGGAGGGAAGAGGAGGGAGAGAGGTTGATGGTTGTGAAAAAGTGCACAGTAACGTCAAAGTGATGTTAAGAACCACTGTCGTTGGGATGCTCATGGAGGTAGAACAAATAAGTAGGAGGTTGGAGTTTCACTTGGAAAAACAGAAGTGATATTGTGTGTGTGTGTGTGTGTGTGTGTGTGCATGTGTGATGTCAGCATGAGGGTAGGTAAGTGCAATGGAGCAGAGGAAAGATTCTCTTGAAACCAGAAGACAGAGAGGCCAATGCACGTCTCTGTTTTGGTGGTTGTTGATTTCACTGTGGTGTGTATCTTGACAACCAGACTCCATGTTCTTTTATATTTGGCACTGAACAGTGCTGTGCCCATTGTAAGGATTCAATGCATACACAGAGGAATAACTTTAAGATCTCATGTTACACATACAAAGAAAAACGTGAGGTTCCATCCAGGTCGAACAGCTAGAGCTGCTTAAACTGAGTGTACCATGGGGCGCTTGTGTGGCTCACTCCGTTAAGTGTCTGCCTTTAGCTCGGGTCATGGTCCTGGGGTCCTGGGATTGAGCCCCACGTCGGGCTCCCTGCTGAGCAGAGAGTCTGCTTCTCCCTCTCCATCCCCCTCTCCCCTGATTGTGTGCGCTCTCTTTCGCTTGCTCTTTCTCAAGTCAATAAATATGTCTTTTAAAAAATAAAATAAAAAAGAACTGAGTGTACAGTGATGAGCTTACTTGTGAGCAGACATGGGGTCACAGTTTGCAAGGAGGCTAGAGGAGAAAGCGTGGAGAGGAGGTTTGATGATGTTTGATGTCCGCCTTTGGCAGAGTGCCCGGTGAATGGGCGATGGGACCAGAAGACAGAGTCAGCGCAGGTGTTTTCTTAGGTATTATTTCCAAACTGATTTTCCTCCCTTGTATACAGTTGTCTGGTTCATTATTTTTAATGTCAAGGAGAGGCTGAATAAGATTTCTTTTTCCCTTATGCTATAAATCCATATTATTTGTTCTTTCTTCCCAAGAAAGCTGGGGATGGCTTTGGATTTTAGGGGCACTAAGAAGCTTCTTCAGCTTGGGGTGTGTTTCTGTTGGGGAGGGGGTGTATGCAGATTTTCCCTTAAAGTGGTTGACTAAGGCTGAAAATTCCTTTCATTAAGGTGGTGTCTTTCTTCCAGTAAAGAAAAGATTGAAAAGGCAAACTCCTGAAGGAAAGATAATATAATGCCTGAAATATGTATTCAGGTGCCATGACTGAGGCTAGAGTCTTCTCTGAGTCAAAGGGGAGGAGGGTCAGAAGACGGTGATGGGGGGCGTGTGGGTGTCAATGGGTTAAAGTCTCTGCCTTCAGCTTAGGTCATAATCTCAGGGTCCTAGGATCGAGCCCTGCGTTGGGCTCTCTGCTCAGTGGGGAGCCTGCTTCCCCCTCTCTCTCTGCCTGCCTCTCTGCCTACTTGTGATCTCTGTCAAATAAATAAATAAAATCTTAAAAAAAAAAAAAGTCAGTGATGGTGCAGGAGTGGGGAGAAACTGCTCTCAGGTGACAGAAAGGGACAGGAGCTAAGCTCTTTGCTCTGCCCTCTGTAAGCCTCTGGGTGGCGGGGTTTAGTGGTGAGCATCATTTGTGAGTTCTGAAGACTGAGCTAGTGCTCTCAGAAAGTTGTTGAGACTAGCAGAAATATTTACCTCTCTATTCGGGCTGCGTTCTCTTTCTTTCCTTCTTCTGGGATGTCACCTGGCTCATCAGACTTACGCTTCCTCAAATATGTGGGACTTCTATGTCCATCTAGTCTCCCTCTCTGTGTACTCCACTCCCGTCTTCCAGCGATTTCCTACAGCTCCTGTAGGCAGAAACAAATCCGTTTATACAGGAACTGCCCAGTCATCAAACTAGAAGAAGCTGAATTCAGAGATTTGAAACAAGCAGAATTTTTTTTTAGAAACTTTTTCCAAACTAAAGTCACCTGAGATTCCAAAGATCTGAGTTTTGTTTCTAGTTCTACCACTAAAGAGCAGTGTGACCTTGGAGAAGCAATTGTGCCTTTTCGGGGAGCCTCAGTTCCCTCACGGATCAAGAGAAAAACTTCATTGATGTAATTAATGACGTAAAAGTGCTTGTGAATTCTAAAGAGCCAGGTGACGGGTGGATGGCATTGCTAAACGGAGTGGTGTGGCTCTCAGTGAATATCCCACAGTTCACAATCACTTGGGGAATTTGGTCCGGGTTTTGCCGCCTTCCTCTGATCAGTTTTTGCACCTGTTTTCGGTGGTTTAAGACAACATTAGAATCATTGATGAGCGTTGTGTTGTTGTGTGTGTGTGTTTTTTTTTTTCTGGCCATGCTATCCTCCTGAAAGCTAATTCCCAGGCTTAAGAGTTATTGCTGAGTCCGATCCCTGCCCCGCCCCTGCTTTCTTCTTCCAGAAGTGGTGTTGACGTTTCTGGCTTTTTATTTCTGTTCTCCTTTGAGACCTCTTAAGTTGGAGAACTCATTTAATTACCCCGTCTCCAGCTGGGAGTGTTCTCGAGTTCTGTTTTTCCTCCAAGATCTGTGAGGAGACTGTTTGCTCGTTCCTGGATATTCTTTGCCTCGTGTTTTCAAGCCCACTGCTTGACCTCTGTTTCTCACCGTTGTCTCTCCCCGACCCGTCCCCCTGTCTCTACCCCCTGTTAGCCTGTTTTCTAAACATCGCTGTTGGCGGCAAGAGTCCCCTTCAAGGCCTTTAGTGAGATCGTGAATATTGGACAATGTGGTTCTTCCCCGGCCTGTTACTACTTTTTTGGTAATTTTTTAAAAAAGATCTTATTTTTTTATTTGACAGAGATCACAGGTAGGCAGAGAGGCAGGCAGAGAGAGAGAGGAGGAAGCAGGCTCCCTGTGGAGCAGAGAGTCCCATGTGGGGCTCGATCCCAGGACCCCAGGATCATGACCTAAGCCAAAGGCAGGGGCTTTAATCCACTGGGCCACCCAGGCATTCCCTGGGCCTGTTATTTTTAACCCAGCTCCTCCACAGCAGTTCAGACCTAACAGTTACCCTTTCTCCTTTCTTTTCATTTCTCGCCCTATGGCTCTGGCTTGACCAAGGAGTCTGGCAGCGGGCACAGGATTAGAGCAGTTGGTGTTTCGGATGGCTGGAGTTGACCTACCGACCTTGGAGTCACAGAGGTGA
Source organism: Mustela nigripes (assembly GCF_022355385.1). Classification (NCBI taxonomy): domain Eukaryota; kingdom Metazoa; phylum Chordata; class Mammalia; order Carnivora; family Mustelidae; genus Mustela; species Mustela nigripes. The sequence continues at coordinate 22,286,338 of NC_081558.1, forward strand.
TTTTTCATCCCCAATTGCCTCCTACTTGCTGTGGGACATCAGGAAGTTGGTTCACATCTCTGAGTCTTCCGATTCCTTATCTGTACAGTGGGTATCGTCACTTCTTGCCTGCTTCACAGTTAGGATAAGGAAATGAAGCAAACTTGGTGATCTGTAAAGTACTCTATATAAGGGATGTTTGTCATGATTATTATTCTTGCGGCTTATTTTCTGGGAGTTTGCCACCCATATCATCAGTGCTGGGGCTCTGAGACTGGCTGGTTTACTGAACCCCAGATGGGCTATGTGGGAGTGGTGGAGAGAGGGCACAGTGATGGAATAGGGCTGTGGTACCTGAGGTTCCAAAGGATGCCAGTGAGTGTTGATGAATATGACTTGGGCATGAGGTCCCACCTGTCATCCCAAGATAAGGGCTTCCTTAGCAACGCCGTATCAGTCTTTCTCTTCTGGGGAGGAGCTGGCTCACAACTTCATTTCCTAGAGCACTGCCACCCCATAGCACTTATCTGATTATGTCAGGGTAAACCTGTGCCATTTATTTGTTCAATTTCTATCTTCCTTCTCCCCTATTGGATTACAGGTGTTTCAAAGTCTGCAACCATGTGTATGCACATCTGTCATCCCATAGTGACAGCACGTCACGGTGATTTATACATGGTAGACACCAGCAATGCATTGTATTTATGTGAAGCGAGGCCGTGTTTTCCTTTGTTGAGGATGGGAGGGAAGAAAGTCTTCTGAGTGTGTTCTGTTATTCTGTAAAATGTTTTATTTTTAACGAAGTCATAAATGAACATACATTAGAAAGTTAAAAAGTGGTACAGGCTTAGGAAAACAGTAGTCCCTGCCAACCACACATTCTAATCTGTTCCCCAGAAATAACCACTTCTTAACTGTTTAACTGTTTTCCCTCCTCGATATTATCCTCCATATTTATAAATATTTTCTGTCTGTAGACTATCTCCTCGTTTATCAATTTTATACGTTATCTACTAACTTTAAAAATTGGAAGATGAAAACTTTTTTCTTTTAAGTAGGCGCCATACCCAGTGTGAAGCCCACCACGGGGCTTGAACTCACGACCCTAGGATCAAGACCTGAGCTGAGATCAGCAGTGGGACACTTAACTGACAGAGCCCTCCCAGATGCTCTGGTAGATGAAATCTTTTATTCCCCTTTCACTCCCCTCTCTTTGTTCCATAATCCAGCCTAGTTCTATCTCAAAGTTTGGTTAACTCGATTGCCAATGTCCCAGCTACCTATGGCCATGTAACAAATCATCACAAACACTTAAGGGCTTAAAACAACTACAATGATTTTATTTTCTCCCCTAGCTCCTTGGGTCAGGAATTTGGAAGGGCTTGGCATGCTGGTTCTTGCTCTGGGTGTCTCGCACAATGGCAGCAGCCAGTGGATCTAGGTGGAGTAGCAGGAGGTGGCCCAAATGTCGTATAGCTGGAATCGTGCAGTACGTAACCCTGGTAATTGGCTTCTGTCACTTAGTAATATGCATTTACATTCCCCCATGTCTTCAAATGGCTTGATAATTCATTCTTTTAAGTTCTGAATACTATTCCAATGTCTGGGTGTCCCACAGTTTATTTATCCATTCATCTACTGAAAAACATCTTGGTTGCTTCCAAGTTTTGGCAATTATAAATAAATTTGCTATAAATATCCGTGTGCAGGCTTTTGTGTGAACATAAATTTTCAACTCTTTGGGGTAAATGCCATGGAGTGTGATTGCTGGATTATATGGAAGAGTATAGAGTATGTTTAGTTTTACCAAACTACCTTCCAAAGCGGCTGTACCATTTTGCATTCCTACCAGCAAAGAATGAATGAAAATTCCTATTACTCCACATCCTTGCCTGTATTTGGTAGCATTGCTGTTCCAGATTTTGGCCATTATAATAGATGTGTAATGATATCTTCATTGTTGTTTTAATTTGCATTTTCCAGAGGGCATGGACTATAGAGCATTAAAAAGAAATACTTCTTTGTTATTTGTATATCTCCTTTGGTGAAGTGTTTGTTAAGGTCTTTGGCCCACCTTTTTAATTTATTTTATTTTATTTTTTAAATTAACATATCATCTATTATTTGCCCCAGGGGTACAGGTCTGTGAATCGTCAGCTTACAGACTTCACAGCACTCACCATAGCACATACCCTCCCCAATGTCCATAACCCCACCACCCTCTCCCTACCCCTTTCCCCCCGGCAAACCTCAGTTTGTTTTGTGAAATTAAGAGTCTCTTATGGTTTGTCTCCCTCCTGATCCCATCTTGTTTCATTTTTTTCTTCCCTACTCCCACAACCCCCCACCCTGCCTTTCAAATTCCTCATATCATAGAGCTCATACGATAATTATCTTTCTCTGAAGGATTTATTTCGCTCAGCATAATACCCTCTAGTTCCATCCACGTCGTTGCAAAAAGCAAGATTTCATTTTTGATGGCTGCATAGTATTCCATTGTATATATACACCACATCTTCTTTATCCATTCATCTGTTGATGGACATCTAGGTTCTTTCCATAGTTTGGCTGTTGTGGACATTGCTGTTACAAACATTCAGGTGCACGTGCCCCTTCAGATTACTACGTTTGTATCTTTAGGGTAAATACCCAGTAGTGCAACTGCTGGGTTGTAGGGCAGCTCTATTTTCAACTTTTTGAGACTTCCATGCTGTTTTCCAAAGTGGCCACATCAGCTTGCATTCCCACCAACAGTGTAGGAGGGTTCACCTTTCTCTGCATCCTTGTCAACATCTGTCATTTCCCGACTTGTTAATTTTATTTGGCCCCCCCTTTTAAAAAAATTTTCAGCATAACAGTATTCATTAGTTTTGCACCACACCCAGTGCTCCATGCAATCCGTGCCCTCTATAATACCCACCTGGCCCACTTTTTAATCAGGTTCTTTGTTTTCTTGTTGTTGAGTTTATATATATGATCTTTTCTTTCCCCCTTCCTTCCTACTTTTTTTTTTTTTTTAAGAAAGAGTGCTTGTGGCTTGGTTTTACCACCCTGAGAGCATGACCCCAGCTGAAATCAAGAGCTGGATGCTTAGCCAACTGAGCCAACCAGGTGCCCCTAGTTCTTTGTATATTTTAGATAACAGTCCTTTATGAGATGTACCTTTTGCAAATATTTTCTCTGAGGCTGTGGCTTGTCTTCTCATTCTCTTGATATTGTCTTTCACAGAGCAGAAGTTTTTCATCTTGAGGAAGTTCAGTTTATCAATTATTTTTTTCATAGCTCATGCATTTGGTGTTGTAATAAAAAATTAATTACCATGCGCAAGTTAATCTAAGTTTTTCTTATGTTATCTTCTGGAAGTTTTGTGGGGTTTTTTTGCATTTTACTTTTAGGTCTGTGATCCACACTGAATTAATTTTGTGTATGATCTGTGTGTAGATTCAAATTTTTATGTGGGGATGTCTGGTTGTTCCAGTACTTCTTGAAGAGACTGTTTTGCTTCCTTGTATTTCCTTTGCCCCTCTGTCAAAGATCAGTTGATTTTATTTATGTGGTCTGATTCTTGGGTCTTTATTTCATTGATCTATATGTTTATTTTTTCACCAATACCAAACTTTCCTGATTATTGTAGCTTTATAGGAAGTCTTGAAGTCAGATAGTGTCAGTCTTCTGACTTTGTTTTCCTCCTTCAATATTGTGTTGTCTGTTCTGGGTCATTTGCTTTTCCATATACATTTTAGGATATTTGTCGATATCCACAAAATAGTTTGCAATGTTTTGAATCTACAGATCAGAATGATGGCATTGAATCTACAGATCAAGTTGGGAATAACTTACATCTTGATAACATTGAGTCTTCCTATCTTGAATATGAAATATCTCTACATTTATTTAATGTTTGATTTTATTCATCAGAGTTTTAGAGTTTTCTTCATACAGGTTTTGCACATATTTTGTTAGACTCATAGCATAGTTAAGTCATTTTTAGGGAGGGTATAATGTAAATAGTGTTCTATTTTCAATTTCAAATTCCACTTATTTATTGCTGCTCTATAGGAAAGTGATTGAATTTTGTACGTTAACTTTGTATCCTGAAACGTTGCTATAATTGCTTATTAGTTCCAATAGTTTTTTTTTCTGATTCTTTTGGATTTTCCACATAGACAATCATGTCATCTGTGAACAAAGACAATTTTCTTTCTTCTCAATCTTTATACCTTTTATTTCTTTTTCTCATCTTATTGCATTAGCTAGGACTACCAGTACAATGTTGAAAAGATGTGATGATAGGAGACATACTTGTCTTGTTCCTGATCTTAGTGGGAAAGATTCTAGTTTCTTTCCATTAAATATGTTAGCTGTAGGTTTTTTGTAGGTATTCTTTATCAAGTAGAGGAAATTCTCCTCTATTTCTATTTTACTGAGAGCTTTTTAAAAAAAAATTGTGAATGGGTGTTGCATTTTGTCAAATGCTTTTTTTGTATTTATTGATATTATCAAATTATATTTCTTCTTTAGCCTATTACTGTGATGGGTTACATTAATTGATTTTTAAATGTTGAACCAGCCTTGCATTTGTGGGATAAATTTCATTTGGTCATGGAATATAATTCCTTTATGCATTGTTGAATTCAGTTTGCTAATTCATTGTTTGGGATTTTGCATATATTTTCATGAGAAATATTAATCTGTAGTTTTCTTTTTTTCCTAATGTTTTTGTCTGGTTTTAGTATTAGGGTAATTCTGGCTTCATAGAATAACTTAAGAAGTATTCTTTCTGTTTCTATCCTCTGACAAAGATTGTGGAGAATTGATATAATTTCTTTTTTTTTTTTTTTTAGAGAGATTTTATTTATTTATTTGACAGACAGAGATCACAAGTAGGCAGAGAGGCAGGCAAAGAGAGAGGAAGGGAAGCAGGTTCCCTGCTGAGCAGAGAGCCCAGTGTGGGATCATGACCTGAGCCGAAGGCAGAGGCTTTAACCCACTGAGCCACCCAGGCACCCTGATATAATTTCTTTCTTAAGTGTTTGGTGGAATTTACCAGTGAACCTTTCTGGGTATAGTGCTTTCTATTTTAGAATATTTTAAATTATTGATTCAATTTTAAAAGTAGATATAAGCCTATTCAGAAAGCTTATTTCTTCCTGTGTGTGTTTTGACACATTGTATCTTTCAAAAATTTGGTCCATTTCATCTTGGTTATCAAATCTGAGGGTATAGAGTTGTTCATACTATTCCTTTATTATCTTTTTAATGTACATGGGCTCTGTAGTAATGTCCCCTGTTTCATTTGTGTCCTCTCTCATTTTTTTCTTGATTAGCCTAAATAAAGGTTTATCAATTTTGTTGTTCTTTTCTAAGAAGCAGCTTTTGGTTTTGTTGATTTTCTCTATTGGTTTCCTGTTTTTTATTTCATTGATTTCTGCTTTTATGTTTATTGTTTACTTCTTCTTACTTTGGATTTAATTTTGTCTTTTTTCTTTTTTAAGTAAACTCTAGCCCATTGTGGAGCTCAAACTCATGACCCTGAGATCAAGAGTCACATGCTCTACTGACTGAGTCAGCCAGGCACCCCTAATTTTTTGTCTTTTTCTAGTTTCCTGAGATAGAAGTTTAGGTGACTTATCTTAGATCTTTATCCTTCCTCTTTTCTAATACATACTTTCAATGCTACAAATTTCCCTTTAGGCACTGTTTTCACTTTATCCTATAAGTTTTGATAAGTTGTGTCTTCACTTTCATTTAGTTAAAATGTTTAAAATTTTTTCTTGAGACTTCTTTAATTCACATGTGATTTAGAAGTATGTTGTTCAACCTTCAAGAATTTGGGGATTTTCTTTCTATTTTTCTGCTATTGATTTCTGGTTTAATTCCACTGTGGTCTGAGAGCGGACATTGTATAACTCCTTTCTGCTTAAATTTAAGATGTATTTTATGGTCCAGAATGTGGTTTATCTTGGTCAATGATCCATGTGGTCTTGAGAAGAATGAGTGTTCTGATGTTGTTGGATGAAATAGACTATAGATGTTTATTATATTAATTGATTGGTGGTGTTGAGCCCAGGCTATGTCCTTGCTGATTTTTGGCCTGCTGGATCTGTCCATTTCTGAGAGAGGGATGTTGAAGTCTCCAACTATAATAAGTGGATTTATCTATTTATCCCTGTAGTTTGATCAGTTTTTGCCTTATGTGTTTTGATGCTCTGTTGTTAAGGACAAACACTTTAAGGATTGTCATGTCTTTTTGGACAACATTTAATCATTATATAATGCTCTTCTTTAACCCTGATATCTTTCCTTTTTTATTAAAGATTTTAATTTATTTAGTTGAGAAAGAAAGAGAGAGAACAAGGGTGCAAGCATGAACTGGGGGAATGAGCAGAGAGAGAAGCAGCCTCCCAACTGAGCAAGGAGCCTGATGTGGAGCTTGATCCCAGGACCCTGAGATCATGACCTGAGCCAAAGGCAGTCGCTTAATCGACTGAGCCACCCAGATGCCCTCGTCCATTCTCCCTGCCTCCCTAAATCTTTTTTTACTCTGAAGTCTGCTCTGTCTGGAATTAATATAGCTTTTTGAAAATTAGTATTAGTATGGTGTATTATTTCCCATCCATTTACTTTTTTTTTTTTTTAAATGAAGAAGGTTCTTAAACCCCAGGGGATGTGAGAGATCCAAGATGGAGTAAACCTGGTTCCCTAAATATGAGTGAGAAATAAACTTTTATTTTATTATGTCACTGACATTTTGAAGTTTATCACTAGTTAGCATTACCTAAATAATAAATTTATCACTGCTAGTATTGCTAATTTATCTATTCTCTTTTGTGTGTGTGTATTGACCAACATTGTCAGAGATTTGTCTGTTTTATTAATATACAATTTTAAAAAGATTTTATTTTTCTGGGAGATAGAATGAGCAGGGAGAGAAGCAGAGGGAGAGACAGAAGCAGAATCCCCACTGAGCAGGGGACCTGACATGGGGTTTGATTCTAGGGTCCTGGGATCATGACCTGAGCCAAAGGCAGATGCCTAATAGACTGAGACACACAGGTGCCCTATTTTACTAATATTTTTAAGAAACATTTTCTGTTTTTGATACTATTCTCTATCATTTCTTTTGTTTCTATTTCATTAATTTATATTGCCTTCAATAATTTCTTCCTTCCATCTGAGCTTAGTTTTTTGTTCTTTTTGTAAGTTCTTAAAGTGCTTGAGTAGATCATAATCCTTAATACTAGATATATTTTAATATACATGTGCAGGCACATCAATCATCATTAACTTAGTTGCATTTTACAAGTAATTCTAATTATTTAATAATATTAATTGTTTTTTAAAGCCATGAGTTATTCAAATGCATGTTTTATTATTTTTGTAATAGATGAGCTTTGGGGGTCCAGTTTTGTTATTGCTTTCTGGTTGTGTCATGAGAAAGGCCATCCATTTATTCTTTTTTTCTAGAGTATTCATTGTTTTTTATTTTATTTTATTGGGGTATAATCAACACACAATATTATATTAGTTTTAGGTCTACAATGTAGTGATTTGATATTTGTACAGATTACAAAGTGATCACCACAATAAGTCTGGTTACCATCTGTCAACATACAAAGTTAATACAATATTAGTGACTATATTCCCTATGCTGTATATTACATTCCCATGACTTATTTTATAACTGGAAGTTTGTTGATCCCAGTCACCCATTTCCCAACCCCCTTCTGCAACCTCCTTCTCCTCTGTCAATTACCAATCTGTTTTCTGTATCTGTGAATCTGGGTTTTGTTTGTTTGTTTGTTTTGATTTGACATGTAAATGGAATCATGTAGTATTTATCTTTCTGTGTCTGACTTGTTTCATTTTTTAGCACAATACCCTCAAGGCCCATCCATATTGTTTCAAATGGCAAAATTTCATTCTTTTTCATGATTAAGTAATATTGCATTATGTCTCACACATTTTTTATCCATTTATCCATTGATGAACACTTGGGTTGCTTCCCTATCTTGGCTATTATGAATAATGTAACAATGATCTTATGGGTGTATATGTTTTTTCAAGTTAGTATTTTTGTTTTCTTCAAAAGGTAGATACCCATAATAGAATTGCTGGATCATATAGTAGTTCTATTTTTGATTTTTTAAGGAATCTGATATTGTTTTCCACAGTGGATGCACCAATTTACATTCCCCCCAACAGTGTACAAGGGCTATTTTTTTCTCTACATCTTTGCCAACACTTGTTATTTCTTGTCTTTTTGATAATAGTCATTGTAACATGTATGATATGATGTCTCATTGTGGTTTTGATTTGCATTTCCCTGATGATTAGTGATGTGGAACATCTTTTCATGTGTCTGTTGGCCATCTGGATGTATTTTTTGGAAAGAGGTCTATTCAGATTCTCTGCCCATTTTTTAATTGGATTGTTTGGCTTTTTTTCTTATTCAGTTGTATGAGTTCTTTATATACTTTGAGTATTACCAGGATGTGATTTTCAAATACCTTCTCTTATTCAGTAGGTTGCCTTTCATTTAATTGCTGGCTTCCTTTGCTGTGCAGTAGATTTTTAGATTGATATAGTCCTTTTAAAAAATTTTTTCCTCTTTTGCCCTTGCCTTTGGAGTCAGATCCAAAAACAAACAAATAAACAAACAAACACACAAACACATTGCTAAGATGGATGCCAAAGAGCTTAACTGCCTATATTTTCTTCTTGGAGTTTTATGATTTCAGGTCTTAAGTTCAAGTTAATTTAAATTAAAAAAATAATTTTTTATGTGATGTAAGATTGTGATCCAGTTTCACTCTTTTTGCATGTAGCTGTCCAGTTTTTCAACTGTGTTTATTGAAGAGACTGTTTTTTCTTCATTTTATATTCTTGCCTTCTTTGTTATAAATTAATTGATATCTGTGTGGGTTCATTTCTGGGCTTTCTATTCTGGTCCATTGATTCATGTGTCTGTTTTTATGCTAATACCATAATGTTTTGATTACTGTAGCTTTGTAACATAGTTTGAAATCAGAGAGCATGCTACCTCCAGCTTTGTTGTTCTTTCTCAAGATTGCTTTGGCTATTAAGGGTCTTTTGTGGTTCCATACAAACTCTAGAATTATTTATTCTAGTTCTGTGAAAAATGCCAGTGGAATTTGATAGGGATTGCACTGAATCTGTGGATTGCTTCGGGTAGTATGGACATTTAAACAATATATTAAGTCTTCCAACTCATAAGCATGAAATACTTTTCTATTTATATTTTCTTCAAATTCTTCCACCAATGTTTTCAGTATGTAAGTCTTCTATCTCCTTGGTTAAATTTATTCCTAAATATTTTATTCTTTCTGATGTGGTTGTGAGCTAGATTGTTTTCTTGATTTCTCTTTCTGATAGCTCATTATTAGCATATAGAAATGAAACAGATTTTTTTTTCCTAGAGGGATAGAGAGGAAGAGAGAAAGGGGAGCAGGGAGGGACAGAGGGAGAGAGAGAATACCAAGCAGGCTCCATCCCCAATGCAGAGCCCAATGCAGGGCTCAAACCCACAGCCCTGAGATCAGGATCTGAGCAAAAATCAGGAGTTGGTTGTTTAAGTGACTGAGGCACCCAGGTACCTACAACAGATTTTTGCAGATTAATTTTGTATGCTGCAACTTTTCTAATTTATTTATTTATTTATCCACTACCTTTACTACAGATTTGTCTTTTCCACTGAGATATTTACTTCTGTGTATTTACTAATTTTTAATTAGCGTCATTTCTTTTCAGTTTAAGGAAGCCTCTTTAACATGTCTTGTAAGGCTGGTTTAGTAGTGATATACTCCTTTAGCTTTTGCTTGTCTGGAAAATTTTTTATTTGTCCTTCAATTCTGAATGATTACCTTGTTAGATAGAGTATTCTTGGTTAGATTTTTTTTTCCTTTCAGACTTTGAATATGCCATGCCATGTCTGCAGTTTCTGCTGAGAAATCTGTTTATAGCCTTATGGGATTTCCCCCTAATGTAACAATTTACTTTGTCTTGCTGCTTTTAAGATTCTCTTTCTATCCTTAACTTTTGACATTTTAATTATAATTGTGTCTTAATGTGGATCTTTTTGTTTTCCACTTACTTGAAACTCTCTGAACTTTCTGGAGCTGTGTATTTCTTTTCCATGGTAGGGAAGTTTTCAGCCATATTTTTTTCTTTATTTTTGTGTCTCTATTTCTTCTTTACTCTTCATACCTTACAGACTATGGAATTCTACATTGGTGGTTTTTCTCTTTCAACACTTTTCACTCCATTCCTTTCTTGTTTGCATGCTTTCTGAGAAGCCAGGTGTAATTCACTATAATTCTTATCTTTGCGTCTCTGTAGATAAAGTGTTGTTTTCCTTTTATTTCTTTTAGGATATTTTCTTTAGCTTTGATTTTTTTTTTTTTTTTTTTTGTAGTTTGAATATGGTGTGTCTACAGATAGGCTGTTTGTTTATTTATTTTTGCATTTATCTTGCTTGGTACTCTCTGAGTTTCCTGGAATTGTGGGTTGGTGTCTGACATTAATTTTGGGGTAATTCCGAGGCATTATTGTTTCAAATATTTTTTCTGTTCATTTCTCTTTCTTCTCCTTCTGGTATTACCATTACATGTATATTATACATTTTGTAGTTAATCCAGTTCTTGGTTACTCTGTTTTCTTAATTTTTTTTTCTCTTTGCTTTTTAGCTGTTACAGTTTCTCAAGCTTGGAAATTCTTTCCTTACCTGTGTCTATTCTACTAATAAGCCATCAAAGGCATTCTTCATCTCTGTTACAGTGTTTTTTTCCTCTAGCATTTCTTTTGCTTTTATTTCTTAGAAATTACATCTTTCTGCTTACACTGCCCATCTGTTTTTATGTGTTGCCTATTTTATCCTTAGAGCCATTAGCATAATAATCATATGGTTTTACTATGATAATTCCAATATCCCTACCATAACTAAGTCTGGTTCTGATGCTTGCTCTGTGTCTTTGGACTCTATTTTTTGCCTTTTAGAATGTCTTGTAATTTTTTCCTTGATAGATGTATCTGATGAACTATATAAAAGAACTTCTGTAAATAGGCTTTAGTAATGTGGTGGTAAGATGTGGGGGAAGGGAAGTGTTTTATAGTCTTATGATTCAGTCTCAGCCTTTTAGTGAGTCTGTGCCTCTAGACTGTGAACTTCCCAAGTGCTTCTCTGTCTTCACCCCCTTAGATGGGACAGGATGACTATAGTGACGTGGAGTTTGATATTTCCCTTATCCCACGTAGTTAGGTTTTGATACAACTACAGCAGGCAAGGCTTTGGTAAAATATTTTCTCATGGGGGCAGGTCTTTTTAAGGACAGAATGCTCTGGACTATTTCAGAATTGTTCCCTTTCCTCTCCCATTTCCAGAAGCACAAGGGGATTTTTTTTTCTCTGATATTCACTGAAGGACCTGGTAGAGCTACTGGAGATAAAGCTTACAAAATTATGGGGCTCCCAGGATGACTAGGGCTCCCAGGATGACTAGGTCCCCCTGGAGTTCTCTCTCAGGCTTGTCCATACTGAGTCTCTAGCAACCTCTCACTACAGTTCAGATTTTCCTAACCTGATACCTGATTCTTAAGGAGGTTTCTTTTTGTAGATGTTTGCTCTGTAAAAGCAGTATTGCATGAAAGTTGTGGTTAATCCATATCCTTGCCAAGATTTGATGTTGACTGTCTTTTTAACGTTTGTTGAATTGTAGGAATTCTTCATTTTGGATATAAGCCCTTTTCCAGTTATGATTTGTCTGTCAGTATTTTTCTGCAATTTGTGGCTTTCCTACTCATTTTCCTAGTGACTTTTTCAATGAAGAAAAGTTTTAATTCGATGAAGCCTAAAGGTTACTTTTTTCTTTTTAAGGAATATTGCTTTCTGTGTCCTCTCTAAGAGATCTCTGCCTAACTCCAGTTTGTAAAGTTAAAAATCCTGTGTTTATTTCTAAAATCTTTAGTTTTAACTTTTTATGTTTTGGTTTCTGATCCATCTTGAATTTTTTTTTTTTTTTTTTTGTCTAGTGTGTGGTAGGAGATTAAGTTTCATTTTTGTCTTACATAGATATCTAGTTGTTCTAGTATCATTTACTAAAAAAATTTTCTTTTCTAGTTGAACATTTTTGGCAAATGTATCAAGAGCCAGTTGATTGTATGAGTCAGTTTCTGCACTCTCTTCCCACTTTTCCATGGACCTATTTTTCTATTTTTATGCCAATATCTTATTGTCTTGATTATTCTAGCTTTGTGATAGGTTTTGAAGTCAGGTAGAAGTCCTCCAAATTGTGGGTTTTTTAAAACTATTTTTGTTTTGACTAATCCACATCCTTGGCACTTATATATACAAATTTTGGAATCAGCTTGTCAATTTCAAAATAATGAAAATAATAATATATAGTATTTGGATTGTATTGCATTGAATGGATAGATGAATCTGGGGAGAATTGACATAGTTCACTTCATCTTGTTAATGTTTTTTAGCCTTTTGTAGATGACATGTAATTGGATTAGGCTTTCTTCTCTAGCCTGAAAAACCTATTTCTTTTAACTATTTTATTTATTTAATCTACATTTAAAGTAATTATTGGTACGTTTGGATATAGGTCTCTTTTTCTTTTGTTTTCTATTTGTCTGGGCCCTCTTTTCTGGGCTTTCCCTTATAACTTTCTCTGGTAACCTGAAGTCTGTCTCTAGCACTTCAAGGCTATGAGACTATAGCTTTGGACCAGCCCACACTACACAGATAAGGGCCTGTTCTCGGGCCAAAAGCCACAAACATCAAATCTCACTCAATGTAGTCCCCATCTTGTAAGGGTTACCTTCCCTCCAATTTCTGCCTCCTTTAGATCAATATCCAATGCTTTCAGAGTTAAAAAGTTTTTTTGGTCTTGATTTTATAATTGTTATTTATAAGCATGACATTTTGATCAAGTTTCTCTACTGTAGTCAGATTAGAACCTCAACCACAGCTCTTTGTAGTATCTGGTACACCAATTCCTATGACTTTCTGTGTTTTGAGGGGTGTTGAATTGGTTTGCTTCCTGCTGGAATCTCTCCATGGAGGTACTAAATTTTTACTTTATTCTGCTCTAAGTCATTAACATTTCTTCATGTGTTTTTTCTCTTCATGTATTGTGGCTCAGGGTTACAAATGTCATTGAGTTTCAACAAAGTTGGATTTTTTCCCTTATTACTTTTAGAATTAGTTCCTAGGGATGCCTGGGTGGCTCAGTTGGTTAAGCAGCTGCCTCTGGCTCAGGTCATGGTCCCAGCGTCCTGGGATCGAGTCCCACATCGGGCTCCTTGCTTGGTGGGGAACCTGCTTCTCCCTCTGCCTCTGCCTGTCATTCTGTCTGCCTGTGCTTGCTCTCTCTCCCTCTCTCTCTGACAAATAAATAAATTTAAAAAAAAATTTAGAATTAGTTTCTAGAAAGGGAATGGGGGTTGAAATACTCTGTCCTCTTGAAACCTGAAGTCTCTTGAGTTATTCTTTAGCATGTTTAGATTGTAAATTTTGGGGCTAGGATAGTGTGTCTTTTGCATTCTCTCAACATCAGGAATTTATAGGAGCCACATTCCCAAAATTCATGTTGAAATCCGGGTGCTTTGGGCACACAAAACTCTTTTATGGGTCAGTGTTTCTGGCTGTTTTGGCTTAGTTGTTGTCAAAGAAACAAACTTCAATATTCCTATCTTCTCTGAACCACTGCCCTTGGCCTCTGCTTACCCAGATTTCTTCCAGGGCTAGAGCTGTACCCTATGCCTTCTCAGCGATGTATAGATCATACTGACTGAAAGGTGAAAAGCTTTTCAAGGGGAAAGCTTAAAAGATGAATTCTCTCAGTGGTTTCAGGAAAAGTATCATCCCTCAAGCCTTCAAAACTTGTGTGTGTGTGTGTGTGTGTGTGTGTGTATGTGTGTGTATGGACGTGTGTGTTGTGGGGGGGGGCAATCTTAAAGTTCGGCATTAGGAAAATATGTTTATTCCCATGGTTTTTTCCTAAGGTCTTCCTGAGAAAAGTAATTCAAACAAATCACTTCACATACCTAGTGGCAGATCTGGTCTGCCAGAGCCCTACTCATGCTGAAGATGAATCTAGAAATCCGGTCCACACCATACACTCAGTCTCAGAGTAACTTCCATGGGTTCTCCTCCTTAGCCATGAGCTTTTCATAGACTGGTAAATTCTTTGGTGCCTAGAAGCAGCCCACAGACATCCTCCTGAGCCCTGGAAATGTCTGGGTTTCTGTGTGAAGTCTCTGTCAATCCTAGGATGAAGGGGGTATGTGGGAACTTCCATTTTTAATTAGCCTTTAGGGCACAGCCTGCTCTCTCCGCACTGAAAGGGAGCTTTCTTTCTCTGGGAAAGAGTATTAAGATGCAGAATTGAAATTGTATACCTATCATGTATGAAACAGCTTTTATCTACTTTTTCATCACTGACAAGTGATCTCCAGTTCTGGCTCAACCATTTACCAGTTGTATAACCTTGGGCAAGTTCATGTCTTAGCCTAATTAATCTAGTTTGCTCCTTTATAAACTGGGGATGATCACATTTTCCCTGACCATCTACCTCAGACACTCAGCAAGGCTTAAAGGGTAGCCTGGAAATGGACAAGTGTTATTAAGAATATAAAAATGGGGCTGCCTGGACAGCTCAGTCTGTTGAGCATCTGACCCTTGATTTTGGCTCAGGTCATGATCTCAGGGTGGTGAGATGGAGCCTTGTGTCAGGCTCTGTGCTCAGCGGGGAGTTTGCTTGGGATTCTCTCTGTCTCTCTGTCTCTCTCTGGCCCTCCCCCTCACTCTCTCTCATCCTCTCTGTCTAATAAATAAATAAACTGTTAAGAAAAAATAGAAAAATAAATTATTGATACTACTGCTGAGAGAAAATTTTCTTATGAGGAGGGATGAGTTAAAAAGGAAATCTTGGGGGGCGCCTGGGTGGCTCAGTAGGTTAAAGCCTCTGCCTTCAGCTCAGGTCATGATCTCAGGGTCCTGGGATCGAGTCCCGCATCGGGCTCTCTGCTCAGCAGGGGGCCTGCTTCCCCCTCTTTCTCTGCCTGCCTCGCTGCCTACTTGTGATCTTAAAAAAAAAAAAAAAAAAAAAAAGGAAATCTTGGGACACCTGAGTGGCTCAGTTTGTTAAGTGGCTGCCTTCAGCTCAGGTCATGATCCCAGGGTCGTGGGATGGAGCCCCGAATCGGGGTCCCTGCTCAGGGGAGGACCTGCTTCTCCCTCTTCCTCTGCCTGCTGCTTTGCTTACTTGTGCTCTCTTTCTCTCTCTCTGTCAGATAAATAAATAATCTTTTAAAAAAAGATTTTATTTATTTATTTGACAGACAGATCACAAGTAGGCCAAGAGGCAAGCAGAGAGAGAGAGGGAAGCAGGTTCCCCACTGAGCAGAGAGCGCAATGCAGGGCTTGATCCCAGGACCCTGGGATCATGACCTGAGCTGAAGGCAGAGGCTTTAACCCACTGAGCCACCCAGGCGCCCCAAATAAATAAAATCTTGGGGAAAAAAAAAAAAAAGGGAAATCTTGGTTGCTTTCTGAGACAGCTCAGTTCTGGGACTAAAAGCAGAATATAGGGCAACGTGGCAGTGAGTTTACAGAAGGCTCTACGGCCACTGCCACATGTCCCTCCTTTCCTCAGCCCTCCCTGTCCCCGGGAGGAGACAGTGATCTACGCTGGGCAGGACACCCCTCCCCCGTGCTGCCAGGCCACCTATGCCGCTGGGCCTTGTCAGAGGGCTGACAATCAGCTCCCTGCTGCTTTCTCATCTTTTAAAATCCAATTAAACATCTCTGGCCACAGCTTGACAATTGTCTGGGCTCCACATGGTAGAGCTTCACCTGAGGTGGCATTAGGAAGCCAACAGAGAAAAAGAAAAACTTCTTTATCCTGGGAAGACCATGCCCCCAGTTCCTGAAGGGGTGGAGCCATTGTGAGGTCTGACTGAGAAGGTGCCTGGTTCAATTCTGCATGTCAAGATGTCAAAGGTCAGGTAGCAGATTTAAACTCATCGGCGTGGGTTCCCGTGCCTAGGAGCGATCTGGTGGTTTAAGCGTCAGCAATGGCATAAGGTATGTGTGACAAACAGCAGGTCTGAGTGGGATGTCCGGGCAGGGGGGGATGCTGGAAGCTTAGGAAAGGACAGATGACAGGGGACCTTGAATCTAAGAGTTATGCTGAACCGTTGGGCCTGACCTTTTATAGAAGGCGGGAGGATTGTGCTGGGCGCGGGGTGTTCCACCTTACAGGTTGCCATCTTGTAATGTCTAGCCATTCCCGAAGTTTTCTGAGGTCCGTCCGGCCCAGCTAATCATAGTGCACTGGCACGGTTTTTGCTGAATATAATGTGGCTCCCTAACCACGTCAGAGGACGAATGCTGCATCTAGAAGGATCAAAGCTTCTTGTTCTGAAGAAGTGCTGTATGGTTACTGGGTCAACCAGGCCAAACCAACCCAGGAATCTGGGGTCTGGTCCTGAATCTGCTACTAACCAGTTGGACATATGAGGAAGTTCTTTTCTGGGGGCCTCAGCTTTCTTGTTAAGAAAATGATGGGGAAAGGGACAGCTTGGACTAATGATCTCTAGAGCTCCTCTAGGGGGCGCCAGGGTGGTTCAGTGGGTTAAAGCCTCTGCCTCCCGCTCAGGTCGTGATCCCACATCTTGGGATCCAACCCCGCATCGGGCTCTCTGCTCAGAGAGGAGCCTGCTTCCTCCTCTCTCTCTGCCTGCCTTTCTGCCTACTTGTGATCTTTCTCTGTCAAATAAATAAATAAATAAATAAATAAATAAATAAATAAAGGAGCTCCTCTAGAGCTAAGCCTCCTCTTTCTTTCTAACATATAATCTATTATTTGCCTCTGTGGTGCAGGTCTGTGAATCATCAGTCTTACACATTCACAGGACTCACCATAGCACACACCCTCCCCAGTGTCCATCACCCAGCCACCCTATCCCTTCTACCCCTTTCAACTCCAGCAACCCTCAGTTTGTTTCCTGAGATTAAGAGTCTCTTATGGTTTGTCTCCCTCCCTGGTCCCATCTTGTTTCATTTTTCCCTCCCTTCCCCCTACCCCTGTCCTGCCTCTCAAATTCCTCATATCAGAGCGATCATATGATAATTGTCTTTTTCTGATTGACTAATTTAACTCAGCATAATACCTTCTAGGTCCATCCATGTCCTTGCAAATGGCAAGGTTTCATGTCTTTTGATGGCTGCATAGTATTCCATTGTATATATACACCACTTCTTCTTCATCCATTCATCTGTTGATGGACATCTAGATTCTTTCCATAGTTTGGCTGTTGTGGACATTGCTGCAATAAACATTTTTGTGCACGTGCCCCTTAGGATAACTATTTGTATCTTTAGGTTAAACACCCAGTAGTGCAATTGCTGGTCGAAGGGTAGCTCTATTTTCAACTTTTTGAGGAACCTCCATGCTGTTTTCCAGAGTGGCCACACCAGCTTGCATTCCCACCAACAGTGTAGGAGGGTTCCCCTTTCTCCACATCCTCACCAACACCATCATTTCCTGACTGGTTAATTTTAAGTGCTCCACTTTCGCGAAGAATAGTTTCTGGTGATGACATGTCTGCATTTTAGTACCGCCATTCTTCTCACACATCTGGAGAACCATTTGGTTGGACCAAGTTTTTGAGGAGATTTTAAAGATAGAATAAGTGATTAAAAAAAAAAAAAGACCACTGCCCTAATTTAGCCTTTAATAGATGGACTTTGGCCAATTTGGAGCATGTTTCAGAAACGGAAGCTGACTTGCCAGCAGACACAATGTGTCAACAATGCAGCCCAGTTTCCGTCTCTCTCGCCATCCACTTCTCTTCCTGCTCTTGGCTGCCGAGCTTACTGTGCAATGGGAGGGGAGACCCTGGAGTGGTTGAGGAAAGACTGAAGGACAGGAGAAGGCCTGAGCTGGAAACCAGCAGAGGGGTGGGATTCAACAAGACAGAGAGAAGGGAGTCAGGCTTTGGGAGGAAACCAGATGGGGAGGCGGGCCTGTGTGCTGGGGCAAGTCGGGAGCAGGCCTGGTGAGAGCAGGAAGCCTGGGAAGGGTCAGAGGGCCTGCAGCCTCCACTGCCTCTGGGCAGATGAACGCTCCCACACTTGCTGGACCAGGACTTCAAGACCCAAACAGGGTCTCATTGCCTGAGGGCCTGTTAGAAACACAGCATCTCGGGCCCATCCCGGCCCTCCTGAATCCGAATAGTCATTTTAACGAGATCTAAAGGAGATTCCCATGCACCTTAAAGATGGACAAGTACTGTCATTAAGGCCCATGGTTCTCAGTCATACTGATGACTGGGCTCTCTGCCCAGACCCTCCCTCCCCCCACCCCAAACCAGAATTTTCTAGTGATGGGGCTTAGACATTGGAAGTTTTTTTTTTTTTTAAGGTTTTATTTATTTATTTATTTATTTGAGAGAGAAAGGGAGTGAGAGAGCACGAATAGGAGGAGAGGCAGACTCCCTTACTAAGCAAGGAGCCCAATGTGGGACCCCAGGATCATGACCCATGCTGAAGACAGATGCTTAACTGACTCAGCCACCCAGGCGCCCCAATAATGGAAGTTTCCGGAAGCTCTATAACCTGTAGCCAGGGCTGAGACGTGCTGTTCTCAGGGCTATAAAGCAAGAATGAAATGTGGGATTGGAGAACAGCATGGTGAAGGATTTTATAAGGGTCAGTCAGGCAGCCGTGTGAAGAAAGTCCTCAGCAAGCGGCCATCAGTGATGGCAAACCAAACACACGGGATGAAGGGGAACGACTTCGCCATGTTGAGCCTCGATGGTTGAGAAAGTGGTTATGCTGGAAGTTGCTGCGGGGAGCTGGCTTGTCGAGGATAATGAGAGCTTAGTCTGGTTTAAGACATTGCCACTTAGATACGATGGCGAGCACGCCTGGCGGCTTTAGGTGGTGTGGAATCGGAGCACAGGTTAAAAAGGGTCAGGACCAGATTTGTAATCTATCATCATGGAGAGGGGAGCTTGAGTCATACAAATGGTACGGGGTGACCCGATAACAAAATAAAGCCTTTTGTTGTGTATAATATTAGGATGGTAGCCCAGAAGGAATTTTAGAAAAATGTAAGCCAAACTTCCGTGTGTGAACCAAGTGTCCTGACCTCAGCGATAGGGCAAGGGACGTCTTTCCAGCTTGACCTCAGCAACCCTCTGCTCAGGCTCAGGGAAGGGTCGTGTCCTGGGCCACCTTGCAGAGCCGTGGAGTTCATTCCCAGAAGAGCCTAGCCTGCGTGAGGTTCCCTGCCAACTCTGTGACTCAGCTACACACTTCCACTGTGGTATTTTCAGAGTACAATTATGTGTAGCAGAATCTCTTTCCCATGGCTGACAGAGTTGCCCATCTGTGGAGTCGTTAAGCTCTGTGCTCTAAAAAGCAGGCAGGAGGTACACAGTGGGAGCAGATCGGGGACCTGATCTGATGATGGTGGCGGGGGATTCAGGTTCTGCCCCAGGGCTCTGGGGCCCCAGCAACCCTCTCCCCTAGGGACCGCGGGAGCTGAGCAGGAATGCACAGATCGTCTTGGCAGGAGGCTGCAAAACAGACTGAAAATACACATTGAGACAAAAGAAGCAGGCTTGGAGTCAGAACGTCGGGGTTCAAATCTAAGTCGGGGTTCAAAACTCTTCTCCGTATTGCCAGTAGCCTTGCCTGTTTCTTCCTCAGCAAAATGAGGGATTTTCTCTTCCTCAATGAGCTGCTATGAGTAAATGCAATGTTGCATGGGAGCAGTGTAACAAAGACACAGATAAGGAAGAAGAAGACCAAAGAAAATGAGACTACCCATTTCCTTGACAGTCTGGGAGGTTTGGTAACTTTCCAAGGGCACCACAGAGTAAGAATCAGCCCATTTGGTTCTTCTCTGTGCTAGTCTACCCAGGTTTTCCTCCTTCAGCCTGTGACTACCTCCCCCCGCCCCCGCCAAGTCAGTCCTTAAGGTTTTCTACACACCTATGATCCACACCTGGTTCTGTTTGCACACCTGGCCTTTGGCAAAACTGTGAAGTTAGCAAAATCACCTGTAGTGACCCTAGATCCTCCTTTTAGGGTGTGCTTCCCAAAGTAGGGTGGGCACCCCCCTTCCTGAGAACAGGAACCTCCCATTCTCTTCCGTGTCCCTCCTTTACCTGAGAAGTAAAAGGCTCACTGTGGTATTTCCCGGGATACTGGCTTTCGGATATTGGACGAAAGCTTTAAGCCTTCATGATGGAATTTCTGGCATCAGTGCCCTGGATGGAAATGTGTAGATTCAGATTTTTCTGGTATCCTTGAAACTGTAGTGCGCAGGCTTCTAACAAGTCATTGGGCTGGCCTCGTGAGCGGGTTTTTCCCAGCCCTCCAAGAAGGCGTAAGTCGTGCCATCCACATTATCAGGGCTCTGGGATTCCCTAAAATGGGCCCAGTTGCATCACTTTGCCAGGATCCCGTGAGAATCAAGCAGAGGACAGAAGAGCATGAGTTATCATGCTCCTCACACGATACAAGCGAATTTGCATTTCTCACACTGGCAGAATCTACCCGGAACTGTATGCAGAAAGCTACACCCAGAAGAAATCTCATGAAAATCAGTTCCTCTGTGGAGTGCCGTGTTCTCAAGCATTAGTGTGAATCAGAATCACTTGGAGGACTTCTTAAAATACAGAGCGCTGGGCCCCACGTCAGAGTGTGTGATTCAGTAGGTCTGGGGTGAGCTGAAGAATTTGCGGTTCTAGCAGGTTCTCAGGTGGTGCTGATGCTGCCGTTGTGGAGAGTATACTGTCCAGCCACGGGTCTTGTGCTTTGTATTTCATAAAACGCCTTCCCATCCCAGTGTCCTGTGGACCTCCAGCTCCTTGTGACCTCGAGAGGTAGGTCCTTCTGGAGGGAGAAGCCCGTTCAGGAAGACTGTGGGTGCTGAAGGTTGTCCTGCCCTTCAGGGGCGATGATCAGTAGAGCCGGGAGTCCAGCCTGTCAGTACTGCTGCCCTTCCTCTGGTTCGAGCGTGTCCCACTGCCAAGTTGTAGGACGTCAGCAAATGGGGCCAGAAGCAGAACCTCAACCTTCTAACTCTTTCGGTGGGATTCTTCTCATCCACTTTGCCTTCAGCAGTCTACTGTAAGCTGTAATAATCGAGGTATTTTGAACATTTACAGAGGAATATTTGGAGGGTGAAGATGAAGGGGCTGGGGGGTAGAAACTTCCAAGAAGAAAGGTCTCTGAGGGTTGAGAGGAGCCTAGTCAGGCAGGGTCGGGGGAAATGAAGCCAAGGGGCCTGCTGGAGGGCAGGGTGGGGGGAAGAGAGAAGGGAAGAGGGAAGAGATGGGGAGCAAACTTTGGGTAGAAAGTTAAGAAACCAGAAGACATTTTATACCACTCAGGCATTTAGCTTCATGGGAAAAGATGTCCAATGTTCTGTCTGTTAGCTGCTTGGATGCTGGGCCACATCAAAGGTCTGGTCTGCGGCTGATGTAGTGTGTTTGCAAAATCCCTCCCATTCACCCTGGCATTCTTTGCTATTTACCATTAGAGTAGTGTCAGTATTTGAAAAATTATGGAGCCCTTGATGTGTTTCCCTTTCAGCCCCATGTGTTTCTTGTATTTATCAAAATGGAACACTAACAAATATTTATTCAGTTTTATAAGACATGTTGACAATAAAGACTACCATGTGTGTCTCCCTGCTATGGTGATTATTTTGCTCAATACATGATTGACTAAGATGTCTTCAGTGTATTATAAACACAAATTAAAAATAGCAACCTAAAAAAAAAAGATAAAACTGACAAATGGGAAGGTCCATATTTTTGGATGCAACACAGTGCCAACCTGGTTATTAGAACACGAAACACATAATCCTTACTGAGTTATCTAAGTTTGTATAATGAGTCTTCTTCAAATAAGTATTTTTGGCTCCTACAATGTTCCTCTTCATTTATAAAAGTCTCTCAACTTGGAACCTTTTTTTTTCTGCATGTATGTTCTAGTAACCTTGGATCTTTAAAGATCTGGCTATTTTATCAAATTTTCAAGATCAAGGTCCAATTCCGATTTTTAGCACCCATTTAATGACCATAATCACGAAGCAAGGCAGAGGTTACTGCATTTTCTTAATGCATTTTTGTCAAACAGATAGAAACGATTCCCAAAATGGCTAAGTACTCTCTACTTCTTTAGTGATAGGGGATGTTGGCTTTTGGGGGTACAAAGCACTCAAGAGTTGTATTGCTTATTTCTAAGAGTTTTATTAGTAAAACTGACAAAGCAAAGATTCTTAATATTTTTTATCATTTCCTACTGAATATTCATCAAACACATTGATTTAGAAGCTGAAGAGACTTATGTCAGGACCAAGGATTTTGTGACTTAGATTTTTTCCTTTAAGTAAAAAATGGAAGCATCTCAACCTATTACACGGAGCCAGGTCTGACACGTACTGGGGCTGTTTCACTGCAGTTTTTGTTTCATGAATTGAATATTGAAACAACTGTTCTGAAGAAACAGAGAGGAAACTATAATTTTTTAAAGATTATTTATTTGACAGACAGGGAGCACAAGCAGGCAGAGAGGCAGGCAGAGAGAGTTGGGGGAATTAGACTCCCTGCTGAGCAGAGAGCCCGGATTCGGTGCTCAATCCCAGGACCCTGAGATCATGACCTGAGCCGAAGGAAGAGGCTTAACCCACTGAGCCACCCAGGCACCCCGAAACTATAATGTTTAAACCATAGCATTTCTGACATTTATTGACTGAATCTCCCAAACAACTTCCCATCCTCATAAATTTGCTCCCGCGGTTGATTAAGATACAGACCTGTGTGATTTTTTTCCGTCACGGCGTGCGCATCTACCAGTTTTATTTCCAGAGTTTAGCTAACGCTTTTAACCTGGAGGTGGCCGGGAAATACTGTTGACCACACCCAATGTTGGGTGTGTGTGTATGCGTATGTGTGTGTGTGTTCATGTCCACATTCAACATGTGCCATGGGGCTGCACTTATGTGCGTGTATGTAAATACCCATTTTATTATTATCTCCACCCTTCTATTTGATCTGATTTGGGGTTATGAATATGGACAGTTGAGTCTTATATCCTAAAGCATGTACCAGAAATTAAACTTAAGCAAAATACAAAGATTATTAAAAAAAAAAAAACAAAAAAACACGCCACTGGGTTCTGTTGTTTTGAGACTGGATGAATGACAGAATGCTGTTAACAAAAAGGATTGGTATTGGAGCGCCTGGGTGTCTCAGTATAGGTTAAAGCCTCTGCCTTTGGCTCAGGTCATGATCCCAGGGTCCTGGGATCGAGCCCCTCAATGAGGGCTCTCTGCTCAGTGGGGAGCCTGGTTCCCTCTCTCTCTCTGCCCGCCTCTCTGCCTACTTGTGATCTCTGCCTTTCAAATAAATAAATAAATAAAATCTTTAAAAAAATATTTTAAAAGGATTGATATTAATGGGGTAAGGAGTTAAAGTCAGGGCAGAGAGGTAAGAACTAAAACCAAGTGGAGGAAGGATAGACTCCTGATACCATTATTTAAATGGTGCCCTCTGTTCCTCTCTTCCTTTCTCTCTCTGTAACTGCTTCTACTTGAATTCATATAAGGCCCATGATTCAGCTTGATAGTATGCATCAGAAGCTCTACAATATTGTTTTAAATCTTTGCAGTAAATCAATGAGATGGGTGATGTTATTCCAGTTTTACCCCAGGAGGGTAAATGACTTCCCCCCCAATAACATAGCTGGTGACCTGCAAGACCTGGATTAGAGCCCCTTATGAATCTGACTCTAAAATCTAAGCTGATACACCACATTAGAATGCTAAGAACCTTTAGAGATCATGTTTTATAACCCAATTTATTTCACAGATGGGAAACTCAAGGCGTGCCCCCTGCATAGCTTCCCTCCGTCAGTGTGGATAATGGGGAGTTGACTGTGCCCACTAGGCTCTGCCAGGACTTCCCAACCGGGGAAATGGAGAGGATTTAGTGCTTCAGAGAGTCCTAGATAAGATTTAAGAATTGGGTCAAGGGGGGACGGGAATGAACCAGTTAAAGGAACGGGAATTACTTAGTTTGATGTGAAATGTAAATCGTTTGCTCTTCAAGGGAAGAGTTAGCTGATGAAGGATAAAGACCAGCTGGCATCTACTTTCCATTTCGCCAAAGCAAGAAGGCAAAATAGTGCTGGGTGGGGGCTAAGTCAGTTACAATCAAGAAGACCTGAAAAGGGGAGGGGTGTTGGAAGGAGGGTGGCTAGGTAGGGGATCGAGACCCCCACCAGGCTGGGAGCTGTTTTTGGCCGGTTTTTCTGGTTTTTGTTGTTTTTTCCCCCCACGTTTAGAATAGCATTGCCCCTCTGCACAACTACCCTTAAGAAGTAACATCAGATCGGGGGCACCTGGGTGACTCAGTGGGTTAAGCCTCTGCCTTCAGCTCAGGTCATGATCTCAGGGTCCTGGGATCAAGCCCTACCTTGGGCTCTCTGCTCAGCAGGATGCCTGCTTCCCCCTGCCTCTCTGCCTACTTGTGATCTCTCTTTGTCAAATAAATAAATAAAATCTTAAAAAAAAAAAAAAGTAACATCAGAATGTCCTGCACCTGCAAATCTTTCCACCCTCTGATCCATCTTGCCTCCTGTTTTAGAGCTGTTCTCATCTCTCCAGAGAGGGTTTCTCTAATACCTTCCATGTAGAGCTGTTCTCATGAAGCACAAATCTGATATTAATTTTCTGCTCCAAACGACCCCATAGTAGCTATGTTTAAGGTGTAGTCTGTAGATCCTGAGAGGTAAGTTTGCCAGTTGAAGCAAACTAAAATATAGGACACCCCATTAAGTTTGAATTTCAAATAAATGGTAATTATTTAGTATAAATATGTCCTGGGAAATATTTGAGCATCTTGTAGATTATCTAGTGACTCCAGCTGTGGAGACCTAAAACCCTTTCAAGGGGTCTCTGCAGGTCAGATCTATTTGCATAGTAACATGAAGACTTTTTTGTCTTTTCTAGAGTGTTGGTATGTGCAAATTCAACTGTAGTTTAAACTGCTGGTGTCTTAGCATGAATCAAGGCAGGGACATTAAAGTATACCGGGGGACGTTGCATTATGCACAATGTCTGCCATTGACTCACAGTAAAAATGTTGCCAATTCTATTTAAGAATCTCCTTGATGAAGCAGTAAAAATTATTAGTTTTATTATATCTCAACCCTTGTATAGAAGTCTTCTTAACACCCCAGGTGAAAAACTAGGACATATACATAAAACACCTCTGCTGAATACAGTGGTTGTTTTTCTTTGTGATAGTTTGGATAGGTTGCTTTTTCCATGGAACACCATTTTTTTTACTGACAAATTTTGGTTATTCATACCTAAGCCTTTGGCAGTTATTTTCCTGAAAATGAGTGAAGTGAGCCAGTCACCTCAAAGAAAAAAAAAAAAACAACTTGACAGTATTTGTGCCAATTATAAAATTTGAGCTTTCAAGTGAAAATTAGAACTTTGAAAAACTTCTTTCTACCACTGAGAGCTTGACAGCTTCCCAATATTTAAGACTTTCTGAAGAGATTGGTGGCGATAACAATGAATGTGGAGTTTTCTTTTATACGGTTTAATGAGATGTGTCAACATTTGGAAAGTCTGTGTACCTCAGTGAACCAATATTTTCCAAATGACCAATATGTGTTACCAAATTATGCATGAGTAACAAGATCCATTCAAAGCACAATATAAACTGGTAGATTTTAATGTAACAGTATGAGAAGTTTCACTGCTATGGTTTCAGATTCCACATTTCAACTAATCTTTAAAAGTCAAGTTTAATGTCATAGCAAAGGAGTATATCTACAATTATCTGAAAAGGCTATTAAAATGGCTCTCCCTTTTCCAACTAGATATCTGTATAGGGCTCGATATTATTCATACATGTCAGCCCAACGTCCTGTCACTGTGGATTGAATGTATGAGAATCCAGGTGTCTTCTTTTCAGCCAGGCAGTAAAGAGATTTGCAGAAATGTAAAGGAATGCTCTCCTTCTCACTATTTTGTATTGGGAATTATAGAAACTTTTCTTTAAAAATGTTAACAGGTAGGGGCACCTGGGTGGCTCAGTGGGTTAAAGCCTCTGCCTTCGGCTCAGGTCATGATCCCAGGGTCCTGGGATTGAGCCCCGCATTGGGTTCTCTGCTCCGTGGGGAGCCTGCTTCCCTCTCTCTCTCTGCTTGCCTCTTTGCCTACTTGTGATCTCTCTCTCTCTGTCAGATAAATAAATAAAATCTTTTAAAAAAAATGTTAACATGTAATGAGCTTTTTACTATTTTTAAGTGAATGATAAATGATTTTTAAATGTTCTTAGTTCGAATTTTACAGATAAACACCTATTGATAAAATCTATCCGGCAAAAGCTCTTTGAGGTCTACCATAGTTTATCTTTAAGATTTGTTTATTTATTCTAGAGAGAGAGAGAGAGAGAGAGAGCAAGCAGGGGGAGGGAGGCAGAGGAAGAGAGAGAGAATCCTGACACAGACTCCCCACTGAGCACGGAGCCCTACAGGGGACTCAAAGTGGGGCTTGATTCCAGGACTCCCAGGTGCCCCAAGGTGTACCATAACTTTTAAGAGTGTAAAGGGGTCCTGAGACCAAAGGGCTTGAGAACCACTAGACCACAGGAGGATACCCTGACTGGTGAGCCAGATGTTTGGGAATTTCCACCATCCCCTTCACTTAATATCACCATCTCTGAAGTTACCCCCATGTTGCAGCATAACCATGTTGCTGATTTCTGCACACGTTCTGGACTTTGGGGCTGAACTTTGTGCATACCATTTCTTTACCTGGAACATATGTCCTGTACCCTTTATCTACTTATCTAGTGGTTAGGGGGTCAGAGCTATCATCTTAGCATGCATGAAGGCCTGAGAATGCAGAGAATCAGAGACCCAACTTCAGTTTGTTTATAGGTATGCTCTGCATATAACCTTTAGGATTTTTGTTTGTTTGTTTGCTTGTTTTTACCATCTAAGGGCCAAATGTCCTGCCATAAACTTATGGGGTTTTTGTAAATATTAGCTGACAATTTCTAGTGATATCTGTGGGCTGTTTTGATCCAGTGCAGATTAATCAGAGTGTTTTGCGCCTGCTGTGAGCAGAACACTTGGCAGTGGGGGCAGGGACTTAAGGACCTACACCATGGTTGGAGACACAGGATTCATAGTCAAGGAGTTAATTAAACAGGACACAAGAAAGCATGTAATTGAAGGGGTAACCAGGTGCTGTAGGCCTTTAGGGACGGGGTGGTGGAAGCAGGGGTGGGCACATATGTGTTTCCTGTGGCTGGAGAAATCAAAGAAGGCTTCTGGGAGGAGGCAGGGACTTGCTGGGGACTTGTTAGGTAGGCAGGGTTTAGTTAGAGGTCAGCAAGGCAGGATTTCAGGTCAGCGAATAAACACGAGCCAGGGCAGAGAGTCAGAAATGAGCACAGCATGTTCACGGCCTAATGAGACTGCTGACCATGGCGAAGGTGAATGGTGCGAGGTGATAAGGTTGAAAGCTAGTCAGAGGTTTTTTAGCTTGGACGTGGAAGGAAGGAGGAATCAGCCTTTTTTTTTTTTTTTTTTTTTTTTTTGGTTAGGGAAGGGGCATGGTGTTTTCTGAGCATGGGATGGTTTATTACCGAATGGATTTAGGGCATCTAGTTAGGGATGTGAGGTGGCAAGGCTCTGGACTGGGATAGCAGCAAGGTTTTTTTGGTTTGTTGTTTGTTTTTTAAGATTTTATTTATCTATTTGACACAGAGAGAGAGAGAGCACAAGCAGGGGGAACAGCAGGAAGAGGGAGAGGCAGGCACCCCGCCGAGCAGGGATCCCATTGTGGGACACTATCCCAGAACCCCAGGATCATGACCTGAGCTGAAAGCAGATGCCTAAACAACTGAGCCACCCAGGTGCCCGAGGATTTTTAAAAAATGAAATACATGCAGGGAACTGCTTCCAGAATGCTTGCTCAGTGCCTTTAAATGGGAGTGTTTTACATATGAGGACATGGGGATTAAAGCCCCACAAGAGCATTTTTGTGACATAACTGGGTCTTATGACATGTGGCTGCCTTTTATTCGAGCCTTTCTTGGGTCTTATCCTCCCGGCCACTAAATAATCGTCTGGGTTGGGGCAGGTCCTTTAACTCCTCCGTGTCTTGGTTTTGTCATCTGTAAAATGAGGGTGTTAATAGGCCTTGTCTCCTGGACTTGTTATGAGAATTGCATGAGTTCATACATGTAAAGTGTTTATTTTTATTTTTTTTTAAGATTTTTATTTATTTATTTGATAGAGAAAGATCACAAGTAGGCAGAAGGCAGGCAGAGAGAGAGGGGGAAGCAGGCTCCCCACTGAGCAGAGAGCCTGATGTGGGGCTGGATCCCAGGACCCTGAGATCATGACCTGAGCCGAAGGCAGAGGCCTAAACCACTGAGCCACCCAGGCGCCCCATGTAAAGTGTTTATACTGGGTCCTGGGACATAGGAAGCCTTTAAAAAATACTAGCTATTATTTATTTATTCAGTCATTCGTGTTATATTGGGAATATAAGTATTTAAATTACCCAGTGGGCCAAAGCATTCAGAGCTGTGCTGAATCAAATCTCTTCACCACCTGCCCCCCCACCCCCGCACCCCCAAAGAAAGCTGGCTGGAGACATTGTGAAGATGGGACTCAGTATCTAGGGTGGAACAATGTTAAAAACTCTAATTCCACGAATACCTTAAGATCTAAAGTATAAAGCCCGGAGACCCGAATCACAATATAATCCTGCCACTTCACTGGCTCCCACTGCAGAGAAGATAAATCTGGATTACTCAGCGAGCCAGCAAGCCTTCTTGACTGGCTTTGTGTTGTCCCGGCCTCCTTCCTCCCCCAGCCTGGGAGGCCTGCCCCTCCAACCTGCACTCCTGCTTCTTTTCAAACACATCCCACCCTGGACGTGGGCCTCCCCCGCCTTCACTCTTTCCCCCAAAGCTCATTCCTCTTACTCCACTTGTGCCCAATAAAATTAGTCACCTGTTTTTAATAGACTTTATTTTTTAAGAGCAGTTTTAGGTTTACAGAAAAAATTGCAGAGAAAGTGTAGAGTTCCCCTATACTCTCTCTCCCAACTGTTTCTCCTATTAGTAACATCTTGGATGAGTGTGCTACATTTGTTACAATTGATGAGCCAATATTGATACATTGTTATAAGTACATTGTTATATAAGCCCATAATTTACATTAGGGTTTACTCTTTGTGTTGTACATTCTATGGGTTCTGACAAAGGCATAGTGTACTATAATCATGACAGTATCATACAGAACAGCTTCAATGCCTTAAAATTGCCCTGTGCTCCATCAGCTCGCTCCTCCCCTTTCCTCCCCTCATCAATTTTTAAGAATCTGAATGCCATGTCTTCAGTGAAAACATCTCGAATGAATCTCTTTGATGCTTTTGTGGCATTTTCTTCATACCTATGACAGCTCCTGTGTCCCACATAGTACTACAGATGGACCCACACTCTTCTTCCTTCCCTAGGTTGTATCTCCATGAGGGAGAGAATGTACTATGGATTTGGACAACACCTAGCCTAGACTCTGTTCTTAACAAGTGTCTTATACATGCTGGCTGACCTGAATTGTGAGCAAATATCAGGGTGGGTCTTTGCAGAATAGAGGCAGGGCTTTAGACCTTGAAGTCTGGAAGGGACAGGTAAATGAATTTGATACTTGCATCAGCACTCGAGGTCTGTGGATGGGAAAGTTCTCTGAAGGCAACTATCTTCGGTCCCTTCAGATTGGGGCTCAGGAGCAGGCTTACTGCTAGGCCACAGGGCTCTTCCCCTGCCTTGCCACCTCTCCAGAAAGAAAAAGTGAAACAACAAAAGAAGAGAAAGGAACAAGGAGCCTGATTGTTTTTATCCTTCCGTCCTTGTGCCCCTATCAGGAAGGCCCCTGGAAAGCCTTATGTTTGGTCCTCACTCTCTCTTCCCAGGTGGCCCCCAACAATTGATGCCCAGAGCGCTTTCTTTGGCCAAGGAGCACCTTCTCATAAACGCTCATTTTCTTAAGTCACGCTGAGCTTTTTGCTTTAAAGACGCTGTTCTCAGACGTTCTAAAACGCTGTAGGAACATGCAGATCGGAACAAAAGCAAATAAATCGAATCTTGTGAAGTAAAGCAGAAGCCCTTCTCCAACAGCCAGCACAACGCTAAAAGAGAAATAATCAGTCATCCACTAGATACAGTACTCTCCCCTCTAGACAGGAGCTGCCCTTGGCAGAAACCCCCACCCCAAATACGCGACAGGGAAGGCACTCTCCTCCGCTGCCACACGAGAGGCCGCAGTTTTAGCGCACTACCTATTCCTTTAACCAACACTCGCTGTTTGAAAGACCTTGGCCTTTACTTCCTCGTACCTGCCCGCAAACACACGTAAGGTGGGGGGAGGGAGAGACGCAGACAGAAAGTGCCCCCTGTCACTCCCCGAATCTTTGGGCCCCCAGTGGCGCCAGACCCGGCCCGGGTTAGGGTGGGGGGGGACACTCTGGAAACCCGGTTAGATCTCCAGGTGCCCTTACCTGGGACAGTGAATGCTTTCGAGAAAGCAGGGCTCCCCCATCCCCCCGCACCCAGGAAAAGCCTGAGGAAGCAGGAGGGGGAGTAGGGAGGTAGCCTGGCAAAGCCCCTCCACCCCAAGACGACCGCCCGCGGGCACCTGGGCTCCCAGGGGGCGGGGCTTCCTCCAGGTGTGCGGAGGAGAGGGACGCCGAGGGCCGAGGCTAGCGCGGGAGCCTAAGCAGCGCACTCTCCAGCTCTCCCCCTTCCCATCCCCATTCCCATCCCCAACCCCGCCCCGCCGAAATGTAGGGGAGGAGCGGTTAATCCGCTGCCGGCGTCCGCGGGCTCCGCAGGCCCCGCCCACCTCAGTCGGGCGACCGCCCGGAGCACGCTGCGGCGCGCAGGGGGTTAAGCGGCAGCCGGCGGCCGGAGCGCGCTTAACCCTTTGGCGCCCGCGGGTCCTCCGAGCCAGGCGGGGTGGCGGTACCCCAAGCCCCACGCGGCGGCCACCCCGGGCGCGCGGGCCGAACGGGTACAGCCGCGGGCCGGGCCCGGCCCCTGGGGCGCGGCGCGGCCCGTGGGAGGCTCGGCGGGCGGGGAGGAGGGAGGGGACGGCGGCGGCGGGCGCGCAGCGTCGCCAGGGCGAAGCCGGCGTGCGGCGCGGCGCGGCGGGCGCGGAGCGAGCGAGCGAGCGAGCGCCTCCGTCCCCGGATGTGAGCTCGGGGCGCCCGCGGTCCCGAGCCAGCGGCGGCGCGGGCGGCGGCGGCGGCGGCGGGCACCGGGCACCGCGGCGGGCGGGCGGGCATGGGGGGCGCTCCGAGCGGCCCCGGCGGCCGGGCCGGCATCTCCGCGGCGTCCCTCCGCTAGAGGAGGGGACCAAGCCAATTCTCCTTTGCAGCAAAAAATTACATGTATATATTATTAAGATAATATATACATCTTATCTTATTTTTTTAAAAAAGTTTATTTTGCTCCATTTTTGAAAAAGAAGGAGCGTGGGTGGCGAGCGGTTTTTACAAATTATTCTTATTTTCTGCTATCTGTCCCCGTCCCTCCCCACCCCCTGCTGAAGCGACAATAAGGGCAGGGACCGCGGCTCCTATCTATTGGTCACCCCCTTACCCGTTCCTCCCCCGCCCCAACGCCCAGCACCGTGCCCTGCACACAGTAGGCGCTCAATAAATGTTCGTGGATGATGATGATGATGATGATGAAAAACATGCACCATCAACGGCAGCAGCAAGCGGACCACGCGAACGGTGAGCAGCCAGAGCCTGGGCACCCGCTGCCAAATCTCATCCTTGTCATGGTCCTCCTCTTCCCACCCCCTCTCCCTTCCCACCCCCTCCCGTCTCTGATGCGCTGGGTGGGTTGAGGGGGTTGGAAAGGATGCTTCTAGCTCGGTGCCATCTACATAGAAAGGGGAGATGCGTGACAGCCACTCCGTTCTCCCCTTCAGGCCTTGAATGTCAGAGTTAATTCTGCATTTGTGGGGTGGGGGCGGCCGTGGAGTCCTTGGAGTACTGTGCCGCCGGAGGGGCGGCGAGCCGAGGTGATTCGGGTTCAGTGTCCTCGGGCTCAACTTTCCTCCAACGCTTGCGAGCGATGGAAGGGGGGGATGGCTGTTAGTCCTCAGCCTGAGCCCCCTTTTCAGCCTCTTCTCGCCTTCCCCTCCTTCCCCGCCCCCTGGTCTCCAGTGGCATCCGGAAAATTCTAGGATTGCCCGGTTTCCCTCTTCGCGTCGGTGGGCGAAGCACACCCCGCCCCTGGAGAGGGAGGCCGGGTCTCGGAATCGCGGCCAGGGGGTCGGGAGGAGAGTATTCCCGCTCCCAGCGCCGCGGTGCACACGTCGGTAACCTAGCAATGCCCGGGGAGTCGCGGCCGCTGTGGGGCTCCCCTCCCCAGCCCGGCCTGGGCACCACGTGCAGTCACCACGCCGGCCTGGCTGGGTCGAGACGGTGCCTGGAACAGCTTCTGGTCAGCCCTCCTACCTCCTCCTTGGAGGCCGGGGGGGGGGGGGCGCTCCCCCCCACCCCCGCCAACCTCAGTGGGCTCACAGCCTTCCCGGGAGAGCGCTTCCCAAGGGAAGGTTCCGCAGGATTCCTCCCCAGCTCGGTTTGCAGCTGGGGACTGCTGCTGCCCCAGGCCGGTGGCCCCCTTCTCTGGTTGCTGGGCAGGCAGACTTGTGCTTGCTTCGACTCTCTCTCATTCTTTACTTAGCAAGAAATGGTTTTGCCACCGCCCATCCCTCTACCTTTGCCACCACTCTCACTTTGACTTCTGTCTCAGTAAGGAGGTTGTGACTCAAGGTAGGCAAGTGCCTGGGAGACCTGCCTAGGTGGAGGCCTGACCCAAAGTCTGAGGGGGCTTTGCACTTGCAGCCCCTTTGGGGTTCTGCCCTGTACCTAGATGCCAGCCTGCAGTTATGCCAGCCTGCACTTCGGTGACTCCTGCTTGGGCCTTGAGGGCCCCTGGCATAATCCATCCTGTCTTTCCTAGGGATAGGGGTGCAGGCTGTCTGCCTTGACTGTATCTCTGGATGCTGGCTTGGCTGCTGCGGCTGCAATTTAAAATGCAAAAAAGCCCTAAAGATGTTTTCTGTTTTCGGAAGCCTGTGGAGGAAATGAGTCCCAAGCATCATGAATTTTCATTTGCAGGAAGTGTCAGTGCATAATCTGGATATTTGTTATGGGGCTTTTGGTATTGCCCTGGTGCCAGTGGAGGAGTTTTTTTTTTTTTTTTTTTTTTTTTTTTCTCCCCCTATGCCGAAAAACATGCATTTGTGGCTGTACAGAGATGTTGGAGTGACATCCTGAAAATGATTAAGACTATTGAGTTATTGGCACTGCCGCCCCCCACCCCGTGGTAGTTATTTTGGAGAAAAGCTATTGTGTGTATCTGTTAACTCATTAGAGATCCATGGGTTTTTAAATGTCAGAAAAGGTGGGATAAATGTGGATGGCCTCAGTTTGAAGAAGGGCACCAGCGGAGTCCTTGGGAAACCGTGAATATAGAAAGGAGCTCACCTCATTGCACCAGGGGGTCCCGTGGCGCCCAGGATCTAGCGCGAGCACTTCTTTTCCTGCTCTGGTTGACCACATTCCTGCTTCTGAAAAATAGGACATGAGGTTCTAAATGGAAACATGGGAACCATACCCCCCCACCCGTTATTGATGGGAGACAGCCTTTGCTTTTTTCCTGAGACTGGATTCTCATTGTTTGTTTGTTTGTTTGTTTGTTCATTTTTCCTTTTCTCCTTCTTCCCAGAGGCAAACTATGCAAGAGGCACCAGACTCCCTCTTTCTGGTGAAGGACCAACTTCTCAGCCGAATAGCTCCAAGCAAACCGTCCTATCTTGGCAAGCTGCAATCGATGCTGCCAGACAGGCCAAGGCTGCCCAGACTATGAGCACCTCCGCACCCCCACCTGTGGGATCTCTCTCCCAAAGAAAACGTCAGCAATACGCCAAGAGCAAAAAA
The DNA here is from genome assembly GCF_022355385.1 of Mustela nigripes. NCBI lineage: Eukaryota > Metazoa > Chordata > Mammalia > Carnivora > Mustelidae > Mustela > Mustela nigripes. The sequence goes on from NC_081558.1 coordinate 22,320,422, forward strand.
CAGGGTAACTCGTCCAACAGCCGACCTGCCCGCGCCCTTTTCTGTTTGTCACTCAATAACCCCATCCGAAGAGCCTGCATTAGTATAGTGGAATGGAAGTATCCTTTTTTTTTCAGGGAAGTCTTTCTCATTTTCTCTTGAACATCTGTTCTTTAAAAGGATCTGCTTTCCGAAATGGCACTTACAAAGTCGTAGCCGTCTGGGATGTGAACATGGGAAAGCTCTGTGTACAGGGTCTCATTGTATATACCTTCCTATCTCCTCGGGGTGTGGAGGGCTGGCTCTCTGGGTATATTTAGCCGTGTGTGTGTGTGTGTGTGTGTGTGTGTGTGTGTGTGTGTGTGTTGTGATGGAGGGAGGGGGCGACAAAAACTTCAAAGTGGCAGTCAAATAGGAAGCTGACATTTGGTCATTTGATACTAGGTGGTTAGTTTAAACCCACCATTGCTTTGGGGATTGTGATAGGCATGGAACCTCTTGCAAATGAGGTATGCTGATTTAAAACAAAAAGACTGTACGAGACTTTGTTAGAAATAGATACATTTTTGACCTTTAGTGGCATCTTCCCATTCTGATGTTTAGAATTTTTTTTCTGCAACTTCCCACGAAGGCTGAGGTTGCTTCCAGCTCTGACATTTGCTGATCTGATCGTTCAGGTAGCTACAAATATGAACACTTGCTTCATGGGGAGGGAGCAATTTGCTCATCAATGCTATGACTTCCTGGAATTTCCTTTTGACATGTTCCAAAAAAGCATTTGAAACGTGAGCGTGAGGGAGCATGTGGAGGGAGAGGCTTGTGAGCGCCTCTCCTTCCCAGGCCCTTGTGAGCTAGAGAGCAGTCTGTCAGTGGGGGAATTTGCAGTTGCTGCCTTTATAAAACATTCTGTCTGTGTCCTTGGACTGGAGTTACATTTCTGAGTGTCTCCTATGTATTTTTAAAACTGAACTCCAAATGCCCCAGGATGGTTGTTAACATCCCAGATCTTGGAAAACTGGGGTGCTTGGCCTGATCACCCCTTCCCCAAATCTGGAAGCCAGTCTCCAGTTACTGTCACCCTCCAGAAATGTTGACTGAGGCCTCCTTTCTGAACAAATGGCTTTCTAATTAGTCAGATGATTCACTGGTCTGGGTAAAACAAAGCATTTCCTTTTCCCAGAAGTGTATTTGGGACTACAGGAGCCTTCAAGTAGCTCCTAAGCATAAGGAGGAGTGAGGAGGTCAGGCTTTCCCCAGCACCCCCAGGGTGAAGGAGCTCAAAAGGGAGGAGCTTGGCCGCCAGCTGGAAGGTGGAGCTGTAACCCCCTTAGAACCTGGGCACCTAGCTGGGCTCCTCTTTGCAGGCCTTCTGTTGTAGCTGGTGGTTTTCTGTGCTCACAGACACAAGTTAAAATGAGGTAACTTTGTGGAGAAAGGTTTTGGAGAGGGCAGCCAAAGGCGAGGGTAGGATTTGAGGGGTTTTCGTGAGCTTTTCCTTTTTAGAACAGATGTCCGCTCTCTAGAGGGAGTTATGGTATCTCTCGCATAGCTGGGGGTGCGTGGACCTGTTTTCTGTGTAAGTTCTCTTCTAGTCTGAGAATGAATGCTAGTGTCAGCCCAGAGGCAGCTAGGCGCATGGGGGCATGCCTCGATGGCATCGCTGCCAGCAGAAGCATAGTTGCACTCAGCCAGAGAGATCTCCTCCTCCTGAGGTCGGCCTGACATGACTTGGGGTGAGCAGAGCCCTCTCTGGGGTCCTTCATTGCATGTGGAGTAAGGTGGGAGGCCTGACACTGTTCCTCTTCGTGCACAGTAATGTGTATATCGCAATTTAAGTGTACAGAATGAATTCCTGGATTGTACAGCTGACTCCCTTTCCCGCATGGCCGGCCACATGTGTACAGGAACTAGGGGATGTGGGCTGCCAATGTAGGGAGAAGCCTGCCTACAAATGGGACAGTCCGTAGAACAGATCTTTAAACAACATATGATCTGTTTGTCTTTCCCAGTGACAGTTCCCTTCTAGTTCAGGGAGCAGGTCATAGAAATCCTCTGAGAGCCAGCTGTGCCAGGCCCAGTCCGCACTGGGAGAGTGAGAACCTTGCTGGTCTGTATACCCAGACAAGGCAAGAGTGTCCTGCATCTTGGGGGGAATGAGGAGTGTTTGCCTTATCAGAAGGACTTTTTGGGAGCAGACCCATCTATTTCTCTGTTGCTCTGTTGTGCGTGGCTTGTAAAAATCTTGGGGCAGTGAGATAATTAACCATCCACACTTGGCAGCTGAAATCAGACCCCCATAAGGAAAAAAAAAAAAGTGTTTGGCTTTCCTGAATAGCATTGGTATTTCTTGGATTTGCTGGTCTATCATTTAGGTACTGGGAACTAAAAGGGAAGAATGGGGATGGGAGAGATCACAGGGTGTGTTTTCTCTGTAGGATAACAGTGGGGCAGTTGGCTTTTAAAATTGCAGTAGGAATGGCAAAAAAAAAAAAAAAAAGAAAGAAAAACGTAAAGAGGATCCTGAAGTCTTCTGAAGGGGGACTGTCTTGAGGTTGGATCCTTGGATAAGAGATTTTGTAATACTAGAAGAGGTAAAAGAATAAATATGAATGAAAGCTAATTGGCTTTAAAAATAAACCCATCAAAATTAGTAAGAAAAGAAAGTCATTCGTTGTCCTTATTTCAATGAGTGTCAAAACACTTTAAAGGGGTGACTTTTCATAAGACTCAGGGTATCCACAGGGAGGTAGTGGGCCTTTGTTTCCTTCAGCATTTTTGGATTTCCCAGAAGGGTATCAGGATGAATGGAGAAGGCTCTGTTCACATCCTCAAAGCTTTAATACTTGGAGATGTTTAGTATCAGTGGCTTTGCCTTTTGTGAGTGAGGTTATGGCAGAAACACTTATAAAATCAAGCCATTCCCCCACCCCACCCCCCAAAGTTGCAGATTATGTTGGTGCTGAGAAACCTTGCATTCGGAAAGCCTGAAAGCCAAAAGAAGAAAAACCGTCATTTTGGCAGAAGTCAAATTTTGCATTGCCAGTTTTGACAATGTCTCTTAATAACACCAGAATGTTGAAGCAAGTATCTGTTGCAAGCTGATTTCAAAGTGATTTCTTCCAGACAGACCCCCGAGATTTAGAATTGTTCAATTGTACTTTCAGAGTGTCTGGTGCTGATTTCTTATGGCTTTTTATTTAATTTGTTTATAAATTGAATGCAGTAACAGCTCATTAGAAACCAAGCTCCAGTCCAGCTGTAATCCGAAACAGTGATAGGCATTGATTAGTAAAGGAAGCAGAGGGGGAGCTGGAGCCTGGCTGCTTGTCACAGTGTCTGAGGTATTGGAACATGCCACGAGACGGTCACAGGTAGAGTGCAGAAAGTTCTGGTGCCTTGGCCTGCCCCGGTCCAGACAGGAGACTGACCCAGCCAAGAATAGCCCCCGAGAAAATGGCTTTAACACATGGAAGCAAGGATTTGTGGAAGAGATTTGTCTCATGGGGACTTCCCTTTGTGTCTACGGCACCAGGAATGTAGTGTTCTCAGGCCTTTGTCGCCTTTAAAACTCGAAGAAGCAGAAACATGTTTCATAGGGTGCCCTCACTGGATGTGTGGGTAGGTTTCAATATAAAACGCACAGCAAAGCACGAGCGTAACATGGTCCTTGCAAGAGAAAGAAAGGACCCGAAAAAGTCATTCGATAGGAACATCTGCCAGATGACCACGGACGATGATATTTGCTGGAGACAGAGCGGGCACAACAGTGGGTCGAGAGAGGACTCGAGTGCGTAATTTTCGTTTCAAAAGTGATTCAAGAGTGGTGTGATCGAGAGTGTGATGGGAGAGATGGTTTGCGTTTGCATAAGACATATATGCCTTAACAACATTTTCCAGACCATTTGACATATTTATATTATTGGCTATTTTTGCCAATTGTGTGGCCTTAGCTATTTACATCCCATTCCCTGAAGATGATTCTAATTCAACAAATCATAACTTGGTAAGTGTCCTTAGAGTTCCTGCTTGTCCTGATATGTGGTTTTCATTGGCCTCTCTACTTAAACTGGCAGCTGGCTTTCTGGGTGGTGGAAGTTTACAGCTATGCCTGTGATATTTCCTGGAGCTTTGCAACAGGGGGTTTGTTTGTGGGGTTTTTTTTTTTTTTCCTTCTGACCTGTATTCTCAAATTTATACTGAATGAAAGTGTTTAAAGTCATGAATCTTGCATAAATAGATGTGGCACTTTTTTATGGAAGAGGTTTGTAGCAGATTTTAAAATAACTTTTCTCTCTGCATAGGCTTTTGCTGTCTACCATTCTTTTCCGGATAATATTAGCTCCTTTTGTTTTTGTTTTTGTTTTAAATCCAGTGTTTATTTGAGAGTGATGGGTATTTTGTTTGGTCAATTTTTCTGGTAAGTAGAGAATTATCGTAGATTTTGTACATGAACTATTCCTTTTTAGAGCATCAGAATACTATAGAATGACTAGATCTACGTTGGAACATAATTTGGAGAATACAGTGTAGTGTTGCATTAGGAGGATCCTATGAAGATACATTTTATTCCAGGATAAAATGATTCTAGGGTTAAATAAATTGGGATACTTCCACATACTTTATTGCCCTCTTAAAGATTTATAGTGCACATAAGCTCAGTAAGAGCTCCGGGAAGGTCTGTAGTTAAAAAACTGGTTTCATTTTGTTTAACTCAGCTAGTCTCTAAAAGTAATTGGTCATGGATTCTTCAAACAGTTTTTTGGCAGACCACATCACGGAACCATTGCTTCATGAAACTTCCTTTGGGAAAGGTTGATGTAGTTTAAAAAAAAAAAAAAAAAAAAAAAAGACAGAAATTAAAAAAAAAGAAAAGAAAAGAAAAAAAAGCCCGAAGGAGCTCCTGAGTTGGGACTAGGAGCTTGTCCCACTGGGCTGGGACAACTAGCTGTGTTTTGGGGGGGCATTTCCTAAATCCTTTCCACATTGCTGTTCAGCCACTTGTCAGGGGGTTCTGGATGAGGTGATCACTGGGATTGTATTTGCTTCTGACATTCTGTAATCTTTTCTTGATGATTCAGAAGCCATGTCGGGATTTTTCTGGAGTGGCTGCATCCTCCTTGGGGGGCGGGGGGCGCTGTGCAGAAAGGCAGGTGGAGGAGGGGGCTGGTGCTGGGTAACAGGGAGCTCTCTTTTTTGTTTTGCTCTCTCTTTTAGCTAGATTCATTTCTGGTTTTCCATGTTGCAGCTGTATTGGAGTAAGGCGGCTGTTTGTAACTGAGTGAGTGGTAAAAAGGCAGAGCCGGGGCTTATGGGGGGACTGCTGGGTTCTAAAGATACTGAAAGGATGCTCTTGTGATTTTATTGATTTGATTTGATTTTTTAAAGATTTTCCTTAGTTGTCAGAGAGAGAGAGAGAGAGAGGGAGAGAGGATAAGCAGGGAGAGTGGCAGGCAGAGGGAGAGGGAGAAGCAGGCCCCCTGCTGAGCAAGGAGCCCAGTGCTGGACTCCATCCAAGGACCCCAGGACCATGACCCAAGCCAAAGGCAGACGCTCAACCAACTGAGCCATCCAGCCATCCCTGCTCTTGTGATTTTAGCTTTAATCATGTGTACACAGGATTTCATGTTACACTTAAAACGTTGTAGCCTATGTTAGGTGTAACATGAGGTCTGTTCATATTTGGGCTTTTGTAATCTGAATTCTAGAGAATGTAAAAAAAGTTTTGGGTATTGCTACTGAAAATATAAGTCAGCAGGAGTTGGATACGCATACACACATTTGCCGTGAGTGTGGGTTTCTGCTTTGCTGGGGGTAATTTGTGTGCTTTGCTCGTAGACGGGCGACATCAGATGATCCTTCTAAAGGAAGAGCAGAAGTGGCGGAGAGCCCCCATCGAAGGGGGTGGTTCATCAGAGGCGAGGCCACAGATGGTGTCAGCCTTGTTACCAAATTTAACAACGTGGATGGTGACCCAGTTTGTTGCTTTTTGTAGCTCAAGAGAACATGATTAAACAAACTTAGAAAATAAATACCTTTCAGAAAGGCCGATTAATTCAGATCAATGGAATAATTAATGGAGCTGCCTGCGTAAGCCAATTAATATTCTGATTTTTCCCAGGGAAATTCAGGGCACTGATATCTGCCGTCAGACCGGTTGGATTTCTCAGGGAATGAGTAAGGGAATAAAATAGAGGAAATGGATAAATCTCTCTCCTTCTCCCTTGCAGTCCCTCCCCTGCGGATGCTTTCTTAACCGTTCTTACACAGTGGTATTTTAAGGGGTGGGCGGAGGGAGGCCCTGTATTCGTTTGGCAGGCCTTTCTAAAAACCAACATCTACTCCTTTGACCTCTTACTGTTCTGAAACTCTAGCATTTGAGTTTCTGTCTTGTTTCACTTGGATGGTCACATGGCTAGAGGAGTTTATTCTCTGCTCGACTCTTTAAATATTTCCTTTCCCACTGTGGGAAGGGAAGATCTTTGCGGATTTCCCCCTGACTCTCTGCAAGGTCACAGGCCATGTCAGTGCTCCCACCAGGGAGCCAGTTTTTTTTTTTTTTTTTAATACATTTGACCCAATTTGTACCCAAGTGATTGCTCTATTTTTGGGATCTGTTGAGAGGCGGCTGAACGAAGCTTATTTTTCATCTGTAGTAAATACCTTCCAGTTAACGTGAATGGCAAATCAAAGGGCAAAGAGCGATACGGGTTGCAAAGCAGCACGCGTCAGGGAGCTGGTGGGTTTTTCCTTTGCGCCTTCGCTCTCTGGGAACTGGGTATGTTGAACCCTTAGAGCCAACTTTGTGCCGAGCTCTGTCTGCCTCTTAAGGTCATCTGTAGTGACACGATTACTTCTGTCGGGTGAGAAAGGTGACCAGTGTGTGTTTGGTCTGGCTTGCTTGTAACTGAGCCAGCTTTGGGCATCTGGAGACTGCCTTGGGGGCAGCAAGTTTTCCCAGGGTTAGGTCTCCTCATTGTCGTCGTCTTCTCTTTTTTTTTTTTTTTTCTTAAAATATAAACAGTCTCAAGTTTCTAGGCAGTTTCATTTGTGGACTTGCAGGGACTCGCGGAGGTTGAAGCCATGGAAACGGTACGACTGAGTTCCCACAGTGAGATGCTTTTTGGCTCCGTCTGTCGCGCTAGCTCCCCAGTTCCACTTACTGAAAGTGTGTATCACTTATTTAATTTCTTCTTAGCCCGGGGTGGGGAGCAGGGCGAGCTCTGCCTTCCCGAGTGTCAGAGCGGGGCTGCTTATAATACTGTGTGCCTCACTGTGTCGAAGAACTCCCTGCTTTGCTTCCCAGACTTCAGTTTCTCAAGGGCGACGGTGCGGTACCCTCTAGAGCGCTCAGTTGCCTCAGATTAGTAGGACTGTCCCACCTCTGGGTGCTCATCTGCCAATTCAGGCCTCCCCTGATGTCTGCTAATGACACCAGCCACAGAGGGCAAGGCCTCTCTGCCCCTTCATCAGGCATAGTGGCTCTGACCAGGGGCTCAGCAAATGCTCCTTTAATTCAGTGGGAGGTTTTACCAAGTCTTTGACCCCTTTCCCATCCCCTTCCTCATCTTGTTGTTGTGGCCTGTTTTTTGTTTTTGTTTTTCTTGAGCGCCTTGATGTTTTGCCTTTACAGACCCCTTCCCATCTTACCCCTCCTGCTTAGCCATGCCCCCGTTGCCGTGACCAGGCCCTCCTGGGCTGTATGAGCTTTCTGAGTCCCTCCTTCCCAGAGCAGCAGCACCCCCACCCCCCATTGGCGCTCGCCCACCTTCTGGCCTCTTCTCCACCTGCAGTGCCTCTTCCGCTCCGGCCCCTGGAGGAGTTCAGGAATCCTCTCAAACGACGTCTCTTCCATGAGAGCTTTTCCCACTGTGATCGGAAGTAACACTCTTCTCTGAGCCTCTCTCATGGCAGTTCACGTACAAAATACCCGATGTTTTCGGTCTTTATATGCATGTCTTATCTCTGTCTTACTAAGCATCTTCAGAATACAATTCTTAAGTGAGTCATTTTGGGATCCCGGACAGTGCCTGGCCCCGGGGGTACCAAGTAGCTGTTCAGTAAACACGGGTAGTTAGTTGCTGTGGCTGCCCTGAGAAGCACCTCACTCATTCTTTCCTCTGAGCTGTATTTGGGATTTCCTTGGGTGGCAGGTCCTTCTGGGGACTCCTTGGAGGTCCTTAGCCAGGAGTGGGTGGGACGTGGTGAGCGCTTGTTCCTGAAAAGCTTAGGGTCTCGTGACTCTGCTTCTCGAGAGCCTCTGGCTGAAGGAACCTGGGAGCCAAGGTGTCAGGGCTGAACCGTCTAGCGCATTTTGTGCTCAGACTAGCAGAGTGGTGGGAACGCCTCTGACCAGCCATAATGGCCGTGGACTCCTGGCAGTGGGACCATTGTAAGATGCCTTACACCGGCTGGGAATGTTGTGGGACGGTGCTCTCTGATGCTCTCTGATGGTGATCTCTCTTCCATGGCTGAGGTCCCAGTGCACAGTGTTTCCTGGGCTTAGCAATCGAGCTCATTGGATCTGTATGGTCCTGTGGGTTAGGATCTTACAGTTTTTGCACCTAGGGGGATTTCCTGAAACACGGTTTCATAACTTGGTTTGTTGGGCTTAGCCTGTAAGGTGGGTTTTAGGTCTGTACTTTCCACACACCGTGTATTTGCTCCGTCGTCTTTCTGTTTGAACCGTGCGCTCTTTTTTCTGCACGACAAGATTCTGTCTGTTCCAGGACAGCTTCTCTGCTACCTCCTCAGCTCAGCTTCCGCCGAGCCTCACCCACTCCTGCCTCCCACCCCACCTGCCTGAGTTTAAGTACTGGCTCTCCCTCTGCCCTCCAATGAGCTCGGTTAACTCTCCTCTTTATGGACGTTTGCTGCTTTCCGCCTCTTTTTATAACAGCTCCGGGGCGTGGCTAGGTGGGTGGCGGTTCTGCACATGCGCTCTGGGGTCCACTGGTTGCTGCTTCAGCTCATTAGCTAAGTGACTTGGGGTGAAACTGGGGAATGACTTCCTAGAAACAGAGGCTGGCGTCTGATTAGTCTTGTAGTGTTGGAAACTAACCCTGTGCCTGGTGCACAGGAGGCACTGGGAAATGTGTGTGGAATGACGGAATAAATACATGAATGGATGTCCAAGGGCTTTGTGGTATGTCCTTATGGATCAGTAGTTAATTTTCAACAATTGGCTAATGATTAATGGTTGCCTGAGAGGCTGACTTTTGTTGTCTGATATTAATGAGAATCCCAGGAAACACCTGTCAGAGTTTGCCTCTAATTTCAGGATCGAGTCTTTCTTGGCAAATTTAACTCTTATATCTGAAGCAGGAAGAAAGGGAAGTCCTTGTTGATACTTTTCAAATCCCTAGGTCGTAAGCTGGCTTCTGTGTTCCGTGTTGTGTGTGCCCTGTCTGTGCGTGTGAGCGTCACAGTTCAGGAAGGAAGATGACCAGAGTAGGTAGACTTGTGTAGTAAGGCGTTACCCAGCGGTGGTTTCCTAATCATAAAACGTGTGCCAGTTTATGTGCTGCACAAAACAAATCACATGTCTTTTCCAGTGTTAACCTCATTTTGACAAAGAGCAAGTTACTGGGCCCCATCTTTTACTGAATGCACTTTGGTTGGGTGTTGACAGTTTTTCAGAGACCAAATCCAGCTCTTAAAGAATTCAGATCTACTACTATTAATGTTCCTTAAGAATTTCAAAAGGGTCCCCAGTCTTTCAGTTGCTTTGCCATAAAAATGAATCTCACTGTTGTATAGTCATACCTTGAACACTGGAACTTCCTCGCTCAGACCCTTTAAAAATGAGCTGGTTGCTGTTTGTAGAGTATAGATATTTGGACATGTTGGGGGATTAGCCAGCCCTTATAGGGTTATGGGGTGCAGAAACACAACTCAGATGGGCTTAGTTGAAAAAAAAATGTGTATGGGTGAGTTTGTGTGATTATTAACGTAGCTAACTGAAAAGTCCAAGGGGTAGAAATCCTATCAGAGACAGCTGGAAAGGGGGCTTCCAAGAGGGTATCAGGATGCCACCCTGCACCCCGGATGCACCCGGCACCACAGCTGGCGGAGTCCAGCCAGCTCGCAGTGGGTCTGCCTCTCCGTGTCTGAAGTGTGCGTCCCCCTTAGCCCATCTGGGGGAGGGTCTGTGGGGAGATGCATTTCTTCCTTAACCTCAGCTCAGTATTCTAAAAATGATTATGTGAGAAACAAGAAACCCCTGTGGTAGATTTGTGGGTAGTTTCTTTCTTTCTTTCTTTTTTGAACTTTCCCATCAGAATTTAATTTTTAACTGTCTGCAAAATATGAGAAGTTCCAGAATCAGCAGGGGCAATTTGCCCAGCACTGGAGGTCCTTATGTCTCGTTAAATACTGGTGGTGGTGCTTGGGATCCAGAACAGATCCCCAGTAGCTCCTCCCCTAAGAAGGTCCCTAAAGAAATTGTGGACATTTTGGAACCGTGGTGCTTGAGCTCTGGGGAAGGGCCTCATGAGTTGATACTGCTGCTTGGATGCCATGCCAAGGGAGGGGGTGCTGGTGGGTGTCCTTGTGGGTGGGGTGGGGATGGGGGTGGGAGATTGGCAGGTCATCCAGGAATTAGATGTTAGCCTTTCTGCTTCTGCCTCCTACTGTGCTCAGACTCCGGGGGGGGGGGGGGGCTCTCTGCCAGCAACAGCACAGGGTATGTCCCCTGAGTCCCATTCTGCCCATGTGAGGAAAGTGGCAGAAGATTTCTTCTCTTTTTCGTTCATGTGGGATTGGAGTTCTTGCAGTTGGGGTGCTTGGGGACAGTCCGGCTGTGTGGCTGGGCAGGCAAAGCTGGTCATGCCTGGTGGGGAGGACACAGCAAAGCTGAAGGTTGGGGCTAAAGGAGGAATTGTGTGAGGTGACTAGCCCTCTGTGTGTGTGTGTGTGTGTGTGTTGTTGGTGGTGGTGGTGGGGGGGAGATGTGTGTGGGTGTATAGATGGTTGGGTGTTTTTGACACACACCTTGAAGAGTGAAGCCTTCTGGTGATTTTCACTAAGCAGGCCCCCAGACACTGCCCAGATTGGGGAAAATGGCTTTCTTCTCCTGAACCTCCAAGCAGTGCTCTCTGCCAGTTTTTTTTATCCTTCTCCCTACTGGCTGAGTGGCAGTTCTAGAAATCACAGGACATCTGTTGAAATTACTGAATGAGTGACCTTGAGGGGCAGGCTGGAGGGAATTGGGAGGCTGACCTGAGGGAGGAAAGGCAGGCTGCTGGCTGCTCAGGGAAAAGGAAGCTGGCTGGGGAACCCAGCCAGGGAAGTGGGGAGGGGTCTCGAAGCAGGCTGGGTGGAAGGCTCCCACCTTTCCCTGCCTCCTGTGACCACAGGGAAGCCTGGCACAGCGTGCTCACAGGTAATTTTGTAGAGCTGTACGGACCCTGGTTTATGAGGCAGGAAGTCAAGGCACCATCATTCAACAGATATTTTATTGAGACTTGTTCTGCAGGGCACACCAGGTTCCTGTGTCCCTGACTGGTGTAGCCGCTGTGGCTCACTGTGCCCAGGAAAACCCACCACACGGGTTCGGAGAACAGCCTTCTTTGTTTTGTCATATCTTGCATTCTTAGAACCGGTCATCATTCGAGATTTGCAGATTTGCCCGAATGCATCCTTCCAGACAAGAAAACAATATCAAGTGACGGCCTGTTTTGGCCCCTCCAGCTCATTTTTAATCAGTCCTCAGTTTGGTGAGATCCTTTCAGAACTGCTTTTCACTGTGTCTGTGCCTGTGCACTTGGAAGTGTGTGTCTCTACAGTTGGGGTATTTGAAATTGTACACAAGTGGGAGCAGAACGCACGTGTTAAATAGCTTCGCTTCCCCCCACGTAATGTAGCTTGCAGACCTTTCCACGTCGGTATGTAGAGATCTAACAACTTCATGTTGGTGTAAAATATTCCCTGTGTGAACATGCCGTGGTTGACTGGTTCTCTTTCTGATGAGCCTTTAGGTTAGTTCCTGAAGTTTTGCTATTTCAACGAGTACCACATCAAATATCTTTGTATGAGCTTCTTCCTGCACACAAGGAAACATTCCTCTGGGTTAAGTACTTAGGAGTCAACTCTCTGGGCGGAGGACGGTGCGTTTTTAATTTCTTTACTGCCAATTCGCCCTCCCCTGAGCCTGTGTCGATTTAAATTCCCGCCCTCACATCTTGAGATCTGCTGTCATTTAACTCTGATGACCTCATGTGTTTTCTAGCTTCGGCTATGGGAAGGGAGACTTTGGGAGTAGGGTTCTGCCTTCTTGTTGGATGTCTGGTAGGCATCCAGAGCCTCTGGTTAGAGCAGAAAGTTCACAGCCCCTGAGCACGATTTCTAATTTCTTACAAACCACAGATCCAGATGAAAGGCCCCAAAGCTTATCATTCTCCCCCATACTTTTAAGTCCTTTGCCACAGGTTTGGTGCTGTAGCGCTTTCAAGTGAAACATTCATTCTAGGCGGCTAATAGGTAAGAAAGTTCCTTACCCTAAAATGGATTCTTCGTTTTGGCTTATTTGCACGCTGCCGTTTAAAGATGAGCACTGCCTTGGTGTTCCTTTCCACTGGGGAAGGAAAACGTAACCTGCTATGTTTCTACCGTCCCGTGTTCTTTGGTTATTAATTATTTTATTTTCATGCATATTAACATCTCGCTGTTATGATATTTATGATAGAGTTTATGTACTCCTCCTCCCTTCCTATGGCTTTGAGGAGGCTTAGGAAAGTGAAGTTGATGGGATATGGGGCAATGCAGAGTCTGGCTCAGTGGGTTAAAGCCTCTGCCTTCAGCTCGGGTCATGGTCCCAGGGTCCTGGGATCGAGCCCCGCATTGGGCCCTCTGTTCCAGCAGGGAGCCTGCTTCCTCCTCTCTCTCTGCCTGCCTCTCTGCCTCCTTGTGATCTCTGTCAAATAAATAAATAAAATCTTTAAAAACAAAAAACAAAAACAAAGTCGACTTGCCCCAGGGGCCTGAAGCTAACCGGTTGCTAACACCTGGGCACTGATCTGGTCTTTAGGAATTCCAGCAGGGGCGGGCCGAAGGAGGCACATCCTTACTTACAAGGCTTTTATCTTCTCAACAATGGGAAGCAGCTGCATTCATTCGGAGAAGCACTTTTTAGGAACCAGCTCCAAGGAGGAATGTGCAGCGTGGGTCCTTGTACAGAGTACACTGTCAGGCCTGGTGAGCCCTGTCGTTGCTGTGCTTTTGTTAGAGAATCAGAAACGCCCTGCGAGCAGATGGTCTCAGGATTTGTAGTTTCTAAAGGGGGACGTTTTAAAGGGGGAACGTGAGGAAGGTGATTCTGGGTTCTAGGAGAGCTTGGCTTTTCGATTATATAAATTACTATAGGAGTAAAGCTGGGAAGCCCAAAAAGCAGTTGAACACAGCTATCGTGAAATCATGCATAAAGTGCTTTTTTTGAGCGTTTATTATGTGTAAAATAGAGGCCATTAAACACATTTGCTTCCTGTCTTGTTTAAGTCAGAATATAAAAGGATACTATGAATTAGCGCAGAGAACCCCTCCAAGCCCCTTGTGCTGGAAGAGATGTGGTTTTATTATTTTACTCTGACATGAAGTGAGGAAGTGACCAACATGTTTTTTAACAAGACATCCTTGAGTGCTCTTCGGTAAATAGATAACAATGGGGCATAATGACTGTTTATATTTAAATGACTGCTTTTAAATGGTACAAAACCAGCCATTAATTAGCCCCGTTAGTCCTTTTTTTTTTTTTTTTCATGATAATGCAAAAATGAATTCCTCTTCCGGCTTTCACAAATTCTGAATTGTTGAAATATAAATGAATAGTGAATCCATCTAAAGCTCTTTTTGGAGGTTTTATCAGGAGGGAATGAAATGAAAACATCTACAGTTCTGAATTAAGATTCCTGGAAGTGGTGACAGCCAGCAGGAATTCGTTAAGAGGTGGGTGGTGGAGAGGTCTTTTTCTAGGACACACGGGGTGGGGGTGGGGCTAGTGCGGTCAGGTTAGAGAAGGCTCTGCCCTGTGTTCCTTTGGCCAGCGGTGAAGCTCGCTGACAGGAGGAAAACCGCGTGGGGCAGCCATCGGTAGGTTAGATGGCACGTTCTCATATACCGGAGTGGTGCTGGTCGTGAGTCGCAGACTGGTGGAGGTGGGGATGGAAAAGGGTCCCCGAAACCTGCAGATGGATGTGTTCCTTTCAGATGCAGCAGCTGACTTGCCCAGGGTCCCCTGGTGACAGAGGAACCAAGCCGGGACCCAGGCCCAGTCTCCTGTCTCCCAGTCTGTCTCTTCCCATGCCCTCCAGTTACAGCTGTGACTCCGGGGGGGAAGCCTGGCACTTCCCCTCTGGACAGGGCAGGGTCTGAGACTACCAGGGCCAGTTGGGACAGCCGGAACATCAGACGACAGAAGAACGCCTCTTCATAGCATGCCGGACATTCAGGCAGTGGACGTCTCATTCTCTCCTCGATTTTTATTTTATTTTTATCTTCCCAGAGAGAGTTTTGATCACTCCTTCCCCCGTTTTACTTTGGAAACTCTTCTCGTTCTTCATGCACACCCAACATGCAGGAATCATTTGACCATACTAAGCCACAGTATTTTACGGAACGGGTCAGGGGAGGGCTGTGGGGAGAGCAGGAGAGCACCAGCGGTTCCTCTGTTTCCTGGTTCTCATGTGGGTCATATTCCCTGCCTTTTGACAGTCACTGGAGGCATGGAGACTGTTGCCTTTGTGACTAGCTCATGGCTGACATCTCCTGAGCTAGGGGGCTCTGTATACATAGTAGCCTTTCATTTTTATTTAATCTTTGCCATAAACACCTAAGAATCCTCACTGTCCAGGCGAGGAGAAAAGGCTCATTCTGAGTGGCTAAATTGCTTCCCTGAGGCTACAAGGCCTTGGAATCAATCTGCAGGACCAGGGTTCACAGCTGGGCTTCCTGACTTAAGCGCCCACCCCCCTCGACGGGGCTGTGAGGGGACGCCAAGGCTCATGGCTGATGCCATTTTAATCCTGAGGAGAGGAGGGTGAAGCCAAGAGGCAGAGCGGTGTCAGAATATCAAGGTGGGTCTCTGGGGCCGGTGCCCCGTTCACGATTTTGGCTGGGGTTTGGAGCCTGGGTTTGGGGGTGCTGGCAGAGAAACTTTTCATGCCCACTGCCCAGAGGCATTTCCAGGTGGGTGTTGTGGCTAGAGAGAGTCGGGGGGATGGAGGTTTTTACGCACCCCATAGCCCTTCGCTAACCTTCTGAATCACCCGGTTAAAATGGGAATGAGTAGGGAAGTTCAAGTTTGGGTACGAAGTAGATTTGATGGCATTTTAATTCCTGAAAAGCGTGACCTACTAGTGGAAAGTGTGGGAAAACTTGGGTGGTGTGGTCAGAGGTTTGTGCTGAGTTCTGTCCTGCTGGAGAATGAAGTAGTTAGGCTTATGGGTTCTCAAGGCAGGCCGGGTTGAGTCTCCAGAGTTGCTGTCCACTGCCTGTGACCAGCAAGCTGCTTTTTCTCACCAACTTTGTGCCTTTTTGGTAAAAGGGGAAATAAGGTGGCTAGAGGGTGGTTAGTTCAGATCCTGGCTCCTAGAAAACATGGAGTCACTGTGAGTTGTCACTCTGTGAGCCACAGTGACCTGTCTTTAAGCCTCTGTACAGCCATGTGACATAGGGATGGCTGCCTTCAGCCTTAGAGCTGAAGGAAGAAGCCACGGCTTGCAAAGACAGACCCACTTGCTCCTGACCCAGTGATGGTGTGGCAGAACGGGGATTGGGTGAGCCATACCCGAAAAGTTCCCTGGGTGGTTTGCTGGGTTGGCGGTTCGCTCTCCAAAGCCACTCTGTGGGAGGTGGATTCACCAGACTGACCCAGCCCAAGACCGTAGTGGTCCTGGAAGATGTTGGGTGGCCCTGGTGAGGAAGTCCCTGGAAGTTAGCCTCCCTGAAAAAAGTTAGCCAGAGAAAGACCTAGGCCAGCACCATACCCCACCTTTGCATAGACAATAGGAAAGGGTTGCTTCTTTCCCTGGGAACGCCAAGGAAAGAGAAGGGTCTGGTTTAATGGTCAGGATCTGATTGTACCACAGCTGGGAAGGCTGAAGCTTGCCTCTACACACTGAGTCATCTTGAAGCAGGGTAGAAAAGTCCAGAGCTCAACACCCTGCCATGAAGCTTGGGGGTGTCACCACAGACTGTTTTCTCCTCTAACTAGGAATCTGCTTACCAGCTGTGTCTTATTCTTGGTTGGCCCAGGTGGGAGACCCTTGACCATCTCTTGATTTAATTGTTACTTAGAAGAGAAAAGAAAACAAGGTCTAAGTAGCAAAGCAGGTGTCGAGAGTTCTGGCCTGACTGCCATGGCTCAGACAGGAAGATTGGGTGATGTCTAGAGTTGGAATAATGGCCATCGCTAGTGCCCTGGAGGTGCTCCTGTCAGGGCCTTTGATTCCACACTCCTGGTAAGTACTGCTCCCCGGTTACAGGGCAAGGAGCCTTGCTGGGGCAGAGAGGGCGAGAGATCTGACAGCCAGGCAGTGGCAGAGGGAGGATGCAGACCCCACTGGCTGTGATCCTGGGCCGCAGGAGTCCTCTCTGCTCCTCACTTGGGTGGGAGACTGAGGCCTCCAGTTGGGGCGGGACTTGCCGGCCCTGAGGCTCTCTAGAACCCTGGCTTTCTGTGGCTCTTTGCCATGTGGTTCCTGGCCTCCGTTTCCTCACCTGTGACATGGGACGAGTGAGGTGATACTTGCCTTACGTTGACAGAATGAAAACATGACTTTGGCAAGGGAGCCCTCTGAACCCCAGATGCTGCACTGTTCACTTCCTTCTGCCTCGGGCCTCACTTGCGCTTTGGGGCACGCCCTGATCTGCCTCCCCACCCTCCCGTCCTGTGTCTCCTCTTTCCGAGAGCAGAGGCTTGAGAGGACTGAGATCGACTTGGGTTCCAGGTTTCTGCTTGCTGGCTTTGTTTGTTTGTTTAAATTTTATTTATTTGACAGAGATGACAAGTAGGCAGAGAGGCAGGCAGAGACAGAGAGGAGAAAGCAGGCTCCCCACTGAGCAGAGAGCCCGATGTGGGGCTCGATCCCAGGACCCTGGGATCATGACCTGAGCTGAAGGCTGAGGCTTTAACCCACTGAGCCACCCAGGTGCCCCTGCTTGCTGGCTTTGTGATTGAACATTGTACTCCCCCCTCCCTTGTTCTTGGACATGGGGATGGTCGTACCCTTCCCTTGTGGAGTATGGGGTCTTTATGAGGAGGCCGTAGAAGAACACGAGGGTGAGCTGCAGGTTACCAGAGACCTTGTTCACTTACGAATGCTCGCAAGGCGGGGGGGCTCTCACTTTCCAGTGAAGTTCAAGGGTCAGCAGTGTCTGAGCGTGGGGGGACCTTCTGAATTCCCCTGCAGGAGTGCTGCGGGGGGGGAGGTGTGGGGGGTTAAACCCCACTGACAAGCCATGCCTGCTCAATCCCTGTGCTCTCTTGTGAGCGCTGCTCTCTTGGCCCTTGGGGCCCAGTGCATGGTGGTGGGAGGAGGGCCATGCCTTTGCCTGTTCTTCAGCGAGGGGCTGGTCACGGCTCCTAGCATGGGGCTTGCTGGCAGCTGACCGAGAGTTGGGGAACGAGAGAGGTGTGGGGGGCCTGGTTGTGGCAGCGGAGCGTGCGGCGCTATGGAGCGGCCTTGGCCAAGCTTGCCCACGTGCTGAGGTCAGCATTTTCAGCAGCTGGGAGCCTGTGTTGATAGTCCTCCGTGACTGGAAGCAGAAAGAGCGAGTATGGCCTGGGGGTTCCGAGGTTGTTATTTGTGGCCACACTGATGTTTCCGAGCACAGCGTTTTGCCATCTGGGCAGGGAGCCCATAGGGCCGGTGCCTCGTACTTTGGACCCTTTGATTTCTGGCACTGGGCTAGGCATTTTGGACCTGTTTGGTCTGTTCTTCACCAACCAGTTGGGCCACTAGGACTGGCACTTCTGTTGTGCAGATAAGGCAAATCAAGCTCAGAGGGGTTCATGGAATTACTACAAGCCCCTGAGATTATAAACCCATCCCAGGTCACTCTGCACAGCTTCAGGACTGTGCCCCGTGGTGTGTCTGAGGCATGGCATGGGAAGAATGCTGAATTTGGAGGCAACTGAAGTAGCCCTGGGCTCATGCTCTCTGTGTGATCCCTGCTTTCCTCCCTGGTCATAAAGTAGGGCGTGAAAGCTCAGCAGGACACGTGTGAAAGTGTTCTGTAGCTTGGAAAGCAGTGCACACCTGCAGAGCGATATCCTTCTTATCTGCCGAGGGACTCCAAGGAGAGGACCCCGCTTCACCTTCCCTTGGATCCCATTAAAAGTCAGTGCAAGGCTGAGTCCCAGATCCACTCTTGTCTCCCCGTGATGCCAGTGCCCCATGGGGCCCCCCCACGGAAGAAAAGTCACCCCTGCCAGTGCAGCCGCGGTGATGGTACTGGGGGTGCTGGGGAGAGGCTTGAGCTGTGGGCAGAGAACAAAACCTATCAGATCTAAGCTCCAGGGACCAACCCCCACGCTTCACGATTTTCAAAGACCAGCTGTTATTTGAAGTCCTGACTGTTCCTTGAGCTCCTTGAGAGTAGTGGAATTCATCGTGCTGTGCTCGTGAAACGCAAGCCACAAATGATTTTGCCTGGTAACGGATAGGCTTGTGACCCAGCCAGCCCTGGAGGCAAGCAAACGGATCTCCTGGTTCCTCCTGTGAATAGAGCCTCGTTAATAGCCTCTCTTCACTCTGTTCCTAGATCTCTCTTCCCTGGCCTGTGATGAAAAACTGAAATGCTGAGGGTAGTCCCTGCCGGCAGCTGGGTGGCCGTCCGAGGCTGGGGGTTCTGCTATGTGGGTCCTGACGTGTTCCCGTGCTTGCAGTGTGCTAAAGCTGGAGGCGTGTTCTTTGTGGAAGTTGGAGACCAGCACCTGGGGTGGAAGCATCCGGGTGCTCTGAACCACAGACTTGCTTGCATTTGACCTTGTGCTGTTCTCTGACCTCTAACAAGAGCGTGAAAAGGCAGGGACCCAGCCTGGCCTGGGTCTTCTCCTCCACCTCCAGGCCTGGGGCAGCTTGGTAAATGATTGATTACTTAATGAAGCATCACTGTGTCTACAGGAGGCACCCCCAGGCTGGTTTAATTGCTGTGACTATTTTCCTAACCCAGGCCTGATGGTGTCTCTTTCCAACCTGGGAGCAGGACAGAGCATGTAGGTGTGCCTGACTGACACCCCCACCCCCTTTGGTAGACTGATTGCTTAATGAAAATATCAGAACTTACTCAAAAAGACAGTATCCCCACCCCCCAAAGTCCTTAGTCTCAGGACTGCATCCTCATCCCGGTGATGCTGGAATGCTTGTCTTCAGAATTCCTCCCGGAGCTAGTTTCTGCTTTTCATTTTGCCTCGCTTCTGGTGAAAAATGGGGTGACGGGGGTTGATCACTGACCTTATTCCCAGCCTTTTCTTAAAGGTTATTCGTAAGAAAAATCCCACCGACCTCAACCCAGTTTTCATATCTTTGAGGATCTTGGAAGGTGAGAGGAAGGTCGTGGACTTCGAAGAGGGTCAGACAGTAGCATTTTGGAAACGTTCTGAGGAATGGCCGTATTACTAAAATTAGGTGTCCTGCTTCCCAAGCTTACTACTTAGAAGGGAATGCCACTTATTTACATGACTCTGGTGTGCTTATTAAACTGAACAGCCTCACTGCTTTAGTCCTACTTCTTCTAAGTCTGCAGTCTTTCCATCTGCTAGACTTTCTTCTCATGCCAAGAATTCTTCCACCTAGGCTCTGCTCTTTTTGCCCCTGGCCCCAGGAAAAGGGTCAAGTGAGATCTTTCACTCCCCACAGAGTCTGGTTCTTAAAGACCGCCCCCCCCCCCCAATCCCAGGCAAGGCACATTTTCATGTCACCCCAGGGTCTGGGGACTCTGCCATGGGGTTCTGGGGGGTTACGATCGGGGTCCTTAGGAAGAGATATAATGAATGACCGTTCACAGCTGTCATTCAGGGGCTCTACCCAAGCAGACAGAATTCAAGGGCAGAACCGAGACAGAATTCAAGAACCAGCCAAGGGCTCCTTGGGCTGGACTATGAAGAAGACGTAAGTTCCTGGATTTCTTTCTTCTTGCCTTTAAAAAAAAAAATGTACTTTTGATACAAGTTAAGTTAAACATTTTAATCTTAGCAGCAGCAAAGAGTTCCACTCTAGCTGCCTGTGAAACTGTGCGAGACAACAAAGGAAGCTTTAAAAATAGTCTCCTTGTTTGTAAGAGGAGCTTCTTTGACTTAAGTCCGTGCCCTGTGGCTGGGTTCCCAAGACCACCACTGCTCACTGGCCTGTGGCATAGGGACTGGGGGGGGGGGGTGGCAATAAATACCAGGACTGGTCTCTGCTAAGTAGATATTTGCATGTCTCTGCCTGTAGAAACTTTATAATTTGCATACCATACAATCTACTGTTTTAAATTCTATAATTCAGGGGATTTTACTATATTCGCAGTGGTGAAACCATCATCAAAATGAACTTTAGAACCTTTCATTAGCCCGTAAAGAAACCCCACACTTGTTAGCTATCACTCCCTGTCTCCCTCGAACCCTTACTTCGCCAGCCCCAGACAACCACTAAGCTACTGTCTGTCTCTGTGGGTTTTCCTAGTTGAGACATTTTATTTAAATTGTTTCATCTACCATCTCTCTACGACAACTTAGTTTATTCTCCAGGTTCTTCTATATTTTATCTCATTTAGAAATAGCATGCATTATTATACTTGAGTTGTAGGAGTTCTTTATATATTCTGGATACTAGTCCCTTGTCAGATACAGGATTTGCAAACATTTCTCCCTTTCTGTGGGCTGTCTCTTTATTTACTTGGTGGTGTCCTTTGAGGACAAAAGTTCTTAATTTTGATGAAGTGGCCTGCACATTCTTAGAATCTTAGAGCTGAAGAAGGCCTTTGAGGTTGCCTGTTCTGCCTCTTTGCCATAGTGATTGGAGGCTCTGTGGCTCAGAGAGAAGGGGTCTTCCTCAAGGTCACAGGCCAAGTTTCATCTCCTGATTTTCACTTCCATGTATCCTCCATTTCTACTCCTATTTTTTCTGAAGGTCGGAAGCTTAGTTTAGGTGTGTTAGGTTTGTGGGGCAAGAGAGTTGGTAGCTTCCCTCTCCCTTGAAGCACAATGTCTCTTTGCTCATAGGTGGGACTGACCTTAAGGTGCTTCTCCATGGTTCATTTGTGTGTCCCACCCTTCCCACCCTGACCCTGCCCAGCTTTACTGAGATATAACTGACACCGTTCCTTTATCTGTCCCATCAGAAATTTAGTCCTGTCTCAGAGCGTGTGCTATATGAGAGTTGCTTAGAGCAGTGCTCTTTGGAATGTACAAGTTGCATGTGGCTCTAAGAACGTGAGTTCATTACAATAGAATTTAAAATTCGGCTCCTCAGTCATGCAGGCCGCATTTCCACTGTTCAGAATTCACATATGGCTAACATATTCGCACATACTGGGGGCATTTTTCTTTTTTTCTTTTTCTTTTTCCTTTTCCCTTTTCCTTCCTTTTCTTTCTCTTTTTCTTATTTCTTTTTACTCTTCTTCCTCTCCTTCCTCTCTCTTTTCTTTTTCTTTTTTCCTTTTTCCTTCCTTCCTTTCTTCTCTTTTTTCTTTTTCTTTTCTTTCTTTAGGTGTATTTATTTGAGAGAGCAAACCAGCAACTGTGTGTGTGTGGGGTAGGGGGAGGTTTTTCTGGCCAACTCCCTGTTGCGTGCAGAGCCCACAGTGGGACTCCATCTCAGGCCTCTAAGATAATGATTTGAACTGAAATCATGGGTCGGATGCTCAACAGACTGAGCATCCCGGGCGCCGCCCCCCCCCCCCCCCCCCCCGCCCCGGAACTTTTCTAGCCCTGCAGCAGATACTGTTGAGCAGCACTGGCCTGGAGAGGTTGAGGGTCCCCTGCCCACTGACCTTTTGTCCCTGCCCCTGACCCAGGCTGGCATCCTGGACTTGCAGCCATGATCTGTCTTCTCTGTGTGTTCTTCGTCCACCTGCCACTCAGACTACCTGCTTACAGGTTGCCTCTGAGCTTCTTGGTGAACCCCCTGTTCAGATCAGGTGGTTGTGGGCCCTGCTGGCAGAGACCCTTCTTTTCCGTAGTTTCTGGATTTGGTTGCCAGTAAAGAGTCTAGTGCCTTTCCTCACCTCCGCCAATAGACATGACTTGCAGAAATAGAGCTGAAAAGTGCTTAAAGGAGTCTGTGCCCTCAAGAAGTTAGTCCTAAGAGTGAATGAGTGAATCGATCTACTCTTGGACAGGGGGAAGAGGCTGAAGAACTTACAGGTTTGGTTCTTTTGGCTGCATTGGTTGGTGGACTTCAGATGCGTACTTTCCTGTAGAGGTTGTTGGTCTCAAGAATTTACAAGATTGTAAGGCGACATGGAGGTGGGAGGTAGGAAGCATGGGAACCACGGTGTCCTGAGACGGTAACAAGACCGATTCTGGCTAGTCCTGCTTAGTGCTCTGGGGGGAGTGCCTGGAAACCTGAGGGCCATCCGAGGCCCTGATCCCAAGGTCATGAGGCCATACAATCTCGGAAGTGCTTTATGTGAAAAGATGGAAGACCTTGTGCTTGTACCAAATTGGAATATTAGTCCTAAAATGAGTGTCGGGAAGATCTTCAGGGAGAGAGGGAGTCACCCAGGCTCATACCAAGTTAGCGGTGGCAGAGTTGAGCATAGACTCCAGGCCCTGTGGGACCTTGCCTCAGGCATGTTCCATGTGCTGTGCCATGTCTCTTTATTGACATAAGGAAGAGGTACTTCAAACACACACACAAAGAAACCAAACAACTTCTTGGAGATATTGCGTGGGCTTAGACGTGGATTGACTTAACCCATGAGGTCCTAGGTCTTGCTGGAAGCTCTCCTTTGTCACTCTCATCACTAGAAAGTATTAAAAAAACCTCCCAGTTAAGGTGAGGCCACCCAGGTCCTCATTCTGTCTCTCCAGCTTGTCTTCAGGATCTGTTTTCTGCAGGAACATCTGTCCTTGACCTCAAAGTGTTTGGAAACAGACTTGTTATGGAACTCAGCCTGTCCGCCAGACTGAAGAGCCTTGAGAGCAAGGACCACGTACTGTCTGTCATCCTTTGGGATGTCCCTTGCCTTGGGGACAGGCCCACCATGTTCATTTAGTGAATATATGTGGATGTTCTCTTTTTCAGGAAAAGTCCCCTTTTGATGGGCTTTGGATGTATGAGGCCCCTCCCTTCTCCCTGTGGTCCTGGATCTTTGTCCATTGTGATTTGGAAATCGTGACCAGGAGAAATGGGCTCATTTTTCTTTCCGCCACAGGGAGAGCTGTCCATTTTGCCTCTGAACTTTATAAGAGCTAGAGGACTTCTATATTTGTGCTGAGAAAGGAAGGGTTATGTTTTGCTGAATTGGGCATTAAGTAGACCAATCCCAACAGGACATACTGGGAAGAAGTCCTAGAGCAGTGAGGGTCAAACAGGGAATTGTGGAAGGAATTCCATGCCGTAAACACAGAATCTCTTGCTTAACATTGGAACTTTTCTGCCTTTTCCTTCAGCGGTGGAAGACCGTTCTTGTCAAAGACAAGCTTTATGACTGCTGTGCCAGCAGGTACAATTGCAAGATAAATTTATGTACCGGTTTAGCCCTAGCAATGCAGTTTACAAAAGATGGGACAAAAATCTTAAAAACAGGTTGAAATGTCTTAGGCTCAGCTGATAGGATTTTAGGTGAGTTATTAGGGACAGGGCTCTAGGGACAAGCTCATGCGACAGAGAGGTGAGCCAGGTCAGAGCACCTGTCTGCCTGGCCTTAGAAGTCCCTTTTTGGGTTCATCTAAATCAATTCCTTGTTCAGTTTTTACTAGAACCTGAGTTTCTCTGGTTGGAGCAGAGTAAGTTTTCAGGTTGAATTACTTGGACCATTGCCTGTGTTTTCTTTTTCACATAGCCTGTGGGTATCTGGCCTTTTCAGCCAAGGAAAATGGAAATGGTTCTAAACGCTCACTTGCGCCATGAATTTCAGCCGGGTATTAATTTGCTGCTTATTCCTTGCTTTTTGTGTCTTCTGAGAAGCAGTGAGGGGACCCTAGGGCGGGCTGCAAGGATCCTTTGTGGGTGCTGCGGGGTTCTGGAGCTGGGGGGAGGGCAGGGAAGCGGAACTGTGCCCTCCCACCGTGTTACCCACAGCACATCTCCCTACTCTCCTGTGTGCCCTCTTGTGTGTGCATATGTGTAAGGTTGCACTAAAGATCTCATTTGGAAAGTTTCCAAAACTCCCTATGTAGGGAATACAGGGCAGATTGCTCTGTGTCTTACCCTCCCCTTACTCCGCAAGGAATCTGGGCTGAAAATTTAAGGCTTAGTTCTTGTTCCTTCCTCCTCCATGAGCTGCAAGACAGACTCAGTAGGAGGGTCTTGATTTTTTTTTGCCTCTAACTCATGGCTACTGCTTGGCTTTTCAGGGGCCTTAGAAGTCAGAAACCCGGTACCATCAGTGAGCGCAGGCCACATAATAAGTGATTTCTGTGTATTACAGAGATCTTAAAGTATTCAGCATTCCCCCAATTTTCTTAAAATATATAAAAGGGTTAGATCAGGGTGTGGACTCATTCCTTTCTTCTTTTATAACTGGTTCCTAAGGAGGAGAAGATCCAGGGATGAAGAGTAGTAGGCAGAAGGCTGTCTGACATGCGGCAGCTTTATGGGCGGGAGTGGAAACACAGTGGGAATAAGCTAGAAGTGATGAATAAATGATCAGTATACAGCTTTGCCCTGTCTTTGTTTTTTGTTGTTGTTTTCTGATTTTTGTTACTTTCTGCATTGGGCATCACTTTTGCTCTGTAAAGCCCAGAGGTGACCTATTTAATTCCTATATTTGGACCTCTCCGTGTGCTGAGGGTCAGCGCAACTCACTGAACGTGAACAGGAGTGAGAAGTCCATGCCTGACCACAAAGCACTCACAGTTCAGAGGGGGAGCCGGTGTGTGTGTGTGCGTGTGTGTGCGTGCGTGCATACGTTCGTATGTACGTATTCCCTTGGTCACAAGTAATGAGCCCAAACCCCAGCACAGGCTGGGTTAAGTCCAAGAGGAATTGATTGGCTCCCATCACTGACCAGCCCAGAGATAAATCTGGAGTCTGCTCAGGGACCCAAATGTGGTCCTCAGCACCTGGTTTCTCTCTCCCCATCCTGCCTCCGCTTCCTGTGTGTTGACTCCATGCTCATGCATGCCTCCCTCTGGAACTGCAGAATGGCTGCCAGCACTCTCTAGGCCTGCATCTATCTACCTTTCTTCCAGCAAGAGCGTGTGAGCGTCTTGGTCCAGCCATACGGGACCAAGCCATTCCGGCTTGGGCTCCAATGTGTGCACATCTGGATTCCGTCACGTGGGCAGGGGCACATGAAACCCTTTAAGCCCTGATCCTGTGCATTGTCCCTGAACCTAGTGGCACCAACTCTACCCTAAAACCCCAGGCTGAGAATGGAGAAAAAGCACTGATTGCTGGGGAAAGGGGTCAAGCTCGAACTGTGGCCTGTGCCATTGTTGAGGCAGGATGAACTTGGGGCTCTGTTCTCACCTAACCTACCCTGGAGTCAGAATGGATTCTGAAATGAGGACTGTGCCTTGTTTTACCATGTGGTTTAGGTGGCCCAGGCATTTAGACACCAAATCTTTCCTCCCCCGAGAACATCGCCCTGGCCCAGGATGGGGTGGGGAAATTTATTTCAGGTGGGCATCAGGCCCTTGACTTCAGTATTCGATACCTTAGAGCCTTCTGACTTAGACGATCACTTCAATGCATAAGGGTGAGTAAGCATAATTAGGGCAATGGCACCCCGTCACCCCGCTGCTCTTTCAATTAGCCACATTATTCAGATAAACGTGTTTTAATCTCTCTGGGGTTGATCTAGCAGAGTGGGAGATGGTACAGACTTCTGATTTGGGAGAAAGATCCCAGGGTACATCTTGATTTGGCAACTGAAGTTTCCTTACTCGTAAATGGTAACTAATTCCTAGATCTGTGAAGCATGAAATGATGTGAGTAAAGCACAGTGCCTGGGTTATAGTAAACAGTCCATCAGAAGTGACTTATTATTTTTTTAAGATGGTATTTTATTTTATTTTTAAAATTTATTTATTTTTAAAATATTTTAATTTTTATTATTTATTTGACAGAGAGAGAGATCGCAAGTAGGCAGAGAGACAGGCAGAGAGAGGGGGGAAGCAGGCTCCCTGCTGAGCAGAGAGCCTGATGTGGGGCTTGATCCCAGGACCCTGAGATCATGACCAGAGCTGAAGGCAGAGGCTTTAACCCGCTGAGCCACCCAGGCGCCCTGTGACTGTTATTTTTTAATTTTTTGAATGAGTTGGGTGTGCTGCCAGATAATATCTGTAAAGTTCGGCGTTACCATTCTCTAAATCTATGAAAAATCTTCCATGCTCATACTCGGTCAGTTTGGGGTGAGGTACTAGGAAGCTCTCAAAGTCCTCATGAAGTATAGTGCTTTATAAGTCATGGTACTTCTGTGTTCTCCAGGGTGTGAATGACTTCTCCAAGGGCACAGGGCTGCAAAGTTGTGGGGCAGGCTCTGTGGCCAGCATCTTCTCAGATATCCCGTGCCCGTAGCATTCTGCTACTCCAGTGAGGGTTTGCCTTTCTAATTCATTGAATTCGTTGGCTATCTACCCTGGTTTCAGATGGATTTCACTGGAGAACCACGCTGTGTAGTTCCTTGAAATAAACCTTGACTTCATTTATTGAAAAATGATTGTCCTTTCACTTTTGTCTTTGTTCATTGGCCTGATTTATTGGGACTGTATCACAAACCTCTCTTGTCCTTAGAGCAAATTAGCTCAATTTGTGTTGTATGAAGTAACACAAATCACGTTTATAACGTTTCAAAGTTCTAGTCAGTAGCTCCTTAATTAGAAACTGGAAAGCTCCCCTAACTGACGTCTGAGTCATTCATCTTGGTGAAGGTAAAGGTTTCTCAGGAAGGATGGACTCCTGTGAAAGATCCCTAAACCCTGCGTTCTTAATCCATTAGGGCGTAGCTCATTTCTTCCTAGCCTTGCTTCTCGGAGCATTGTGTGCTAAAGTACCACTTAAACTATTGGATAATAATTACGATGGCATTAACTATTGGAGAGAAATTGAGTGTGTGCCCAGTAGCCAATAGACTGTTGTTAGAGGCTTATCCAAAAGACATAATACAATAATGTTCTATTTCAAGACCTTTTGAAGGACGTAGACCAGACTAGTCAACTGCACTGTGCATTCTAAGTGTTACTGTCTCATTTATGTGTGAGCTAGTCACAGGAGTCTGCAGAAGCAGAACCATCTAGGGCACGCTTATCAGTTGTTAGGGGGTTTTAGGGTGGATAACATCTGGTTGACCGAGGGTGGAGACTAAAGCCAGATGACTGGCCTCTTGATACACCAGGAATGGGTGTTCTGTGAAGACCCACAAGGCCCTGACTCACATTGCTCGTCTAAGGACACTGTTGTCTCCGTGAAGACAGCTTCTTCAGTAGAATACACCAGCCTCTGAGACCAAAGCATAGATTAGTAACAAATGTCTTTGAGGTATGCCATATGTATGATGAAAGGCATGAAGGGCATAACTGGGAAGTCTGCAGCTCAGTGAATTGTTCTGTACCCATGTCCAGTGAGCACCACCCAGATCAAGGTATAGACCCTTTCTGTCCCTCCAGAGGGCTGCCTCATGTCCTTGCTCACTCCTCCTCCCCTGAATCCTCCCCCCGCCACTGGAAATCACTATTTTGACTTCTCCCAGCATCAGTGAAGGTTTGCCTCTTCATGAGCTTCATCATAAATGGAATCCTACAGTGTGTAGTGTTGTGCAGCTGGCTTCTTTCACTCAACATCATGTCCAGAGGACTGTCTTCTGCAGTCAGGTTTGGTTTGAGAACTCACGTGGAGTTAAAAAGGGTTTGAGAAACTTTGATTTATACTGGTAGACAGCACACCTTCTGAGATAAGAGATGCCCCAGAAACATGATGAAATGGAAGTATAAAAGCCAAGGGAAGTAGACATTGCCTAGGAAAGGACTTCCATGAAATTGGAAGCGTCTGGTATTGCATGTTTTTTCTTGACCTAGTGGAGGGGGTATTTTCTCCCACCACCACCAACCTGGTTCCACATCTTCCACGTAGATGCTGGGGAGTATAACATCATGTGTGATAAATGACATTTGAATGAATGCGTGATGGGGTCAATGAATATGTTAGCTGCCATTTTGTATCTGCTCTCTTCCTATCTTGGAATAATTTCCTCATGTTTAATGGGAGTGGTTGTAAAAGTCCTTGCAGAAAGAGACCTTATATATGTATTTTTTAATTAGTTCCATTCCTTGTTTTATTAGTCCCCTCTCTTCTTTTGACATTCATCATTTCCTGTTTGTTTTTTGTTTGTTTTTTGTCTGCGTAAATCCTGAATAGTCTTTATTTTATCTGTAGTCCTTTAATTTGGAGAAGCTAGGGTTTTAGCTGTATTGGGGAGTATAATCTATGCAACAACTTTTTTTTCTTTCAAAGATCTTAGAACGTTCTGGAAATGTTCTCAAATATACACAACCAGACCCTATTAAATACTAATAACTAGAAGGGAAGACTTGAGTTTGAATTGCAGAATATTTGAAGGAAGAATCTAGTTTTATTACTTTAAATTTTGAACTCGATCTTTGATGTTTGAAAAAAATGTTATGGTTCATTTCACTGTTTTCTTTAGAAGTCTGAAAATTTAGGTTTTACATCTAGGTCTGTGGTCCCATATCAAAGTTTTCCCCTCTCTGGTGTGAAGTGGGGGGTCCAAGTTCATTGCCCCCTCATTGGATATCTAGTTCTTCCAGCAACATATGTTGAAAACACTTTCCTGTCCCCATTGAATTGCTTTGATACCTTTGTTGAAAATCAATTGATCACATTAAGTGTAGCCTATTTCTAGACTTTCTTTTCTCTTTCATTGATCTGTTTACCTTCATGTCATTACTACTGATTTGATTACCAAAGTTTTATTGTTGTAAGTCTTAAAATGAGATAGTATAAGTTGTCTGATTTTTTTTGTTCTCCATGCCCTCCTCCAAGATTTTATTGGCTATTATAGGTCCTTTGTGTTTCTATAGATTTTAGACTCAACCTGCTAATTTTTACAAACAGCCTTCTGGAATTTTGATTAAGAGGACATTGAGGCCTTCAGCTCCGGCCATGATCCCAGAGTTCTGGGATTGAGCCCAGCCATCTGGGCTCTCTGTTCGGCAGGGAGGCTGCTTCTTCCTCTCCCTCTGCTCCTCCTTCCTCCCCTGCCCTTCCCCGTGCCCCTTTCCCCGCCACACTTGTGCGCTCTCTCTCTCTCAAAATCTTTAAAAATAAAAGTTGGGGGGAAACATTGAATCTATAGGTCATTCTGGGGAGAAGAACATTTTAATAATATTGAGTTTTTCAATCACTGAATGCAGAGTATCTCTTCATTTATTAGATCTCCTCTAATTTCTTTTAACAGTGTTATCCGTGTAGAGGCCCATTATGTTTTTTTATTAAATTTATCCCAAAAGCTTAATGTTTGTTGATGCTATTGTAAATGGAATTAAAAAAAAAGGCTCTTCCAGTTATTTATTGCTATTATATATAGATTTGATTCTTACATATTGGTCCTGTGTCTCTCACCTTGTCCAATGTACTGATTCTGGCATTTGTTTGAAGATTCTTATTTTTTAGTATATGTGCTGCCGAAGCGAGTACTTGTTTGAAGATTCTTGAGGATTTTATAGTAATCGTTCTGCGAATAAAGACAGTTTTATTTTTTTGCAATATTTAAGTATGCATGTATATATGTATTTTTCCTACCTTGTTGCATTGGCTAAGACCTTCAGTACAGTGCCAAAATGGAAGTAGTGAGAACAGATACCCTTGCCTTTTTCTTGAACTCAGAGGAATGTATTCAGTTTCTCATCACAGAGTACAATGTTAATTGTCAGTTTTGCATAGATGTCCTTACTGCTTGAGAAGATTTCCTTCTGTTGCTGGTTTGAGAGTTTTATGACAGAGGGTGTTGAATTTTGTCCAATACTTTTTCTGCACATGTTGAGGTTATCATGATTTTTCTTTTTTTCCATTAATGTGGCAAATTCTATTGAATTTTGAATGTTAAACCAAATGTTGTAATTAGGATAAACTCTACTTGGTCCTGCTATATTATTCTTTTTATAGGATTTTTGGGTGTCTGTTCTTGAGGGACATTGGGTCTCTAATTTCTTTCTTTCTTTTTTTGGGGGGGGAGGTGGGGGAAATGTCTCTGGTTTTGGTATCAGGGTTGTGCTGGCCTCACAAAATGAATAGTCTTGTACCAGTACCAGTTATTTTGTCATGACAGCAGCTAAGTTCTAGTTTTTGTACTTTTAAGTGCATAAAGTAAGAGCTGTTAGGTAAAAGAAGAGAAATTCTTTTACCGATGAGCTAAGAATTTCTGCTTATTAATGTATGAAACATCTATAGAAGAGTATATTTATTTTATATGAAGTAATGCATCAAAGTTGTCAGAAAATATTTTATCTTAAGTAGGATAAACAACTCACACCCTCCCATATGGTAAGTTTATATTTTATTAACCAAATATCTATAATCACTGAGGGAATGAATTATCTGATTGTTATTCCTTTGTAATTCACAGAATATTCAATTAATATTGTTTTATATTGTGCTGGTATTTGGGACTTTTTTTCCTCTTTTAGTTGTATTTCCCCCTAGTAAAAGTTCATGTTCATAAGTCGGCTAGTGTTTTCACCTGCTGAGTTATTTTGGATTACGTTGGTCACGTGTGCTCAAAATATAAACTTTTTCATCTGTATTGGGGGCATTGTAGGTTGCCATTATTGCTAAGGTTTCTGTTTTGGGGAGTCTTCTGTTCAAAAAGGATTATCAATTCTGTCCTAGTCCGTGTAGAATCGAATTAGAAGAAATCAAGTCATCAGTTTTGGTGAAGCAGAAATCTGGTGTTAAGTCAGCAGTGCGTGAGCAGCCTTCCCAGTTGCCCTAATGAGGATGCATCTGGGAAAAGTACAGGGATAAAGGGAATCCTTAGGGCAGGGTTCTGGGGCCTGCTGTGATGCTTTAGGAAGCACGCCAGCTTCCGCATCTCTGTCTTCAGAGGACACACTTAGACACCTTTCCCTGCTGTGTTCAGCGACACTTAACTGTGCTCCTCTCGAGCCCCTCAACTCTAGAAGATGGCATCTCTGGGGAGTCCTGTCCCCCTGTGATTTAGAAGGATCTTCTCCTGTATTCTCTTTCCAAGAGTCCAGGGAAGGTGTGTTAGAACTCCCCTCTAAGCAGGGACCCCACGAGATTGCTTGGAGTACCTGGTGACCTCTGATCGACAGATGTCCACTGTCCACGTGGATGGTGGGCCTCGTCGCATGACGCCCGTGGGGCGGTGTGCACATTCTCCAGTGCCACGGGCCTGACCTTGGTGCTGCTCCCCATAGCAGCCCCACTTGTTCTTCTGGGGAATCCTTCCCACAGGGTCTTGGAATTGGAGACGATTCCTATGTTTGCATAGAATATTCCCCAAGCCTAGAATTGTTTTGTTTTTTGGTTTTGTTTTAGTGATTGAAAACTCAGTCTTTTCCTTACTGAATTTTCAATAAGCCTTCTAACCGAGTCCAAGTTTCTATATTTGTTTCTCTTCCTTTAAGAGCATTAATATATCTTCCATTAATTAACACATCCATTGCAATATATGTACCATACACTGCTTACATATTAAAGCATTTTAATCTTTTTATATAGTATAGTGAGTTCCACCAACTTTTCTTTTTCAGTATATTATTACATAAAAAAAAATTTGGGATCGATGTGACCATTTTCACATAGACACACACACACACACAACACAACTGAAGTGTTGTCTGAAATCTTTGAATTTTTATATAAAATACAAATTGAATCAGTAGATCAATATGTTTACAATATTTAATCTTGAGAAGTATACTTGAAGTATACTTGAGAAATATCCTTATTTGCTTTTTCTTAAAGATCTTTAAATAAATTTTGTTTCATACATGAAATCCGTGCACATCTTTGGTTATATTATTCTTAAATATAGTAATTATAGCTACTGTAAATCATTTACCTTTTCAAATTGTGTTTTTAATTATATTGTATAAATGTGTGCTCATAAAATTGCTTTTTATATATTGATTTTTGAATCAAACATTGCTAAAATCTCTTATATCAATAGATTCTCTATGATTCCTCTGTTTTCTATGAAGACAATCATTTCATTGCTGAATGAACGTTTTATCTTTTTTCATTCTTATACCCTTGCATTTTGTTTTCTTTTAACACTGTTCTACCTTGGATCTCAAGGGAAAAATAATAAAGAAATGCTTGTAAAGGCAAAAAAAAAAAAAAAAAGAATATTCCTCCAGCACGAAATGTCCCTCCTTGCTCTCATTCTTGAGAACGAGGCTTATTTCCAGTCCAGCCCCCCTTTAGGAAGCCTTCCCTAACCAATGTCTCAAGCCCCCCAGTTCCTTAAGGGAGGATTTATTCTGTGTGTGTTTACCACGGCCTTAAGGATACCGCATGTGGAACTGAACTGAGAGGATGAGGTTTACACCAGCAGATACAGACTAGATCTGATTTTTTAAAAGAAAGCGACACAAAATGGGAGGCTAGGTTTTAGTTGTTTGGAAATCATGAAAAAATGTTTCTGTAGTATGCAAGGGGAAGTGAAAGTTTGCAATAAACCAGAGAATGTAGGTTGTAAAGAATGTCCTAGCGCATAATTTATGCTAAAAGACACAAAGTTAAACTCTCTGGGGTCTCGATGTCTCAGGCGCAACCCTCTGGATATTGCCTTATTTCCTTTACTCTCAGATATATAGTGAGATTTTTCTCCTGAGGTCCCTGCCTGTCATTAATGAATTCTTCCTGCCGCACCCACTCTGTCTGAATTTTTGTTCTTTTTCCCTGTTGGTGTCTGTACCTCAGGTCTTTTTTTTTTTTTTTTTAATTGAGGCTCTTCTGCCAGTTGTTTTTAGGGTCGTGGTGTCCAAGACCTCCCAGGACCAGATCCCGGGTTATGTCCTCTTGAGCAAGCCAGTCTCCCTGTGTCTTCCTTCTGTCCCTTTTTAAAGAAGAACTACAAAGTTTGTCTTGCAGGGTGGTGGTTAGAACTTGAGAAGATGTGTGTCCCATGCCTGGTACATGACAGGGACTCTGATGGTAATTAAGTGGGTGTCTCTTTCCTCCACCCCAGGCCTCGATTCGTCCCCGTGCATCACAGGTGCTCAGTGAGCACCCTCCCCGTGGGTCATCACCCTTCCAAGCAGGGTGATCTTAATGGTCAGTAGCCACGGGGAGACGAGTGTCTTTAAATGCAGGTTGGCTCAGCTGTTGCAAAGGTGTGTGTCATGCTGGTTACCCAGTTGTAGGTGGGACACTTATACTAGTCCCACGGTGACAACATCTGTTGGTGTGACACCTAGGAGGCAGAGCCAGAAGTCGTCAGCCTTACTCTTCATTGTGTGCGGAGATTGAAGGCTGCGTAATTAAGGAAGCCAGAGAACATGGTGAGGACAGAGGACGCTTTCCAAAGAGGTGGGACTTCCACCGCAGCCGTGGTCCTTAATGGGGTGCATTCTGTTCCAGGCACTGTCCCCAGTAGTTGCCCCTACATCACGGGGCCGAGGAGTCACCTGGGGCCCCAGAGGCTGTATCAAGGTGGGGGAGTATGGGGTGGAGAGCAGTCAGCATTTCGGGGTAGGGGAAGAGCACAAAGAGACGGGTGAGGATGAATTCTAAGCACGTTGTGGTGACACCAAAATTTTATTGCCTCTCTCTTTAGGATAAGCAGCATCGGCCGGAGTTTGTGATTATGTCGTTGAATTGACTGTTGTACGGATGTTGCTTTTCTGCTTTTGGTCATTGTTTTTGAAAAGCCTTTACATGGATTGGATTTTATATGCTTAATTTTGAGGCCAATCACTTTGACAGCCAGGAGGAACTGGAGAGGCAGTGAGTATAGCAGAATGTAGCAGGCTGAGATGCAGGTCCCTTTCCTGCTCTTACCTGGCCGTGCGACCTTGGGTCTGGCAATGCCACATCACTGAAGGGGAGGTGTTGACCCTGTGTCCGGCTCGGCTGTCTGGCTCCGTGGCCTTTTCTCTGTGACTGTGGATGGAACACGTTCTGCGGGGGGGGTTCGTCCCCTCGTCCGGACAGCCGGGCAGCGAGGGTGGCTGATGTGGAGCCTGAGAACTTTGCCCTCTGATCCGGGCTCTTGACTAGGTCAGACTTCTTTGATGTCTTAGCTGTGCCCCTCTTGTGGTCTCTCTGAGTTGTGAATATATCTGCACGTCCCATCCTGTTTTTCTTTTTGTCTTGGCTTCAGAGAAGCTTGGAGCTAAATTTATGGTATAGTTGCTGGGTTGGCCAGGATTTTAAATATGTATTTTTTTTTTTTTTTTTTTTACTTGATGTGATTTTTCTTTTTCTCTTGGTCCTCTTGTTTCTGTGTCCTTTCTTGCATTATCACCTTAAATTCTTTTGAAAAGTAGGTCAGGGATGCATTGAAAAATGATTTCTGAGGGAGGAGGGCCATCAGACAAAGGAAAACAGATTTGGGTGACTTTGATCCATGTTGGGGATAGAGCTTGTCTTTAAACTCCCTTTTTTATGTTATTCACTACCAAGTGGTCTAGACAGCACATCTTACTGCCCTCTCATGTGAGGTGAGCATCCGGGGGTGGTGGGGGGGAGGCATGCTACATAAAAATTGGTTTTCCCGATGAAGCTCCTCCCTGGGCAGCCTGCAGTTCTGACCTTGTAGGCAGACCTGGGAGCCCCTGAGGTTGTGGGGCCCACCCCCCTGTTCCTTGTCAGGGTCTGAGACTTCTCCCCCCAGGGTCCCAAGGACCCTTGGGCTGGGGGTGCAGGGGTGGGGTGGGGTGGCCCCCTCAGCAGATCCGATGCGGGTTAGTCCTCCTTGGATATGGAAGGAAGCCTGGCGTTTAGAAGTAGCTTTTATTCGCTGGGGACTGGGCACTGACCTAGGTGCTGTATTTTTTTGACACTCCGTGATGGCAGTAGAGATGCTGGTAATCACAAGTACAGCACATTTCGGAGGAATGCTCTTGAAAAGACTGCTCGTGGCAGATGTGTGCAGCTCTAGTAGAGGAACGGAGGATGTGGGTTACCTTGGGGCAACGTAGGGAGCACAGTTCCCCTCTCCAGATTGTGTTCATCGTGCGCCAGAGTCCTTTGGGACACATCTTCGGAGTCATTCCAGATACCTGGGTTTGCAAAGACAGTGTGTCAGATCACTCAGCTTTTGGTGTGCCCCTCCCCCCGCCCCCAGAGATGCTGGAGTTATTTGCAGAAATGATGCGGGAGGGGGCGGAGTGTGTAGGCTGGCCATGCTTACCCAGCCCACCCCCCACGCCCCAATGTGGCTATTCCTTCTGTAATTCAACTGATTGCTTTTCTTTCCAAATTGCTGGCTTAAGCTTTATCTTACCTAATTTTATCTCCTCCAGCCTCATACAACCGGAACATCATTAGGGCCTGTGCTCATTCTGTCCCTTCCACTTCTCCTGTGCTCCCTCTGCATCCCCAGGGGATAGGGACTGGATTTGCATCATCTACATTTTCTGGCACTGGGAGGTGGCTGGGCTGGCGAGGGCTTTTCAGCCTCTGGAACCTCTCTCTCCTGTGTCCCCCTTGTCATTGTGTCTCACAAACATCTTTTGCTTCCTCTAGGACCGGTCCTGCCTCCTCTTTCCTCCTCTCTCTCAACCTTGTTTCTTTTGACCCATGTCCTTCCCACCCCTGTCCTGCCCTTCTGCTGGCCGCCTGGCTCTCCTCACCTTCTGTCAGATTGACAGGCTCAGTCTTTCTTTTTACTCCAAGCATCTGTTCCTCTAAATCGTGAACTGCCGTTGGTAGAATTAAATATGTAATGTGTTTATCTTAATATCAACATGTCTCTTCATGCACATACTAGTAAGGGACTTGGCTGTCAGTGGGGACCGGAGCACTGTCTGCAAATGTCCACTCCTGCCAGCCCCTCCCCTCGGGACGCTGGTTATGACCCTCATCGGTCCTCTCTCTCTCTCTGTCTGTCCCTTTGCTGTGTGCACGTCTCTGTGTTCTGTCTTTGAGACACACAGAGCTCAGAGAGGCTGGCCCATTTTTCTCCCCATAAATCTGTTTGGAAACACACACACACACACACACACACGGCGAGTGAGGAGGAACGAAAAAGGCGTAGTCAAGAGGCTGCACACGAGAACCCGTAGAGAACTAGCATTTCAGGCCCCCGTCTCTATGATCCTTTGACTAGGTCCTGTGCTAGGTCCTTGTGTTTGGAACATGGAGTCTGAGCACCCTCCCCTGAGTATTTTGCTGATGCAAAGGAGGGAAGGAGGGAGCAATCCTAGCCTCGCCTCCCTCCCTTGCCTGTGGTCCCTAGTGGTGCCCCCTCCCCAAATGGCAGGGAAATCAGCCCGGCTGTGAGGCATCTGTGAGGCATCTGAGCGAAGGGCCAGGAGACAGAGGGCGCTGCATCAGAATAGATAATGTGGTATTTTCTTGTCACCCCTGTATCAAGGTAAATAAAAATCTATCTTTGGCTTAGAATTCTTGCCTCCCAGCCTGTGGGGGAATATTGACTGACAAGCATTACCTCCCATGTAGAACAGCCTGGCATGCCGGGCTGTAAATGTTGGTATATCTTCTTAATGTTTTCCGCAGAGTGGAATTAGAACACATTGTTTCTTCTGAGGTTATAAAAAGCAAACAAGGATCCCCTTCCTCCCTGACCAGCGGAAAGTAAATGAAATCCTGTCTTATCAGCCATAAAACTTCGATGAGAGCTTGGGCAGATGAACCAGGAGATCATGATCTATCTGGGACCACAGATTTCTCTTCCTTTTCTGGAAAAGAAAAACTGCATTTAGACGTTGACAATTCAGTTAAATTTTGCAGGCTATCAAACACAAAGGATACCGGATTAAGTCTCCAGAGTTTCAAGTTTTAGCTCAGGGAGAAGCAAGGCACTTCAGCTCCCCAGGCTCTGGTTTCCTTGGCTCTCCAAGTGGAATAAAAATTCCTGCCTCACAGGTGGCGGCAACAGTGAAGTGAGAAATTTGTGCCAAGCCCGGAATATGTATTAATAAATATTAGTAACTGATAAGCCCTTTAATGAGCCCACTGAAGGCCTGGGGGGGGGGGTGGTTTTGCGTTTTGTTTTGTTTTGCTCTCATTTGTTGATTTCATTTTGTTGTGATGCATGGTAACAGGCTGTCCGTGCCTCTGTGGACACCTGCACTTTGACCATCTTAACTCTACTGTTGTCATGAATTTTTGAAAGGACCATGACTTCAAAAAAGACTGCAGGAATTTTGAATTTCCTTTTTTCTTTGCAAAAGATTTTGAAGCTTAAGTCATGTAATTAATAACAGGGGAGGTTAAGAGTCAAAGATTTTTCTCTGACGCTGGTCATTTTTTAAGCTGAACTTGGCATGGGTTGAAGCAAATCCATGTCGTCTTGACCATTCACTTTTTTTTTTTAAGCTGAGAAAATAGATTCTATCTCTAATGAAGTAATTGCAAACAGTCCTATTAACATATGGTACTGATTTTTCACAGAAGCATTGTTGAAATGCTTGGAAACTACCAGGTTAAAAGTTGTAAAAATAGCCAGCACTCTTTAGAGTGCAGATTGTATCTGCAGACTTGAGGGTCCAAATAGCATGAGAATTGTCTAGAGCAGGGGTCAGCAAACCATGACTCCTGGGCCGAACCCAGCCTGCTGCCTGTTTTTACATGGCCTGTGGATGAATGATGGCATTTCCCATGAAAAAATGGTTAAGAGAGAATCCAAAGAATAACACTATTCCGTGACATGTAGAAATTATATAAAATTCACGTTGGTGTCCATCAGTAAGGTTTCATTGGAACACAGCCACACCAATTTGTTGACGTATCGTCTAAGGCTGCCTTTGTACTAATAATGGCAAAACTGAGGACTTGCCTAAAATACTTACTGGCTGGAAATACGCATAAAGAGATTTACTGGTCCCGGGTCTAGATAGTGAAGAATTTCAGTTCTAATACTTATTCACTGGTCTGTGGCTTCTTTTCAACGTTCAGCTTTTGACGGTAGGGTGGTTTTTTTTTTTTTTTTAACTTTTATTTCCTATTAATAAAAGTATGAAGAAGACCAGGCATGACCCCTTAATGCCACTATGCAGACTACCCTGTTCAACATTTTTGATGGCAAAAAATAAAAATGCTCACAGTAAATCATTTCTCAAACGAGTTAAGAAAGATATAAAAACCTATTCCTGCATTTTCCCTACCCCAATTCCTCTATCCAAAGGTAGCACTGTTAATAATTTAACATTCCAAACATTTGCCGGCGGGGGGTACTATTCAGAATGTATGTATGTGTTCTTTTTTAAAAAGCTTCACTTAGCATGTTTAATTTACTGTAAAAATACTTCTTAATTATTTAACCTTTTATTATGAATTTTCAGAGGTATATGTGGTAAGACAAGAAAGTGAAATGAATGAACCCCATGAATCCATCATTCAGGTCCAACCTTTCAAATGATGACCGAATCTTGTTTCTTTTATGGAATTCACTTCCCACAATGAAGCAAAGCCCAGATACTTCATTTCATCTGTAAAGATTTCTGTACATATCTCTTAAAGATTATGATTTTTTTTAAAAGATTTTATTTATTTGAGAGAGAGAGTGAACATGAGTAGAGGGGAGGGGCAGAGGGAGGAGAAGCAGTTTCCCCACTGTGTAAGGAACCCAATGCAGGACTCGATCCCAGGACCCTGAGATCATGACCTTAGTGGAAGGCTCAGATTGTAAGAAAACAATCGCAGACCATTAACGTAGGTCAGAAACAAAACAAAACACCAGAACAAACATTAATACCTGAATGTCAGTTCAAACACTGAGTATTAGTTTGTTGTTGTTGTTTTTATCCCTCTCATTTATCGTTCAAATAATTTCTTTTACTCGTTGAGTCATGATCTGGATAAGGCTCATGCAAGGTGATTGGTAAACCTGTATGTTCCCTCTCGACCTCTCTTTTTTTCTTCCTACTTGGCACTTAACCGTCCAAAGAAGAGAGGTCATTTCTTCTGTCCTGTTTCACATCCCTGTAGTTATGTTTAATGGTCCCTCTGTCCTCTAATTAGCTAGTTGGATCTGAAGCCTGGGTCGCATTTAAGATTCATTTTATTTTTATCTTTAGCGAGGCTGCTTTATAGATGATGTCAGATCCTTCCAATAGGGGGCACTTAACATCTGGTTGCCTCTGTGTGATGTTAGCGCTGATTGGTGTTTACCGTACATGTCCAGTCATTCAGTGTGGGTTGTAAAGTGGTCACTGCTTTGCCATTTATCAGCAGAAATATTTGATTTTTCTTATACTATTCCTGAAAGCATTGGTGCATTAGCATCCTTTAACAATGCCTCTTTTTTTTTTTGTAATTAAAAAAAAATTATGAAAATAAATATTTACTGTGTTCCATTGAAGTTCATGATGCTCAAAGTGTCCCTGTTTTGGCCATTTTTAGCCTTTTCAGGTTGGTCCCTGAGTGTTTTTACCATGAGCCCAGTAGTTTTGATAGCTTTCTTTGTATGTGGTGTGACAGGATGTTTTGTATTCATCTTATAATGTTTTGCCCTAGATCTAGAATTGACCATTTCTACAAGGAGTCAGCCCTGTTTCTTTTTAGCCGTGAAATTGTATTTCAAGACTACCATCAAGGCTCAAAGGTGCATATCTATGAACAGAATTTTCATAGTAAAAACTCACATAGAAAATACAGCACTTATGTAACCACCCCCTCTGTGTCAAGAATGTAGAATGTGGCAGAAGCTCGTAAGTATCCTAGTGGATCCCTTTGTGGCAGTCCTCCCTTTCTTCCCCTCAAAGTAACCACTGTCCTGACTTTTATGGGAATCACTTCCTTATTCTTTTTTATCGTTTATGTACACATCCCAAAGCAAATAGAGCTTGGTTTAGTCTGCTTCTGCATATTTATGCAGATGGGTCATTTTGCATGAATTCTTTTGTATCTTCTTCTATTCAACATTGTAAGATCCATTTGTTTTCATTTTCTTTGCAGTATGGTATTCCATGGGGTGAATACCCCCATGGAATAAACCCACAGTTTATTCTCTTACTGATGTCCGTTTGAGTTGTTTCTGGTTTCGAGCTGTTTAAAAATGCGGAGACTATTTTGTATCTGTTTTTCGGTGTGCGTGGGTGATCATTTCTGAAGGATATACCTAGAAGTAGAATTGTGGGGTCAAAAGGTGTATTCCCCCCCCCCCCCACAGAGTTGTACCAACTGATACTCTCCCCAACACTGAGTGTTCTCTTGCCTCACATCCTTGCCCCCATCTGGGATGGTCAGACTTTAACCGTTCCTGCCAGTCTGTTGATTCAACATGGTATCTCTCTGTGATTTTTGTTCCCTGTTTTCCTGATTACCAGTGAGGTTAAACATCTTTTTTATATGTTCAATCAATTATTTGGATTTCTTTCTTTGGGAAGTCTCTGTTCAAGTCTTTGGCTCATTTTTCCTCTGAGTTGTTGTTTTTTTTCTTTCCTATTGAGTTATAGGCATTTTATATGTATTGGATACAGATTCTTATGGGCTGTGTGTTGTGAATGTCTCCTCCCATTCTGTGGCTTTTCACATTCTTTATGGTACCTTTAGATTAGCACCAGTTCTTGTGCCCCTTAGGTCTTATTTTAGGAAGTCTTTCTCAGCCCTGAACTAGGTTAGGACATATAATATAAATACCAAATAGTCTATCTCATGGAAGAGTCTATAGTTGAGTATACATCCTAAAGGACAGGAAGGCAAGCAAATGCTTAAGGGGGCTACCACATGAGCACAGAGAAGCCTCTTCTGACGGCCGTCATGTTCTTTTTGACGACTAATTTCAGTGTGCTTGGGGTTCCTGAGTAATCCTCTCCCAAGAAGGAACTCTTACCAGCCTTTGGATTTTTAATTTTATTCAAATTAAAATGCATCTCCCACCTCTTGTTTTAGTAATTCTTCAAGCATAGCTATTTCTTTGGCAATATTTCCTGAGCACCTTCCTTCCAGGGAATAGTTGATTCTGTGAGGGAGGTGGAGGGTTGGTGACGAGAGTACTGTTGGTCCTGAGACCGTTTACCAGAAACGGACTTTGACCATGAACTGGGTTTAACTCTCTTTAGGACATCATTGAAATCCTAACAGCTGAGCCAGTCACCAAATACCACATATTGGATAATTCCATTAACATGGAAGTCCATGTTAGGTCCCCTATAGGGACAGATATTAGATGAGTGGTTGCTTTGGGCGGGGAGCTGTGGGGATTCTGGGATGATCCCTAAAGGGTACAAAGCTTCTTTCTGAAGCGATGAAATGCTCTAAAACTGACTGTGGTGAGGGATGCACATAGCTGTGAATATACTAAAACCCATTGAATCGTGAACTTTAAATGGGTGAATTGTATGGGAATTCAATGAAGTTGTTAATTTAAAAAAATTTTTTTTACATTTTTTAAGTGCAGCGGTTTTTCCTTGGTTGGCTCAGTGTGGTTTTCCCCGTAAGTTCCATGGTTACTGAAAAGAATGGGTGATAGCGAATTCCCAGGTTTGATGTCCATGAACTAGCTGGTTTACTGGCCAACAGATAGGAAAGGAGTTGTGTGATTCCTTTCTTCACTCCATGACTCAGTGTTGTTCAGAGGCTCTTTATTTTTTTTTAGATTTTTTTTTATTAAAGCATAATTAGCATACTGTGTTATATTAGTTTCAAGTGTACACTGTAGTGATTCAACAATTGTTTACATTACTCAGTGCTCATCCCAGTAAGTGTACTCTTAATCCTCCCTCCGCCCCCCCAACCCTGCAACCACCAGTCCTCCATAGCTATGAGTCTGTATTTTTTTTGTTTTTGTTTTTTGTTTTTTGTTTTTTTGTATTTTCTTCTTGTTCAGAAACGGCTCTTTCAGGTAGAGGTCAACATTCTTTTTTTTTTTAATTTAAATTTTAGTTAAACATATAGTGCAGTATTGGTTTCTGGAGTAGAATCCAGTGATTCATGACTTACAAACATCCCCAATGCTTATCACAAGTGCTCTCTTTAATACGCATCACCCATCTAGCCCACCCCCCACGCAGCTCCCTCTGTCAACCCTCAGTGTGTTCTCTGTTGTTAAGAGTCTCTTCTGGTTTGTTTAAGTCTCTTTCTTTCTTCTCTTCCCATGGGTTCATCTTTTTTTTTTTTTTTTTCTTAAATTCTACAAGAGTGAGATGATACAGTATTTGTCTTGTTCTGACTGACTTATTTCACTTAGCATAATACACTCTAGCTCCATTAGTGTCCTTGCAAATGGCAAGATTTCATTCCTTTTGGTAGCTGAGTAATATTCCATTATATATATATATATATATACACACACACACACACACACACACACACATATGGTGTATATATAATGTATATATTATGTACAGTGTATATAATGTATATTATATATATCCATATAAATATACATACATACCACATCTTCTTTATCCATTCATCAGTTGATGGGAATTTGGATTTTCTCCATGGATTGGCTAACTATAGATAATGCTGCTGTAGACATTGGGGTGCATGTACACTTTTGAACTTGTATTTTTGTATCCTTTGGATAAATAACTAGTAGTGCAATTGCTGGGTCATAGAATAGTTCTATTTTTAACTTTTTGAGGAACCTCCATCCTGTTTTCCAGAGTGGCTGCACCAGCTTGCCTTCCCACCAACAGTGTAAGAGGGCTCCCCTTTCACCACATCCTCGCCAACACCTCTTGTTTCCTGAGTTAATTTTAGCCCTTCTGACTGGTGTGAGGTGGTATTTCAATGTGGCTTTGACTTGTCTTTCCCTGATGATGAACAATACTGAGCCTCCTTTCATGTGTCTCGGAGCCATCTGGAAGTGTTTGGAAAAGTATCTATTCATGTCTTCTGGCCACTTCATTGAATTATTTGGTTTTTGGGTGTAGAGTT
The DNA here is from genome assembly GCF_022355385.1 of Mustela nigripes. Taxonomy (NCBI): domain Eukaryota; kingdom Metazoa; phylum Chordata; class Mammalia; order Carnivora; family Mustelidae; genus Mustela; species Mustela nigripes. The sequence goes on from NC_081558.1 coordinate 22,363,546, forward strand.
TGATAAATTCTTTATAGATCTTGGATACTAACCCTTTATCAGATCTCTCTTTTAGGCTGTCTTTTAGTTTTGTTGATTGTTTCATTTGCTGTGCGAAGCTTTTCAAAAAATTTCTCTAGCTATATTTTTTAAAAAATTTATTTGACAGAGAGAGAGAGAGTGAGAGGCGAGCATGAGAGCAGGTGAGCAGGGGGAGGGGCAGAGAGAGAGGGAGAGAGAGAGAGAGAATCCTTAAGCAGACCTCCCACCAAGGGCTCCATCCCAAGACTCCAGGATCATGACCTGAGCTTAAATCAAGAGCCAGCTGCTCAACTGACTGTAATGCCTCGGTGCCCCCAGAAACTTTTTCTATTGATGAGCTCCTCATCAATAGATCCTCTGCTTTTGTTGTGCTTGCCTCCAGTGCTGTGTCTAGCAAGAAGGTGCTACGGCTGAAGTCAAAGAGGTGGCCGCCTGTGTTCTCAGGATTTTTATGGATTCCTTTCTCACACTGAGGTCTTTCATCCATTTTGAGTTTATTTTTGTGTGTGGTATAAGAATGTGGTCCAGTTTCATTCTTCTGCATGTGACTGTCCAGTTTTCCCAACATCATTTGTTGAAGAGATGGTCTTTTTTTCCATTGGACATTCTTTCCTACTTTGTTGAAGATTAGTTGACTATCATAGAATTTTGGGTCCATATCTGGGCTATCTATGCTGTTCCCATTGACCTATGTGTCTGTTTTTGTGCCAGTACCATACTGTCTTGATGATTACAGCTTTGTAATAGAGCTTGAAGTCTGGAAAAAGCCTTTAGCTTTTTGTTTTTCAGGAGTGCTTTGGCTATTCAGGGTCTTTTGTGACCCATACAAATTTTAGGACTGTTCTAGCTCTGTGAGAAATGCTGGTGGTGTTTTGATCAGGATTGCTTTAAATGTGTAGATTGCTCTGGTTAGGATAGACATTTTGACAGCACTTGTTCTTCCAATCCATGAGCATAGAATGCTTTTCCATTTCTTTGTGTCCTCATTTCTTTCATAAGTGTTCTATAGTTTTCAGAGTATAGATCTCTTTGCCTCTTTGGTTACGTTTATTTCTAGGTATCTTATGGTTTCTGGTACAATTGCAAGTGGGATTTATTCCTTGATTTCTCTTTCTACTGCTTCATTATTGGTGTATAGAAATGCAACAGATTTCTGCACACTGATTATCATTAATATGAACTTTATTCTTTTTTTTTTTTTAAGATTTTATTTACTTATTTGACAGACAGAGATTACAAGTAGGCAGAGGGGTAGTCAGAGAGAGGAGGAAGCAGGCTCCCTGCTGAGCAGAGAGCCCAATGTGGGGCTCGATCCCAGGACCCTGGGATCATGACCTGAGCCGAAGGCAGAGGCTTTAACCCACTGAGCCACCCAGGCGCCCCTAATATGAACTTTAAATGCTACCATTTTTCACCCCCAATTTCTCAGTAAACCTTTTCTGTTGCCCAGGGTATGTGGAGATAAAGAACTTGAGTGCCTGCAGTTGAGTTAGTATTTGTCATTCCCCAAATGTGCAGGATTCAGGGTCTTCTCATTGGGTAGGTGAAGGGTATATACCCAGGAATTGATGTGTATATATTAGGTCTTAATGCCTGCCTGTTCTTATGTAAGAACTCTGGGATTACCCAGGAATCTAGTACCTCCCTGAGACCTGTGAATAATAACTATCCTAATAATAGCTAACACTTATTGATTGTTTATGATGTGCTAGGCTTGCACATTTAAAAATTGTTATAAAAGCAGGAAAAATGTCTGAGAGGTTCTCATCAGTAAGTGATGAAGGCTCTCCTCACTTCACGGGTGAGGAAGCAGAGATTCAGAGAGGTTAGGTTTCTTGCCCAAGATAACATAAGGGGTCGATTCATACCCAGATCCGTCCATACTTTGTCTTGTTAGGGAAGAGGAGGCAAGGAATCAGTATCATTTTTATGACCCAGATAATACAACTTAAAAGACAAGGGAAAGCACAGAGAAGAAAATAAAAAGTCACCCATAACTCTACCACTTGGGCATGCCCATCGTTACTATTTCTGTGTATTTTCTTCTAATCTGTTTTTATGCTTTCTGATTTATTTTTACACCCATCAGAACTCTGTCAGCCCATCGCTGAAGGCTGTTACTAATTCATTAAAGGACCTTGGGTCGGACACGTCATAAATCAGGATGTTTCGTGGGCTGGGGGACGGCTGGGCGGGGGAAGACCCAGACCTGAGAAATTCATACGATGGTCCAGCCAAAAGAGGTCTTACTTGTTCCTAAGTGTCCTTCCAGTCTTTCTCCACACCCCCAAATGGTAGACGGTCTCTCCTGGGAAACATTTAAGGAGAAAGCTCTACAAAGGGGCCACTTTCTGCAGCCCGTACAGAAAGGACATGGTACCCTATGGAAAAGTGAGGGCAGACCGGTGCTGCTTTGAGATTGCCTGGATGTGAGAGGTGGAGGTGTGGGGCCGGATCTGGCTGGAGGCTTCCTGAGACAGATGGGACTGCGGCTGGCTCTCAGCCAGATGAAAACCTGCAAATCTGAGAGTGAAAGTTCTGTGTGCTATGAAAAGGTCGTGAGAGCCTCCAGTCCCGGGAGGATCTAGGTGAGGGGGAAAAATCAGATGGGACTTTGCCCGATGAGTCACCTGTCATTTGCCTGGTGGTTGGTGGGGGTCCCCCGTGGTTGTGCCCACTCCCAGTGCAGGGGTTTGGCAGGAAGGGACGGATTAGAGCTTCCTTTCTGAATTGATATCAAAAGAAGAGCTGCGTCTGTGACCTGAGCTGCATCTCCCGTGTGCATAGCTGTGAGGGGCTGGAGTAGTGGATGCAGACGTTGGAAGGGAGCCGGGTGTCCGTACGGTTAAAGGGTCTGATCCTGGCGTTCCACAGTAACTGTTCTGATCTCAGCAGTGCTGCCTTTGAACATGTGATCTGGCAGAATGCTCAGTCTCTGGTTTGTAGAATGTGGGGCCACCCACGGCACCTGCCCCACCAGTTCCCAGGTTCACGAGAGGGCAAAATGAGATAAGGCACAAAACCACGTAGCCCAGTGCCTGGCATGCAGTAAGGGCTCAGTAAAAATGAGCTGATGGTTCATAATTCCACAGAAAGGGGAGAGATGGACATGAAGGTTGGAAAATTACAGATTCTTCCCTTTGTATTCACAAAAAACCATGCCGTGAGTCCTTAGGCAAATCACTTTAATGTTTCAGGTCTTAGTTTTCTTAATAGTAAGATGCCGGGTGGTTCCAAAAATGATCTTAGATTCAACCCATGATTCCAATTCTATGAGTCTGTAGTACTTTTTTATTTTTGTTTTAACATTCATAGTTACAATCCCCCCCCCCCGGGGATAAGTTTTAAGACCTACTCTCTTAGGGACTTTCAAATTAGCAGTGCTGAATTATTAACTAGTGCTGTCATGCTATCATTATATCCCCAGGACTTATTTTTTTTACAACTGGAAATTTGTGCCTTTTGACCTCTACCCATTTTGCCCACCTACCCCCTCAACATACAGTTGTGTAAAAGTGTGTCTTAGTTGAATGCAAAGTTCTTAGAGTAATTCCTTGTATGCACCTCCCCGTGATATCGATAAGGTGATGACTATTCCTGCCATCTTCTGCAGACCTTGGTCCCCCAAGAACTCATATTTTAGGAGAGAGCATTTTCTAGAAAGTTAAGGCTAGGTTCCTTTAACATGAACTTTTTAAAAAAACATGGATGCCCCTTGATGGTTTTTTGACCTTGTCTTGAAACAGAGATAGAGAGGGGTTCTTGGAGAGGTTGGGTGAGGGTTTCAGGAGGAGGGATACCCTGGAGCTTCAGGCTAGGACTGTCCTTAGCGGAGCAGTGACTTAAGAAGCTTCTGGCTGCTCAGAGGTCATGCTGGTATTCTTCAGAGATGAAAACAAAATATCGTTGGGGGAGGTCAAGGACAAGCAGAAGGGCCTGTAAAGACTGACCTCAAAAATCCCTGGTTATTACCATGTAAAAATTCGATTTGTTTGATGCAATTAGCCAAATCTGGACACTTTATTCTTCTCAAAGCAGCTGGGATTCAGCGCGGAGGATAAAGCCGCGTTGGGGGCCGGGGCAGGGAAGAGGCCCTCTGGCAAGAGTGGAAAGGCCAGATTGTTTCTGTTGTGTGCCCTGATGTAATTCTTTTTCTTAGGCCCTCTTGATTTATCACTTTCCATTTCACACACCCTTCTTGTAAAGCAATTACAGAAGTGGGGAGAAACAGGCAGAAGCAGTGTGGATCCGTGCGTCTGGAGTGATAACGGGCTTCTGCGCCCAGGGCTTCAGCTGGCGGAGTGTGCTGTGTGCAAGGACAGGAAGAAGAGAGATTCCTTCCGAGACGAGTGACCATGGCCACCAGGGGTCATGACTATTGCATCCTGGTCTGCTTTGGCCTGTCCTGCCAGCACCTGAGTCCCTTCTAAGCTGTCTCCTGGCTGCATGGGGACAGAGGCTGCCATGGAAGTGGAGCACTTGTAATTTAGCTGTTAGCACGGCTCAGCCAGGGAAGGTCCAGCTTCGGCTGCTCTCTCCGGTGCTGGAAGGGAGATGCGGATCCGGGGGAACTTACTTCAGGATTTGGAGTTGGGTTGACACCAGGAGCCCCTAGAAGAGTGGGTCAGGACTTGAGGTGCAGGTTCCTCAAACCAAACCGTGTCCGTCCCTGATGTGCAGGCCTGGAGTATTTTCTTATTTCGTGGTCAAGGCTCAGATTCAGTTCTGTCCTTGGTTTTGTGTTTCAGAGCACCTTTTGGCTCAGGCTGCTGGTGATGGTCTACTCACAACCATAATTTAGCCCTTGAAAGGCCATGAGAGCCAGGATTGGGCAGGCAGGGAAGAGAAGCCAACTCCAAAGCGTTCCTGTTGCCCTTAGGGTGGGGCATGTCTCCAGGTCTTGTCCCCGGGCTCCTCCTCCCCGCCAGGCCCCTCTGTCCTTCCTGCTGGCGGTTGGCATTCTAGGGCTCAACTCACTAGCCCGACCTCCTCAGCCTGATGTTAGTACTGCCCATCCTGGGAGGCCACGGCCAAGGAAATGCACAGAAAACAGCTGGCAAGTGGCTGACTCTGAGTTTAAGTTTCTTTACGATGGGGACGAGGATACCCTTATATGACATGGTTAAGAAGAAACACGTGCCAAAGTTATTCAAATGACAAAACATTTTACAAACTTAAGATGGCGTTTTCTTGCGTAACGTGGGACTTCCCATAGAAAAGTTGTTGGTAGTAAATCACAGTATTGCATACTGTGCTTACATAGTTCTTTATGTTTGCCCACAGGGCTTTTAAAAAAAAAAAATTATTTGACAGAGACACAGCGAGAGAGGGGACACAAGCAGGGGGAGTGGTAGAGGGAGAAGCAGGCTTCCCGTTGAGCAGAGAGCCTGATGAGGGGCTCTATCCCAGGAGCCTGGGATCCTGACCTGAGCAGAAGACAGACACTGAGCCCCCCCCCCCCCCAGGTGCCCTAGGGCTTCTGTTTTGTGATTCCTTTTTGATCCCATCAACCCTTCCCTGTGAGGAAGAGGCAGGAATTGTTACTCCCCCTCCCTCCCCCCAACTATTTTACCTTTTATGAGTGAGGGGAAGGAGGCTCCTGGATGTTGAGTGACGTGTCCAGGGTTACTTACTGAATAAATGCCAAAATATGTCCTGCACCTGGGCATCCTGAGTCCGGCCCAACAGCTCGGCACCGGGTGCTGAGTACGGAGCATGAAGGCTCCTAGGCCTGGTGCTGGCTGCTCATCTGCCTGTGTCTGCCTGCCATCCTCGTTCATGGGCTTCGTCGCTGAGGACCCAGGGTAGCTGGCAGCCAGGCCCTCTGCTGGGGGTGAGAAATGTCATTAACAAGGGGGATGGGGCTCCCGTTCCCTCGGAACATACAGTGTAGTGGGAGGCGAGACAGACTTTAATAATTAGTGTCAGCTGGTCCTTTCTCTTCATCCTGGGAACATGCTGGGGCCAGGGGTGGACAGTGACTTGGTCCCCTCACCTTGGATTTTGTCTGACTGTCTGCTTCGGAGGGAATTCTGGGATGACTGCTTAGCTGGGTGTCTCAGGGAGGTCCTTGTGTGTCTTTCCTCAAGACTTTGTGTACTTGGTGGTTGGAGACCATGGGGATTTTGCAAGTGTGGGCGTGGGGAGCGTTGAAGCTGGGAAGACACAGGGAGGTTTCTCCAAGGAGGTGCTTCTTTTTTTGTTTTTATTGTAAGTTTGACGTGTACAGCTTTAATTTGACATGTGTGTAACTACAGAGTGATCGCCACTGCAGGTGTGCTTACCTTTCATCACCATCTTAAAGATGATGACTGTGCTTCCTTGGAGGGCAGTGCCTGTCCCACCAGCTGCCATGATCCATGGTGGGACCTTGGCAGCTTTCACTGAGATCTGTCATCCTACTTGTGAAGTTTTTGTACCGGTTTGCTTGCTCTGAGTAGAGCTGGAGATGACATGGCCATCAGGCTCAGCCTTTGTCCCTCTAACATACTCTCCTTACCAAAGCTTTCCCCTAAGGGAGTAGTAAAATGTGACCACTTACTGGGCAGCCTTTCCAGCATGAGCAAGAGGTGTGGTTCCAGGACAGAGGAGCATCAGGCCAAGGGAGATTATCCCAGATTTCACAGCTAAGTGGGTGTAAGGGAGGTCTGGGCTCATTAAGTAGAGAGCGTTTTTTCCCCCCTCTCTATCACAGAATCAAAGTACTTTGCAGATTTCTCTGTGGTTTGGTGTTCAGCTTCCTATCTTGGTCCTTTGATTCATTCTGCCTTGTATCTTGCCTTTGCTCTTCCTCTTTGCACTTTCTCTGCTGAAATGTGGTTTGGCAGAATGGTTAGAAAGAATCATGTTAAAGACACTAGCTTTGTGGCTATCGATGGTGCACAAAGTAACGGGAGGGGAATATACACCATGGCCGTGCTCCCCCGCAGATTGTACACTTCCAGAGCGCTGGATTTGTTCCAGAGCGCTGAAACTGAATCTTATCCATTATAAACAACAAAGCTTCTCTTTTATTTTTGAAAATCCGTTTTATAAGGAAGTTCTCTGAAATGTATTACATGTTACACATATGGTGCCTTCCTGAGTGGTCCACTTGAAACCTACCATGATATTTTTGTCTATCACACGGGGTCACAGTTAGGGGTCACAGAATCCAAGGTTCTGCTTTGCTGGAGGAGAGATGCCTTGGGCGTGTTGGCCCCTTACAGCAAGTGGCTCGGCTCTCCTGCTTCAATGATTCTTGTTTCTCTCCCCTCAGTCCCTGGTCTGTTACGTGTTACCATACTTAACAGTTTTTCTCTCCTTCTAATTTGCGTGTTCAGGAACAAGAGAACAATTTATCTGGAAATAGAAGCGCAACATCTACCATATAGTGGGTTCTTATTCTAGGCACTGCAGTGGGGCTACCCATGAGTGTTTCCAGCTGTAGGAGACAGAGAATATCATCCTCGTTTTACAGGAGAGAGAAATGGGCAGCCGCGAAAGCAACCTCCTATCCCTGCCTGAAATACAGGAAATTAATTCAACAGGCCACCATGGGGGGCTTCTATTGTACTTGCTGAGCATCATTAATTAAAAATAATTGGTGTGTGTGGGGGGGTTGTGGAGCAGTAAGCAGCAAAGAGTTTGAATCATCGGGGATTGTTAAATAAATAGTCCTGTTGGTTACAGGGCTTCATAAATCCTTGTGCTGTTTCAGGACCCTTACAGGGCATTGAGAATGCTAGAAACAGTCCATAAATTAAATCAAAACGCAAATGCAGTCTTTTCCCTGCTGCTTGGGGTTCAGCTCTGCAGAGGACAGCTGAGTACAGTATCATTTTTTTGGTTGTCACGTGTACTGATGTCACAATAATTTGTGTTCATTTATGCAGCCTAATTGTCCTAAACTTGGATGTGCTTTCACTGAAATCCATTTACATTGCTTCTGTCAGATGGCCGCGGCAGCCACAGATGCGAGTGGGTATATGTGTGCAGAGGCCCTTGAAACCCTGTGGATACGGTGAACCCAGCTGGAGGTGACTTGTCAGTAGATTGAAGCTCTATAGTTTTGCCCCTATTGTCAAATTTCTGCAGGTCCCTGAGCAGAAATGTTGACTTTTACTGGGCCTCCAGCTCCTCCAATTTAAAATGAGGGCGTTAAGGACATCGGACAGAACTTCTGGTCTGGGACCTTCTGTGGAGATGCTGTATTATGTCTTAAATGAGCGTGGCTGGATATGTAGGTATGTGAGTACTTGCTCTGAAGAGCGCTGTGGTCAGCAGTGGTGGTTAAATGTAAACCACTAACTTAGAAAATTCTTTGAAAGGTGATACTGATTTGAGAGAGTACAACTGGAGGAGGAGGCAGAGGGAGAAGCAGACTTCCCGCCGAGCAGGAAGCCCGATGCGGGGCTCCATCCCTGGACCCCAGGATCATGGAGCCGAAGGCAGATGCTTAACCGACTGAGCCACACAGGTGTCCCCAAAGGTTGATGCTTTTGAGGCTGTTCTACTTGTCTTTGGAACCTTGTGTGTTCACAAAAAATGTCTCATGTTCTCCTTTGACTTTTCAAGCATTTTTTTTTGTTGTTGTTGCTAGCACAGAAGTGGTTTGTAAACCTCTTTCAGATTAGTTTATCATAAATTCTAAATTGGTAGTTTTTCTTTTAATGATGGTCTCATACTGTCTGTGCAGTATGGCCTTTAGAGTAAATTAGAGCTAAAGAGACATCTTCTTCCCTGCCGGTACTCAAAGGATTATTTTTTTCCTCCTGAGCAGTTCTGCATGTCTGTGTGTGATGGAAGTAGAATGAAGGGTGTTAAAGTCGAGATGTCACATGGCTACACGGAAGGGTGACAGCAGCCGGACATTGTCTGGAACCTCTGCAGAGCCGCTGGGAGGAGCGCCGGTGTGTGGCATTGACCCGGAGGAGGGCCCCCCCAGGGAAAGGCATCCTCGGGGAGACCAGGGTGGAGTAGGGGGTGGGGAGAGCCTGGGATGCCCTTCCCAGGTGATGGCAGGTGGCAGCAGCGAGAACCCTTTCTGCACCTGGGGACTTTTATCCTGACCTGGGGAGTGACAGCACCTGACCAGGGGGCTCAGAGGAGTGGGTCAGAGGAGTGGGCTAGTCCTCTTTTGTGTTTCTGAGGTTCCCTGATGACGAAGATGGGCAAGGGCCCCGAGTGACGTGCTCAGTGACCCTGGAGCCAATGTGCGGGGTTAAGAACAGATGCCCCCTCTCCCAGCCCGGGTCTCCCCCTCAGCAGCCTGTATGACACTCGGGGGCGGCTCAGTCTCCCAGTCCGCATTCCTGGACTCCCCATGAACCATCATCAGGTTTTCCTCTGTAATTGGGTCAGGCAGCCATGTGACCTGCTCACTGCCAATTTCTTTTTCAAAAAGATGTTTATTTCATGGATCATTGTGAAGATTCTCTGTGGATATGCGAAAGGGTTCTGGAAGGTTGGATAATTTTTCATTTGCTCTTTGAGACTGGTGGTCTTTTGGTCTTCCTTGTGATTATAGGCATTTACAGAGTTGCTCTCTTGGCTGTCTTTATTTTATTGCTTTGTGTCTGAGATGAACCACTGGAGAGGTACCCAAACCCCTATGAGTCCAAACCCACCTGAGAGGTGGTGAGGGGGAAAATAGATTTTTGTGTTAGATATTTTAGTAAGGGAGGGGAGAGGGAGAGAGGGGCAGACTGAGACCTAAACGTGTTTACTTAAATGAGCAATTATATCCTTAACTCGGAGATGGAAATTTGTTTGGAAATTTGTTTTGTCAGCTCCCTCTGAAATAAATAAAATTACAGGGATGATATCATTCCTGTTTAAGATGTTTGAATAGGTATCAGGGCAGAGTGATTAGGGCCTAATTGTTTGCCAGATTTTCTTTAAAGCTACATTGTCTTGGGGGGGGGGGATTTCTATGCCAAAAAACATCTTAAACTGGTGAACATCTAGTTCTCCTCCTTACTTATTTTGGCCGGTGTTTAATTAGAGGACTGTTTTCATAGTTGAGGAAATACATTTGCATTGGGCCCGTGCCACAGGGTGCCAGATTTCAAGCCCAGAAAAAAATGTTCTCCCTCCGTTTAGTGCTGATGTACACCTCAGTAGCACGGGAGCAGCGCTTTTCCTCCGCCAAGGTCACATGGCGACTTTCCAGGGGGTTGATTGTCTTCCCAACGGCGCAGGCGCGGGTTTCGGGTCGAGGACCCCTGCTTGCTCTCCCTTCATCCCCAGCTTGCCTTCCATCCGGGCGAGCAGTGAGGCTTTTAAGCCCGTCCTCAGTGCAATCTTTTGAAGAGGGGTCCAGGGTCCTGAGTGTCTGGGCTCCATGTGGGGCCAGAGGCGGTGGGAGTTGGAGGTAGGGAGAGGGTACAGCAGCATGTTGCCGCCCGGTGGCACAACCTGACCTCCACCTTGTACCCACTCTTTTCCGGCCGCTGGGCAGGAGTTACCAGTCCCCGGGGTTATGCCCTTGCTCACGCTAAGTGCTTATAAATGAACAGTGAGGTATTTACCTTTTTGCCTCCAACTGTGGTAGTATTGGGGAAGATAAACCATAATTTTCCTAAAACCACACTCGGGCTTACAGTGGTCACCTTCCGAGGATCTTGGCTGACCCCGGTCGGGCACCTTGGCTGGTTTCCTTTTCAGCCAGTGTGTGAAGGCGAGGCTCCTCGCTAACAGTCCGTCCACATCCCCCCCAAGCTGGTCCTCCCCACTCCCTGCTCCACCCCTGCACGGTGGCTGGGCTGCTGCTCCTCCCAGAGCAGCCGCTGATGGGAGCCACGAAGGCACGCGGCTTCAGTGGTGGCTGGGTGACTTCTCCCAGATGCCCCTTCTGCCTTACCTGAAAGAGTTTGTCTCTTCAGGGGTTACAGATGGGGTGCTGGGAATTGTTTTCAGTTGTCTTTTCTGCACCTAACAGTCTGGAGTTGGGATGTGGGGTCTTGGCTGGCTGGAGAAGAGCAAGGACAAAGCAAGGGCTCTTGCTGGGGTGGGGGTAAGGTCCGGTTCCTGCTCGTTCTTCTGGTATCCCCTTACTGACCTGCCAGAGCCCACGCTTCCATCCGGGAGTAACCCCACTCCCAGGGCAGCACGGCAGCACGCCCTACGAGATGGCAGCCTGCTGGCCTTTCTTCGGTTTGCCCATGTCCCTTGGGATTGTGTAGGTGAGGTTCTATGCCTGGCAGTTTTATTTCACTTCTTGAGGATAGTGGGCTTCCCTTTTCTCTCTGCTTCCCTTCAACTCGGAGCCCATGACCGAGAAGCACCAGGATTTTGTGGCTCCTCCTTTGCCCCTCCACGGAGTGGGGGTGGGGTCAGGAGCTCTGCTGCCCTGCTCTTCCCACCAGATTGCTTTCCTGTTCTTGACATATGAAATGTAAGCTTTATTTCTGTTTCTTGTTTGATTGCTCTTGGGGTGTGTGTGTGTCTATGCCCATATGTGAACTTTTTTCCTGTCTTACCTTTTTTTTTGACTTTGTAGTATCAAGATAACAGGTTTCCACTTTACCTTCTTCTGAATTTGGAACAGCCATATACATGTTAAAAGGATTTACTAAGCCTGTGAATTTTCTTCCTTTGTGAACTGTAGACTTCTTTAGGCCAGGAACTACAATCCCCCATGTGTATCTATACCTGCTGAGTGCTTATAATCAACACACCCGGGTGATTCCATGCTGAACCTAGAGGAGAGCAGCCTGTTTCGAGTTAACCACTCCCAGGCACACGAAGCGATTACTCGCCTATAGGAAGCGAGCTCCCTGTACACCCATGAAAGCAGGAACACAAAGAACTGCTACGAGGCACCCATTTCAGCTTAGGAAACAAAGTTCGATGTTTTATGTTAACATATTCTAGTTGACGCAGTGATTCAGAATGGTGATTCAGAATGGCCGTGGTACCAATTAGTGGAACATTTTAGTGACTTTTTAGAGTGCATTCCTAGTTTCTCTGACTTGATGAATCAGGCGAGGCTTGAATGCCACACAATCCCTGTCTCTCCGTTATCAAGTTGCACAGAAATGTGATGCTCTCGTCACAGCAGCTTGTCTGTCTGCTTCAGCAGCTGTGAGTCTCCAGGGGCTCACAGCTGTCCCATTCCCTCTCCCACTCTGAGAACAGGTTCCTACCGTGGACCACATGAACCTTTTGCTGGTTGTGGGGGAGCTATCACCAGCACCCTGTCCACTGCCCCCTTCCTACTGCTAGTGGGGGCTACGACGGATGGACCCTTTTACATCGGACCCTTGTCTGAGCAGTTTACACATAGTTTCCTGTTCAAACATTACAGACCCCCCATGAGGCAGTGACCACGATTAATCCCTAGTTTCTGGGGAGGTTCGGGGAGGTTCAGTGAGGTCAAGTGACATGTGCAAATCACACAGCTTGAAAGAGTGGGGTGGCTGATTGGGTAACAAGACTTTTTTTTTTCCTTTAAGGCTACTTTCAGCAAACTGAAAAGTAATCAGAGCCTGTTGGCAGGAGAAAGCCCTTCCGCCAGGATGGAGCACAGGCTAAACATTCCCATCTGGTTAGTGACAGATCCAGAGGACTGGGGCTGGGGCAGGGCTGGGGCCATCAATGGGGGATCACCGGCTGAGAGGCACCTGTGACTCAGGTAGAAAGTGGTGCAGGTACCAGGAGTATGCTCCAAAGTGCAGCTCTGAGGTGTTGCCCCCATGCTCATGGCAAAGCACCCCCACACACAGACCTGAGAGGAGGAAATAATACCAAGTTCAAAATTCTTCTAGGTAGGTACAGCTTAAGTGTTTGGATGAAGGTGTCAGCATCTTTAGATGAGTCCTGACACAGAGAGCCCAAGGACTTGACCAAGTTGAACTGAGCTATATTGCAAGTCACTGGTACACAAACGCCACCTAAGCCCCTTGATTCTGTAATATTTAGCCCTGTGCAGTCCACACATCGTATTCCCCGGCTGTTAGTGGCTGCGCTGGAGGGGAGGATCAGGATGAGGACTGCTCAGATGGGGTTCACAGGTCCTTCTCTGCACTGTGGCAAGCCTCTGTGACTGCTGTCCATATGCCTTCCAAGTACTTGTTACCTACAGACTGGTGTGAAAGTAGAAATTTAGGGCACAAAACGCAGTTTTATGAATACTTTTTGAAAGCATCTTAAGCTATGTGCACGCACGTGTGTTTTAAAACCAGAATTTGCGGTACCACACCATAGGAAAAAAGATACGGAAGCTAACTGGTAAAAACTGTTTACCAAAAAGGACAGAAATTGTGAGCTAATAGACTGCTTCTCCAGGAACTAGACTCATGGCTATTACCAAGCCCTGGCGGTTCCTGTAAGTCCTGCTGTGTCTAGCCTCACCCACCCCGCCCTAGCCGCCAGGGTAGTTTTTCCTATTCACACCAGGTTGTATATGGGCCTTCCTACTGTCTGGTTCAAGAGCCTCCTCGACTGGGGCCACCAGCTGTCAGTCCACAGTGGAAGGGCCACTGGATGAAATATGCACTTAGAGTTTTCCTTACTGTTTCCTGGGTCTGCGTCAGACACATTTCATCAGCCCTCCTCAGGTACATCCATCTCATCAAGGTTAGGGAGTAGGTGCTCCTGTGTCCTTTACTCATGGCACGACCAGTGGAGCTCTTGCTGCATGAGGCTCAAACACTCTAGCGGCTGACCTTGTATTCCTCTCTTGCCACATGGGAACAAGCACATGGTCGTCCACCTTGGAAACAATCAACTATTTTATTGATTAATAATTCCTACAGCTGAGAAAGTTTCCCCACCCTGCATTCTGTTGCACTCGAGGACCATTTGCATTCCGGTTCCCAACGGGAAAGGTTGGTGTTGGGGGGTGGGGGTAGGAAACTCCCTGTGACTCTCATCAGTTTACTCACACATACCACAACGCCCCTTTTAAAATTGCATTCTCCGTGTTAATCCTACCGGCAAGTGTATAGGGTTATGTGAAGCTTTAAGGAACATACATGGAAATGCAACAAGGGTGAAAAAGGACCTTCACTTGGCAGCAGCATTCGGTTTCCTAAAGCCTGTATCCCGCTGTCTGGGGAATGAATCCAACACCAGGGTGCTATCCCCACGCGCCGGGTTAGAAACTGAGAAAGACTTACCAAGCGTTTAGTGTCAGGGCCGTGTGAGATGAGTCACTCCTGGAATCTCCAGCTATGCTTTTTATGGCCCCATGTTTTACAAAACCATGGAAAATATTGAACATCTGGACAAGGATCTCCATTACAGTGATGGAACAAGATGTGGGTCTTTGCTGATGGGGCTCAGTTGGAAAGTGGCTGGGGAGGGAGGACCTCCGGCCCTTTTCCCTCTCGCTTTCTGGATGCTTTTTCAATTTTCCTCTAAGGGGCTTCCCAGGCAATAGAGAAATCAGTGGACAAAAGGCAAGTATAAAAAAGGGATTTATGGCTTTTTGTACCTAAAGCTCAGCGCCCTTTTATTTAATGCTATATTGACTCCTCTCTTTTTTTCCTCTTTATATCATTCTCTGTGATGCTCCATTTCTCACTTCTTCCCCCTCGCTCTTATCAGTTGCAGGTGATCTATTGGGAAGGCAGAATCTGTAAACCCTTTGTGCCTTTCAGCAAACAGCCTGCCTGCCTGAATTTCATCAACGGATCCTCTCTTGCTGGTAGGAATTCGGTCCTACCTGGATAGTCCGTGCCCAGATTCTTCTTGTATTTGTTTTTAAAAATTAACCCACCGTAAACACTTTTCATTTTTGATATACAGTTCTGTGAGCTTTAACACTTCTATAAATCCTTATGCCCCCTGACTCCCTCAAGACACAGAACAGCTCAATCACCTCCCCGGACTCAATTGTCTTGCCTTACTATAGCTCTCCCTCTATCCAAAGCCTTGGCAACCACTGCTCTGTTCTCCATCACTATAGTTTTGTCTTCTCCAGAATGTCCTGGAAAGAGAATCCCTCAGTAATAACGCCTTTGAGATTCATATGTGTTCAATACCATGTATCAGTACTTAGCTCCTTTATATTGCTGACTAGTATTACATTCATAGATTGCCACAGTTGACTTATTCAGCTGTCAAAAGAAATTCAGGTCATTTTCAGTTCTGGTTGATTATGAATGGAACTGCTATAAACTTACAGATTTTCATATGAATATGATTTTTCATTTCTCTTATGTAAGCACCTAGGAGTGAAAAGGTTAGATCATCTAGTAAGGCTCTGTTTAATATTTTAAGAAATGGCCAAACTATTTTCCAGAGTAGCTAGACCATTTTTGCATATTCTTACCAGAAACCCATGAAAGTTCTGATTGTTTCCCATCCTTGTCAACACTTAATAGTGTCTGCATTTTTTATTTTAGCCTTTTTGACAGGTATAGAGTGGTATATCACTTTGGTTTTAATATTCATTTATCTAATAGGTAATGATATAAACGTCTTTTCATGTGCTTATTTGCCGTCTGTGTATTGTTTTTGGTGAAGTATTTGTTTACATCTCTTTAGTTTGCTAATTTCAATGGAAAAAACCCTACTATGATTTTAATTATGATTACAATGACTCTACAGATCAATTTAGGGTGAGTTAATACCGAGTTTTCCAATTCATAAACATGGTATATTTCTCCCTTTGTTCAGGTTGTCCTTGACTTACGTCATCAAAGACTACCTTTTTGTTAGTGTCTTTTATAAGAAGTACATTCAATGTTATGTTTATATTGAGGTCTGCCATTTTATTGTTACTTCTCTTTCACCTGTTCTCCCTTACTTGCCTCCTTTTTGGTTATTTGAATATATTTTTTAAAAGATTTTATTTATTCATTTGAGAGAGAGAGAGAATGAGAACGAGTGGGGGGAGGGGCAGAGGGAGACGGAGAAACAGATTCCTTGATGACCAAGGAGCTTGATGCAGGGCTTGATCTCAGGACCCTTAGATCATGACTTGAGCAGAAGGCAGACATTTAACCATCTGAGCCACCCAGGTGCCCCAATTATTTGAATAATTTTCACATTTCACTTAAATGTATTTATTGTTCCTAAGAATGGGAGAAAGCATTCAGTCTTTCAGCACTAAGTATGATGTTAGCTATGGGTTTCTGTGAGGACCTTTATTAGGTTGAGATTGTTCCTTCCTATTCCTAGTTTGTTGAGGTTTTTTTTTTTAATCATGAGAGGTGGTATGGATTGTGCCGAATGGTTTTTATGTTTCTATTGAGATGGTCATGTGGTTTCTGTCCTTTATGTCATTAATGTGATGTGTTACATTGACTTTTTTTAATATGGTAAGCCAACCTTGCATTCTTGTAGCAAATCTCTCTTGGTTATAGTGTATAATCATTTTTATACATTTATATGCTGAATTCAGTTGCTAGTATTTTGTTAAGGAATTTTGTATATATTAAGTGATGTTGGTATATTACTTTCTGTGGTGTCTTTTTCCAGTTTGGGTATTGGGGTAATACTGGTCTCATGGTTTTCCCGTGTGTGTGTGTGTGTGTGTGTGTGTGTGTGAGAGAGAGAGAGAGAGAGAGAGAGCGCACGCACGCAAGAGAGAGAGAAGGACTAGTGTTAATTCTTTAAGCATTTGTTAGAATCTACCAATTGGGCCAGTTGGTTAGGCCAGTTGATGCTGGGCTTCCCTTTGTGGGAAGTTTTCTGATGACTGATTCCATCTCTTTACTTACCATAGGCTGGTTCAGCTTTTCTATTTCTTCTTGAGCAAGTTTAAGGAATTTGGTGCCCCCCCCCCCCCAGAACTCGTCCATTTCATCTAGAACGTCGAATTTGTGGGCAGCCTGTCCTTCACAGTAGGCCTCCTACAAATGAATTCTTAGTTTCCATTCCTCTGAGAATGTCATTTCTCCTTTACTTATAAGCATGTTTATCGCTGGACAGAGAAGTGTCGGTTGACAGTTCTTTTCACGCCCCACTTTATAAATCTTGTTCCACTTCTTCCTGACCTCCCTGGTTTCTTCTGAAAAAAGCCATACTTCTTGAAATCCTTGTTCCCTCTGTGTTAGATGTTGTTTTTGTTGTTTTTCTGTGGCTGTTGTGCAGATTTTTTTTCTGTGTCAATATTTTCAGCCATTTGATTATATCTAGATGTGGATTTCTTTGAGATTGTCCATTTTGGGGTTCGTGAGTTTCTTGAAACTGTCCATTTAGGTCTTTTGCCAAATATGGGAGTTTTCAGCCAGTATTTCTTCAAATATTTTTCCTACATAACACTGTTTATTCTCTTCTGGGATGCCAGTGACACAAATGTTGGATCTTTTGGTATTGCCCCTGGGGCTCCGCTTACTTTTGCGATATCTTTTCTTTCTGTTTTATATGGATTATCTCTATTAATCTCTCTTCGACTTCACTCACTGCTGCCTCTGTCATTTCTGTTTTGCTGCTGAATCTATCCAGTGTCATCTAAAATTGTGTGTTTTTCGATTCTTAAGCTTCCATATGGTTGTTTTTAATGTCTTTTTTTGACTGAAATTATCTATCATTTCATTCATTTTAATAGGGTTCAGCCTTACTTCTTGAAGCATGGTCATAACAGCTATTTTCAACTATTTGTTAGTGAATTCCAACATCTGTGTTATCTTAAGGCTGGTGTCTGTTGACAGCCGTATTTCTTGCAAGTTGAGAGTTTCTGGATTTCCATTTGCTCAAATAATTTTAGATTGAATTCTGGATATTTTGGATCTTGTGATCCTCTGAGTTCTGTTTATATCCTTCGGAGTTCGCTTGTTGATTTTTCTTCTTGAAGCAGGTGACTGGCCCAGTTGCAGGCTCTGCCTTGCCTTCTGTGGGGTATGTTTCCAACACCAGTTCAGCTTTCAGAGACTTTGCCATGTCATTTGGATCTGGCCACGTGTGTGCAAGCCATTGGCATGCCATTTAGGATCAGATCTATAATGACATGTTTGGAGGTCAGCCCAAATGTTAACAGATCCCTTTGTGGTACCACTCTCATGAGCTTCCTTCCTTCTGCGAGGCTCTCCAACAGTCTCTGGTTCACTGGGGTCCTCTTTTGCTCTCCTCCAGCCAGAAATCCAGAACTTTGGTTCCCTCGCTCTGCTGTGTACTTCTGGTGACTGTCCACAGCCAAGCAGCTGAAGACCAGAAAGGAGCAGCAGTGATGAACGTTCACCTTCTTGTTCTTAGAACTATAGTTCCTCCTCCTCCTCCTCTTCTTCTTCTTCTTTTTTTTTTTTTTTTTTTTTAAGATTTTCTTCATTCACTTGAGAGAGAGAGCACAAGCAAGGGGAGCAGCAGAGGGAGAAGGGGAAGCAGGCTCCCTGCCGAGCAGGGCACCTGATGGGGGACTCTGTCCCAGGACCCTAGGATCGTGACCTGAGCCACAGGCAGATGCTCAACTATCTGAGCCACACAGGCACCCTATAGTTCCTCTTTTTAGAATCATTCTCCCCACCCCCGACCCCAGAGTTTTCAGTGTCTGCTCACCTCTGCTCTTTGCTCTGTGGCACTGTGTGATTGCCTGCAGCGGAGGTGGGAGAGATCAGGAAAAAGCAAAAACAATCCAGGGGATTTCTCTGAACACGAGGAGTCCTATTTTTGGTGCCCAGTCTAGAAAGTGAGCGTTTTCTTTTCAGGTCATTTTGTCTGTACTCAGTGAGCACTTACGGGGCCTTTGAATCCAGGCTGGGTGATATCAGAGGGAACAAAACAACAATAGAAGCTCCCCACTGGTTTAGTTGTGCTCTGGGTTCTATTTTCCTCCCCCAGTTTACCTGCTACCAAGTGTTTTCCAGAGTCCTCAGTTACTCTGCTTCCTGTCCAGCTTTTATGTTTGCATTCAGAGAGATACAGGGTGGGGGTTCTTACCCCATCTTACCTGTAACCAGAGCGTCCATAGTAATCTAAACATCATTGTTTATAAACCAAACCCTGCATCGGGTGAGATTTACTAAGCCTGGTTTTCTGAGACCCTGGGATGTATTTATAACCGGTATCCTAGAATTCTCAGATCACACTTATGATGAAATGAACTTGAATTTCCTTGAAAGGAAGGGCCAAGTAGTAAGCCTTTGTCTTGTGACCACATGGTCTTTGTCACACCTTTTTAACTCATTCTGTTGCAATTTAAAAGCAGTCATAAGCAGTGCATAAATGAATCAGGGTGGCTATGTTCTAATGTAACTTTGTTGACTCCGAAGTTTAAATTTCTTCTACTTCCCAGGTGTCATGACGCATATTATTATTTTTTATTTTATTTCTTAAAAACCATTTTGTAGTTGGTGGGCCGGTTTTTGTTCATGGGCCAACGTTTGCTGACCCCCTGGCTTTTGTCATGGATGGCTGTAGGGCCCTAACCAACAGTCTTTCTTGATAAGAAGGCTACTTTTCTTTTCTTTATTAATGATGAAAAAGTTTAGATTTCGCCGGCCAAACTCCGCTTAGATGATCCCAATCTTGTTGGCAACATCTGAAGTATCACAGTCAGGAGCTGGTTGAACATTGGCCTTCTCTCCACCAGTCCTGATTAGGGTGTTGACCTTGGCCATGTCAATGTCCTAGAGCTTTTTCTCAGCCTGTTTGATCTGGTGCTTGTTGGACTTGACATCCATGATGAACGCAGGTGTGGTGTTGTCTTCTGTTTTCTCCGTGGCTGACTTGGTATTCAGGGAACTTGATGGCATAGTGGTCAAGCTTGTTTCTCTTGGGGGTGTTCTTTTGAGGTTATTTGGGCTGCTTTTGGAGACAACGTCTTGGGCCATTGGAATGTAGTGATGCGGGGATCCTTTTAGTAGGGGCTGCGTGGTGAACATCTTTCCGCAGCGCTTTCTTGGCCTTCAGTGCCTTTGCTTTGCCTTCAGGTTTGGGAGGGGCCAGGGCTTCCCTCTTGGCCTTCAGCACCATCTTCATGAAAGGGCATACAGCTTATTTTCTGTTTGTTGCAGGGAAACCAAGGAAGGGAAGCAGCACAGGTCTCACAAATCCTATGGAGTATTTTGTAGCTGAAACTTGTAAGCCCGTATGTCTTCGGTGGTGTATCGTGAGAGGCCTTGTATATACCCCATCATGTTATCCCCATATTACTCTGCAAACACTTTCATCCTTATTTCATGGATGTAGAAACTGAGGCACAGAAACGACTACGGGCATGTCCCAAAGCATGACTGAGCTGGGGTTTGTGTTCAAGCCCATCCAGTACCAGAGCTACTGCTCTTTATGCTCTAGGGCAGTGCAGATCTCCGTTCTCCATTTTGACTTGTCTCTGTCTGCTGCTGCCCCCCCCCCCACCCCGCCCCGAGGAAAAAGGCCTTGTAGAGAATGTAGAGATCATCGAAAGATGTGGTTGGCAAGACCCCTGTGTTCTGGCCTGGACTTGTTCATTAATTCTTGGATGACAAGTCTCTTCATTTCTCTGGGTCCTACTTTTTCCTGCTTTTACAGTTGGGGGTGGTGGCAGTGCAGCAGCTAGTGTCTGTTTCTCTGTCGCTGTGGTTCTGTGGGTTTGGGCCGTGAAGGAAGAGATGCTGGTGCCCTTTAGCACCGGAGGGCTGGGGAGAGTTGTGGAGCACAAGCCCAGTTTGAGGACTGCACCACAGTGACCACCGATGTACAGCTCTGTAGCTATGAAGGGAAGGGAGTACACGTATTCCTTATTCTTGATCTTCATTGCTTCACGGTCTACTCCGAGATTATACTTTGACTTAGTGTTAGCTAAGTTCCATTTTCTTTGACCTTTTATCAGTGAAAGTCTGTGAGATTGCTTAAGACACCAAAGGCCTTGGAGTCCCACACCTACTGAGATTGTAAGAATGGGTGCTGTGTTGGCATATAAACCTCATGATGAGAAACGTTGGGCCATTTGCGTGATTTCCTAAAATATCTGGCAAAGAATGCGGCGTCTCTGTTTACCACCAGGGATCACAGCGTGGCTTGGTCTGAGGACTGCCTCAACGCCCTGTGAGGGCCTCCTGACCTCTCGCTCTCACATCTGGTATCTGTAAACACTCTTTTTATTCTTGGTCTTTTTCTTGTATAGTTGATGTTCTTTAAAACTGTTGAGGTCTAACTGGGCTTATGTCTCCGTTAGTTTTCTGTTTTAAACAGAAAGTGAAATGAGCGTGAGCTCCCCTTCCCATTTCAAAGTTGCTACCAGCGAAAATAGTGACCGGACAAAGAGGAAACTTTTGGTAGAACGATTTATTGCCTTGTTGACAACATTGCTTGAATGCCGGTGGTTCTACCCCTTTGATACTACACGGTTTTCTAATAGGTGTTAATGCTACATGACCAAATGCCCTGCTTCCTAGTGCCAGAGGTTCAACTTCATATACATACTCCCAAATCCATGCATTGGTGTGCTTTTTTTTACAATGGAGCTTGTAGTAAAATCGCCCATCCTCTGCAGGTTCATTCATGTTGTTCCATGGGCATTCTGTCTTTGCTCAAATTGTTCAAGGATGGTGGTTTGCTCCATGGTTTTCGTATTTGAGTCTCATGCATGTTCTAACATGATAGAGGCAATGCATTATTGTGTAGTCATGGTTTTCTGGAGAAGTTGGTATTTTAGGAATTGGATTTCAGATCTTCAATAAAATTGGTTTCTAAATTAAAAAAAACAAAAAAACAAAAAAAACCAACAAACAAACCCAAAAACCCAAACCAGAAAACTGTGGGTCTTGATGCAGTTGTGCATCCTGTTCTGTAAGTAAAGCATGCTTTGAAGAATTTATGGGATAGTATGAAAGTGCTCATTGCTGTCTTTGTTCATCCTAGCATCAAAAAAATCACTTTCATATCACACATCTTTACTGTATAGTTGATTTAATGTGCTTTAGAACCCAGATAGGATCATCGCCACTTGGCTCTGACTGCTGCTTCATTTATCCGAGGCCGAGTGGAATGTCACGCGAAGTCCAGTGGGAGTCTGGAGGACAGGGTCAAGGACATAACATGGCTGTTGTAAACAGACATAGCATCTTTCTGTTTAGAGATGGAGGAAATCATATTTTTTTTTTGAGTTGATACTTAAAGATCATCTTAAAAATACTTTAAGTTCGATTCAAGATACAGTGAAAACCCATGGACCCATCCTGCTTCCTATAAGATAAAGCACCGTCACCTTTCACTTCCCTGTGTGCTGGTCCTTCTCTCTATACACGGGCAACTATTACTATATTATTACTATATTAATCCCTCAACAACGTATCTTTAGTTTTGTACATTTTGGAAGTTTATGTACATGGAATGAAAAATATTTTGTGACTGGTGGTTTCCTTTTAACAATATTCCTGAAATTTATCGGTAATTCACTTTTCTTCTTTATCTAGTAGCATGTACCACCACCTCTTTATACATTTACTGCTGGTCATTTGGAATGTTTCCTTTTTTTCCTAGTTCAGATGGTGCTACCGTGACTAGTCTTCTGGAGGTCCTTTGGTGCACCGGTGCAAAGGATAGGTTTTGGAGTTGCAGGGTCATAGTGTGTGTACCTCCACTGTTAGTGGGTAAAGCCCCGTTGTTTTCAAAGAGTTGTATGGATTTATACTTCCTTCCAATAATGTCTGAGGGTTGTTTGCTTTCATATCCTTGCTAACACTTGATGACACTTTTTAATTTTTCTAATCGAATGGTTTCCAAATGGTGTATTGTTGTGGTTTTAATAGGCATTTCTCTCATGAGTAATGAGTTTTGAGTGTCTTTTTATATAACCATTTTAGTATCTTTTTTCACGGAGTATCTGTTGTCAGTCTTACACCCATTTTCCAATTGGACCATCTTTTCCTTATTCATTGATGTTCTTTTATATGTTCTGGATACTAATTTTTTTGACAATTATATGTTCTACAGATATTTCTCCCAGTTTGTGGTTCAGCCTTTTGATTTCTCTGTGATGTCTCTTGATGAGCAGAGTTCTTAATTTTAACAAAACTGACTTTATTCATCTTTTCCTACATGGATTTCTTTTTTTGTTTAACAAGTCCTAATGGAGAACTTTCTATATGCTAGACATTTTTCTGAGCACTCCTCACTTATTTACTCTCATAACAGCATTAGAGGCAAGTACTGTTAACTCCATTTTAGAGGTAGGAAACTGAGGTACAGAACGGGTAAGTGACTCGCCAAGGTCACCCAGCTGGTACGTTGTGGAGCCAGGAATTGAATGCAGGTAATTTGAGAAGTTCTTGCTTAAGAAGTTCTCGCAAAAAGATGGAAGAACATCCCATGTTCATGGATCAGAAGAATAAATTGTTAAAATGTCTGTGCTGTTCACAGCAATCTATACTTTCAATGTCATCATGATCAAAATACCACTGGCATTTTTCAAGGTGCTGGAACAAAAAAAATCCTAAAATTTGTATGAAACCAAAAAAGACCCCGAATCACCAAGGAAATGTTGAAAAAGAAAAACAGATCTGGGGGCATCATGTTGCCTGATTTCAAGCTCTGTTACAAAGCTGTGGTCACCAAGACAGTATGGTACTGGCACAAGAACAAACACATAAACAAATGGAACAGAATGGAGAGCCCAGATATGGACCCTCAACTCTATGATCAAATAATCTTCAACAAAGCAGGAAAAAATATCCACTGGATAAAAGACAGTCACTTCAGTAAATGGTGCTGGGAAAGTTGGACAGCTATATACAGAAGAATGAAATTCAACCATTCTCTTACACCATACAGAATGATAAACTCAAAAGGGATGAAAGTCTCAATGTGAGGCCGGAACCCATCAAAATCCTAGAGGAGAACATAGGCAGTAACCTCACTGACATCTGCCACAGCAACTTCTTTCAAGATACATCTCCAAAGGCAAAGGAAACAAAAGTGAAAATGAACTTTTGGGACTTCATCAAGATAAAAAACTTCTGCACAGCAACAGAAACAGTCCGTGAAACTAAGAGGCAACCCATGGAATGGGAGAAGATATTTGCAAAGGACACTACAGACAAAGGGCGGATACCCAAGATCTGTAAAGAACTTCTCAAACCCAACACCCCTCCCACCCCAAAAAAACCTATCAAGTCAAAAAATGGGCAGAAGACATGAGCAGACACTTCTCCAAAGAAGACATACAAATGGCTAACAGACACATGAAAAAATGTTCATCATCTTTAGCCATCAGGGAGATTCAAATCAAAACCATGTTGAGATACCATCTTACACCAGTTAGAATGACAAAAATTGCCAAGGTAACAAACAGCAAATGTGGAGGATTTGAAAGGATGTGGAGAAAGGGGACTCCTCTTACATTGTCGGAATGCAAGCTGGTGCAGCTACTTTAGGAACAGTGTGGAGGTTCCTCAGAAAATTAAAAATAGAGCTACTCTGTGACCCTGTAATTGCACTACTGGGTATTTACCCCAAAGATACAGGTGTAGTGAAAAGAAAGGTCATATGCACCCTAATGTTCATAGCAGCAATGTCCATAGTAGAGCTAAACGGTGGACAGAGCAGAGATGCCCTTCAGCACATGAATGGATAAAGATGTGGTCCTTAATATGCAATATTCCTCGGCCATCAGAAAGGATGAATATCCAACTTTTGCATCAACATGGATGACTGGAGATAATGCTAAGTAACATAAGTCAAGCAGAGAAAGTCAATTATCATATGGTTTCACTTATTTGTGGAACATAAGGGATAGCATGGGGGACGTTAGGAGAAGGAAGGGAAAAATGAAGGGGCGGGGAATGGAGTGGGAGAAGAACCATGAGAGACTGTGGACTCCGAGAAACAAAGTGAGGGTTTTAGAGGGGAGGGGGTGGGGGGATGGGAAGGCCCAATGATTGGTATTAAGGAGGGCATGGATTACGTCGAGCACTGGGTGTTATACACAAACAACGCATCTTGGAACATTACATCAAAAACGAATGACATACTCTATGGTGACTAACATAACATAATAAAAAAAAAAAGTCCTTTCCCTCTGTGACATCATGCAGATGATTCTCTTAAGACTGTCCTCTGAAACTTGTACTTTTCCCTTGAGCGTTTAGAATTTCAGATGCTCTGTAGTAGACTTTGGGGTGGTATGTGAGGTAGGGGTAATCATTTGGATAATCATTTGCTCCAGCACAGACCCAATTGCTCTGCCGCACAATCTCTGTAATGAATCCAATTTCCTTGTGTGCCCAGATCTATTTGTGGGCTCTCTCTTTTGCTTCAGGGGTGCATTTGGGCATCAGCACCGCACTGTGATAACGACTGTGACTTTATCTGGTGGGTCATTCTTCCGCCATGTTCTACACCATCAAGGGTGTCTTGGAGAGTTTCCTACTCTTTGAGGGCAAAAGGGTGGGCGAATTGTTCATTTTAACACCATATTCACTTCCTGGGCTCTGGGAAATGATTTGTCCCTGCGATCGTGTTTACTCGTTTCCGAAAAGTTAAGCAGGCCCGGTTTCACTTTAGTGGCTCAGGCTTGACTGATCCCACATCAAAATTCTCCTCCTACGTGTGTACCCTGAGCTGCCTCTGGAAGGCTTTGGAGTCTTGTGACGTGGAGAGGGAAGGGATAAGGAAAGGAAGAGCGGTCTGATAGATTGACATTCTCTCCTGTTGCACATTGTCCGTTGCAGAATGCATGCTGACTAACTCCCGAGGGTATGTGGAACCTGGTGTAGTGGGATTCCATCGGTTGAAAAACAGGGTATTTAATCTTAGGATGATGCTGCCTTAGTTGACAAGGAAGAAAGGGACGGCATCCAGCTGGTCTTAAGTGTCTGATGAACAGTCCGGTGCTTACGTTGTCTTGACTCGTTGAAAGAATCGAGTTAGAATGTTGAGCATCTGCACGGTGGCTATTTCCACTCCCTCAATGTTAACCTCCAGGTAATGGCACATAGAATGGGTCTTCGAGCTACTCAGGCATGGAGCACTCTTTGCTGTGACCCTTCTCTCTGTGGAAAGTGTTACTGACACTGCAAATAGCAGTCAACTTCCAAATAACACCAGTGCTCTGTGCCCCGGCCTTTCCCAGCCTGGTTGGCCAAAGGGCAGCCTGCTAAGGCTTTGTGAAAATAATTACTGTTTCTTTCTGACAGAGGGTTGAGAATGTCTAGGCATCGTTTCCCTAAGTAAAACCCGACAGTGTGTAGCTTTTGCAGTCTTTAGGTCCTAGCAGGGTCCTACCGTGGACTGAAGAGGTCCACCCTCTGCCCGTGCTGCTCCCTTCATCCCTTGCTCATACCCCTTGTCACTCTGCTCCTGCCGCAGTGGCTTCCTGGCTACTCAGAGTGCCAGGCACGCTGTGGCCGCAGGCTTTGGCACCTGCCTTCCTTCTGCCTGCAGTGTGCTTCTCCAGGTCTGTTCACTCCTCCTCACCCATGTCCTCTGCTCCCCTAGTCCCTGACCACACACTGTGAGGTTATCTTCTGGAGGACAGGGACTTTTCCACTGCTGTATCTTCAGTGTCTTGAACACTGAAGCGTGTTCTCCACCTCGCGGAGGCTGCTTGATCACTGTTAGCTGAGTGAATAAAGTTGCCTGCTAGAGAGAGGCACAGAGGGCCTCTGCAGCAGGCTTCTGCCCCACCACCAGCCATCTGGCCCTTTCCCAAAAGCTCTGGTAGCATCTTGCTTGCCTCCGTCAGAAACCTGCACGCTTTACATCGCTCTTTGCATGTGTATTGCTTTCATCACCTGCTAAGCGACTTGAGGCAAGAGTTTGAAATTTTTACCTTCCTTTAGGGCTGAGGACTGTACCTTGCATGCTGCTTTGCTCATAGTAGCCTCCCGGTTACTAGGATCCCGGTAGTGGCTGTCTACCCCAGGGAGGAGAGCAGTAAATTAGGCAACGCTGTAATTTCTTATGCAAACTTCTGGCTGAAGTAGCATTTCCACTCTGAATTCCTGGATGTACTTCTCTTGCGTGTTGTGTAAGAAAATCCCATTGACTGCGGTCTCGAGGAGAGAAGGACCAGCCTGTCTCACTCACTATAGCATCTCTCGTGCCTGGCGCAGTGCCTGACTCGTGGTACCCACGCCTGCTAAATGTCTATTACGGATGCGTTGCTGAAGTTAACTTTGGCTTACGTGAAATTTACTATCGATGTCAAAGCCTAGTCTTTACAATCACCAAACTTATTTAGACTCTCCATACAGGATCTGTGGGGAACACCAGTCTCTCACCTGACTTCCTGTGATGTTGAACAAGAGGGTCTGGGCAGTGTGCACCCCATTCTCCAGGCAGGGCATTCAGAGATGTTCTGACGTTCAGAGTCTCCTCTGAGCAATCTGTTGTTTTTACTTCCTTTAATGGTGCCCTGGTGACCTTAAACATTTCACCTGCCTTTCAAAATAGAGCTGTGTTCCTGAGCTCTCCTCACCAGAGGGTTTAAGCCTCGAGTGTTGGATTAATGAGGAATGAGACCTATGGTTCAGGATGAAAGAACTCAAGGGCAGGCAGCACTCCCACTGGTAGAAAACCCTGTATTCATAAAAAAACAGTCAAATATCCGTAGTTCAGAACATGTTGCCCTCTTCAGAGCTGAGTGTGCTGAACAGCAGCCAGTGGGCTATCCTCCGTGCCATCATGGACATTTCTTGTACCTGTCACCGGGGGTGCAGTTGGGGGGTGCTCAGGCAGAAGAAGGTACTAGAACTTCTGCCACTTTTGCCAGGCAGGCAGAGTCGGATCGGGAATTCCTAGAGAATGAGGAATTCTGGTTGATGGATTTCTTTTTGACTGGCAGGAGTGTGGCCGGGGGTGAGCACAGGGCTAGCAGGCAGAGGACCTCACGTTGGGGGCCTAAGAGAGGGATTTAACCCACTGAGCCCCCGTGTCCTCCCTGAACACAGGCAGGAACATCATGAGGAAGTGTTTGCCTCAAGTGAGAGGACATGATTCTTTGTGGACAGTGAAGTTCCGTGACCGGAAGATGGTGAGGTGTTCTTGTCGACTTGCCTGGCAATTCGGTCCTCCTCTGTACCCGCACCCACACAGCTGAGTCTTTATTTATGTTCACAATGTTCTCTTTCTGTATCGAAGTAGCATTGACACAATGTGACATTAGTTTCAACGTGTGCAACACGTTGATTCAACATCTCTACACAAAATGCCATGTTCACCATCAGCGTAGCTCTCGTCTGCCCCACACAATACTGTTCCAGTACCACTGACTCTGTTCCCTGCGCTGGGCCGTGATTCCTGTGGTTTATTTGTTCTAACTGCAAACCTGTGTCTCATACTGCCCTTGACCTTTCTCCCCTCTGGCAGCCAGCAGCTTGCACTCTGTCTGGGAAGGTCTTCTTCTGCTTTTTGTTGTTTAGATTCCATGTGGAAGTGAAATCAGATGGCATTTGTGTTTCTCCGTCTGACTTATTTTACTTTGGATAACGTCCTCTAGGTTCAGCCAATGTTTTCACAGATGGCAAGATTTTATCCTTGTTTATGGTTGAGTGATATTCCTCTGTGTGTGTGTGTGTGTGTGTGTGTGTGTGTGTATACACACCACATCTTTATCTGCTCATCTGTTGATGATGCTTCCGTATGTTGGCTGTTGTTACCAATGCTGCAGTAAACAGAAGGGGGCACATATCTGGGTGAATGAGTGTTTTCGTCTTCCATGTGTAATTACCCAGTAGTGGAATTCCTGGATGAGAGGGCAGTTGTATTGCTAATTTTTTGAGAAACCTCCATACGGTTTCCCACAGTGGTTTCACCATTTTGCCTTCCCGCCAACAGTGACTGGTAGTCTTTTAAATGACCACCGACCTCAGGAGAGAAGTTAATGTCACGGGTATTGATAGCATTTTTAAACTAGCTCGTTTTGTCTCTCTCCTTTCTGGATACCAGTTACATAGAGCCTCTTCTCTCCTTAACCCCCCAGCACCTCCTTCTTCTCCTCGCTCCCCACTGGTGGCCTCACTGCCCATTTTCCCAAGTAGATCAAAGCCAGGGGAACATGCCTACAAGTTCCCACTGCCGCATGCCCCCGTCCACATGTACTTGTCTGCAGCTGCTGCCGCGTCCCTGTTGATCTGAAAGAGCCAGCCACGCCGCTGGCACTCTGGATCACACCCAGCCTTGCCTGTTTGCGCCCGTGGCACTGTAGTTCTGTGTCTCCCCCGCTCTGTCAGCTCCTTCCTCTGTGCCGGACCTTTGCTGTCACTACGTAAATATGTTGTTTTCTCCACGGAGGCACAAACCCTTCACCCATCCCTCTTCAGCACTCTGCTACTACATCAGAGTTCTTTCTTCCTCTCTAGCTAAACTTTTCAGGTGATTTTCCATACACCCTGTTGCATATTTCTCCTTTCCTGTTCCTTCCTGCTACGGCCACTCTACAGCTGCTCCCCTCCAGATCACTGTTGCTCTTTGTGTTGCTAAATCCAGTGGCAAGTTTTCAGCACTTGCTATGCTCATGGGCCACATCTAGTACCGCCCCTCCTTGTTGCACTGCCTCCTCGTGGCTTCCAGGACACCCCACTCTCTGGGTTTCTCCGTGCCTCACCTGTTGCTCCCTCTCTGTCTGCTTTCCTGATTGCTCCTGGATCCTGTTGTGTGGGAGTGCTCTGGGACAGGATGTGGCAGTTCTTCCTCCCTCCAGGATCTTACACAATCTGGATTCTTGTGTATCCAGAAACTGATAGATCCCTTGTCCCTCCAGCTCCGGCCTCACTCCTGTGCTCCTGGCTTGTATACCTGCTGGCCCTAGGAAAGCCACGTTCCATCCTCCTTGCCCTGTGTTTTCTCCAAACACTTGTCACCAACTTGGTGGCTGTCATCTTTGTACCTTCCACTAGAATGGATGCTCTGCAAGGGAGGTTTTTTGTTTACTGTGGCATTCATAGCACCTAAGAGTGACTGTTAGGTCTCAGTATTCAGTGCAGACCGTGATAAATCAGTATTCTCATGTGTAGTCTTCATTCTCCCTCCATCCACTGGTGCTCTAGCTCCTCATTGCTGGCTCTGGTCTTGGAAGCCTCTTAATAAATCCATTTGGCAAAATGATATCATTGTTTCCATATAGCCCTCTTTAACTGAAATCAGACATTTTAGTAGGCACTATTAAGTATATTCCTTATGATTGATTCAGGGAGGCCATTTGGAGCAGTGGAAAGATCTTTGCTTCTAGAACCAGATAGTTCTGAGTTTAAATTCTTGTTCAGCCACTGAATAGCAGCAGAGCCTTTGTCAAAACATAGCAACACCAGGCCTTAGTGTCCTCATTGTAAAGTAACATGCTATTTGTTTCATAAGATTGTTGGCAGGAATTGCTGAAGATAGGGAAAGCATCGAGCATAATTTGGTTAAATGATCACCATCATGTTTCCTGTCCTTATTAGCTGGAGAGGTGATCTTTAGCATGACTTGCGATTCTGAAACTTCTGAAAGAAAAAATTTTTCTTTTTCTTTTTAAATGGTGACAGTTGGTCTTTAGTCAAAAACGTGATTGTTTAATGAAACATTGTTTCTGTGGTAAAAATTACATTTGATTTACATTGCTTCAACTTAGAGTCTTTTTCAGGAATGTATTTTGCTCCAAAGTTCAAGGGCTGCCTTTTGGTAAAATTTACTTAATCAGAGTACTTCGGGATGGAATGTTCTGGAGGAATTGAATCTCCTAATTAATGAGAAAGGAACTTGTTTTGTGGGAGAGGCTCTTCCTAAAATGCCTTTATATGTACACGGAGCATAATTCCAAGTGTACAGTGAGTGCTCGATAAGTACTTGGTTGCTTATCTTTACCTTTGAGACATTACCTTAATTTCTATATTGATTGCGCTTGACCTATAAGCTATAGGAAGTAAAAGTGATGTTACAAAATACAAACATAACATAGGCTTAAAAAGGCGGCATTTGGCTTTGATCCCTCAATGTCAACAGTAGCCACTTTCAGGATAATGATTGATTGATTGCACTTGTTTGGATAAGAAGGATTGCAGGTGGCTCCCGTTCAAAAGAAACGGAGTAAATGGGAGGACGTGCATGTCAACACACCTGTCCACAGGTGTCCACGTGTCCATATATGGGCTCGCACACACTGTTAAGTGGTAATTTAAAAACAAAGTATCAAGTGCAAGATACAGTCCAGTGCGTGTCACCAAGCAGTAGGTGGTAAGTGCCGAATGAACAGAATCCATTTAAGAGCTGTAATTTTAGAGAAGGTGTGTTTAGCAAATGCCAAATATGGTCAGGTAAGACTTCCTGAAAAATGTGAGCTTGGAGCGGGGCGTTGATGGTTGTGTCTCATGATGGGGTTTATGACGATTCGTTAAGGGGTGGGGGCAAGTGGGTTGTTCTCAGGCGAGTCCATAGCCGCCTCTGGGAGGATTGGGGTGAGTCTGGCAATCCCGCGCAGCTTCCCTGGGCTCCCAGGGTCCCTGATGCCCGAAATCTGATCCTCGCTTACCACTGTAGCTTGGGTGTTTTGTGGACTGTGGGTCAAGATGGGGGCTCATACGTTGGCAGAAAGGGGAGGGGGATTTTGGACCAAGTGTGTTGTGGGCACGTGTTTGAACCATTCACGACTGACTCTTGCTTTGGAGATGGGTCCCTGAGGGTCTCCTTTGGCTGTGGGCTTCTCTTTGGTGATAGGGTGGTTGATTCTGGGGAAGAAGGCAAAGCCGACTCAGGCTTTAGACAGAAGGACCCATGTGGAACCATTCACAGATATTTCCCCCTCCACTGAAAACCAAGCACCTGGTCTATGCCTCGTGGCAGGGATGGCAGCTGTGGGGTAGCCGGAAAATGATGTATCTATCGATTGACTTGCTCAGCTCTCTGGACTGTTTACTGGGAAATCGTGGCTGGGAATAGTTGTACTGACTGGAGGTGTGGCCAAGAGCCCACAGGCTTTTCTATGAGTCACGAGAGACTCTCTGTTGGCCCAGAGGCTGGGGTGTGGGTGGGGAGGCTGGAAAAAGGGGCTCCAATTTTCATGGGTTCATGGCGGCATTTCTCCACTGGAACCACAGTTGCAGGTGTGTGCTTGGGTTAACCATGAACATGAACCAAGAACAGAATTTTGGTTTTGTGGGCTCTCCCCAATTTAAGTGTCTCTCTATAAAAGACAATGAGCTTTTATGGCAAAGGCTAACTTGAAAGCATGATCCATGTGTGACATTGATCGTGAATTCAAAGCTCTTCTGGTTTGACCCGGCAGAAAGGATCATAGCTGGTCCCAAGCCTGCTTGATAAATACGGTCTATGTAACAAGGGGTTGGGGGACTTCTGACCCTGAGTGGTTGGGACTCCTAAGACTCCCTGGAAGTGCCTTAGACATCACCCTGGTTTGACAGAGGAAAAAAAAAAAAAAACCGAATATTTGGCCTATGGATTGATTGAGATCTCTAAGCTCTTTTGTCTACCGTCTCTACCTCTTAATATGTTGTTTGCTAGTGAGTCCTAAATTGATAGATCTACCCCTGACCTGTCAGTAACCTTGACTTGAATGTAGCCAGGGCATCTCAAGCTTGGTACATCCAGGGGAACCCACATCTCCCTGCCCTGGCCTGGCTGCCCCCTCACCTTCCCGGTCCCAGCCGATGGCATCCCATCCACCCAGGTGCTGAGCCCACAAGTCTGAGTCCCTCTTGGATTCCTTCTCATCCCTATCCTACCATCAGATCATCGACAGTCTTGTGCTGCCTGTCTCTGAATTTATTCTGAACCTCTCCATGTCTCTGCTGCCACCTCCCCTATCTAAACTGTGATCATCTTCTGCATTTCCATTCTCCTCTCCACACAGTGCCCAGGTGGCCTTTTTGAAACAAGCCCGAGCATATTCATTCACCTAAGTACCCCTTGATAGACCCTTCTTCTGTGAATTGAGCTTGGGCTTCTGGGTGATTCTGCCTCCCTCCCACCACCCTGTCTTCTCCCTCCTTTGCCTGTGATGTTTCAGCCACAACATCATTTTAGATTCTTTCAGGTAATAAGTTTTGTTTTGTTTTGTTTTTTTTAAAGATTTTATTTATTTGACAGACAGAGATCACAAGTAGGCAGAGAGACAGGCAGAGAGAGAGGGGGAAGCAGGCTCCCCGCCAAGCAGAGAGCCCGATGTGGGGCTCGATCTCAGGACCCTGGGATCATGACCTGAGCTCAAGGCAGAGGCTTTAACCTGCTGAGCCACCCAGGCACCCTGTGTTTTTTGTTTGTTTTTGTTTTTGTTTTTTTCAGATAATAAGTTCTGATGACCACAGAGTTTTCAAACCCATTACTCCCACCTGGAAGCTCCTTTTTATCCACAAGTTCTTAGTCTAACAGTCCCTTCCTTTTGTCCTTTGCTAATTCCTCTACCTAAAAAGCTCCCCCACGTTTTTCTCTATCCCTGGGCCCAATTTATTTTCTTGATAGAAGTTGTTTATTTGTTAATTTGGTTATTTCCTGTACTGACAGGGAATATGACAGGGCCAATGTTTGTCTTGCTCACCCATGTGAATCCTCCTCTGTCTCCAGCTCATCTCCTATTACACTTTCCTTTGTCCCACTCCAGCCACACTTGTCTCCTTGCCATTCTTCAAACATGCCAGGCTTGCTTATGCCCCAGGGCCTTTGCACTTGCTGGGCTCTCAGTCCAGAAAGGTTTTATGGTTTTTTTTTTTTTTTTAATGTTCTGTTTTGTTTTTGCTCTGATATCTTAATGGCTGATTGTCATTTTCTTTATATCCTAACTCAGAGTCACCTGTTTCATGAAGACTTCTCTGGCCCATCTGTCTTACATTGCACCTGCCCCCTGCCATGCCCCAACACTTCACACTGCCTTTCTTTGCTTTATTTTTCTCCTTTGTACTTACCACCACCTACCATACGACACATCCTACTTATTTATCTCTTTGTCTGTCTCCCCCACTCGAGTGAACACTCCATGAGTTTCTGTTCTTTGTTTCCTGTTCTTCCCATGCTGTGTGTCCAGGATCTTGGGAATAGTTCTGGGCACACGGGCCCTCTGTAAGTGTTTGTTGGAGAGGATACTTGCATGAATAATGTATGCTCCATGAAGGGCACAGAGTGGGCACTCAACACACTTTTCCTGTTGTGGTGAGATATACATAACACGTACCATTTGAACCATTTTTAAGTGTACCGCTCAGCGGCATTCCATGTGTCCACGTTGTTGTGCAAACATCACCACCATCTGCTTGTTATTTTCTGAAATGAGTGAATCCAAGAATAAGTGAGGAATGGAGTGAATGAAAAGCAGGTTCACAGTAAAGGTCTCTTGACTTGGGGCCCAGTGTTCCTTGTACTGCCTCGTGCCAGGAGGAGGGAGGCTAAGAAGAAGCATCTGAGTAGCCTCTCAGGAGGCCGGGTAACTGCAGCAAAGATGCTCAGACATGTGGCACCTGTTCCCTGTAGCCTTTCGTGAACGGTGCGGGACCCCTCTCCGCCGTGCGCACCCGCATGCCTTCTCTTCTCCATCTGAGCTTGTGGCTCTAATGTTTCCAGCTTGTGGAATGATGCAAAAGCAAGTGTTCCTTTCTTACTGGCCCATGTGAGGGAGGACCCCCCCGCCCCCCACCTCCCTGCCCCTCTTGGTTCTGTTCTCATCAACCCTTTAGGAGAAGAGTCCATTGATGGCAGGGTAGCGTTTATTTTTGATTCTAAAGTAAACCAGGTGTCAGGGAACCCAAAATGTTAAATGTGGGTCAGAATCACGGGCTGTGAAGTTCTCCCGAAGGGATGGAAAGGGGGGGCTCATTTCAAGCCCATCAGTTTCTTCTCATGAGCTTGTGGATTCCGTGGAAATCCACGTTTTCTTGCACTTCACCATCTTAGGGACTTCCTGTTCCAGTTCCCATGGCAGGTTCCTGCCCTTCTCTTACCACACCCCCTGCCCCGGATACCTTGGTGATGTCGCCCTGGTGTCTTTTGTACATGACCCCACTCACATCTTAAGGCAGAAGCATAGGTCTGCCACATCAAGGGTTGGGGTCTTCTCTGTTGTGTTCCCCAATGTTATGGTTGCACCTATGCTCTGCCTGATGCTGTGTTGGTCTGGAGGGCTCTGGGGGCCCTCGAGCACAAGCCTGGCCCTCGGCGGCTTACAGCACCATCCTGCAGGGGGAGCTGTCCCTACCTGACTACTGATGGTGTTCCAAACCCTTCTTTCTGCACAAGAAGGTCCTGGGAGCTGTGAGGAGAGGGAGAAACTTGGTGTGTGGGGGTGGGTGTGTAGGGGTAGGTGGAGGGCAGGGGAGGGTTCACAGAAGTACCTGTGGAGGAATGAGATCTATGTGTGGCAGAGGGTGAAGCAGAAGGCAGAAGATTTGGGGTGTGGGGTGGGGATGTGGTTTGGGCCACCTTCTGTTTGGCCTTGTCAAGGGCAGACGGGAACTGGATTTCGGTGGGTTTTGTTCATTTCTGTTCTCAAGCCCGACTCATTTGTTGTTTGACTTGCTTCTTGCCTTCACTAGACATACTAGTACCTGTTGGGGAGCTCCTGAGTTTCTGCAGATGTGGCCGTGGTGCACAGCCCTGCAGGGCCCAGGGTCAGGCATCATTTTGCCGGTGTCAGATGACATTCAGTGTTACCTCAGCTCCCAGGATTACCCAGCCTGGTAGAAATCTGGTAGTGTCCTTTTAGGTCATTAAATATTACTTCATGAGAGTAAAGATGCACATCAGTTGGTTTAATCTGTTTTGACAGATTTTTAACTAGTTTATGTCCATTAAAATCACCGGTCTGTTCTCTTTATGTAGAAGGGTGCTAGACACTTATAATCACTCATGTGCTAAGACTTGGTGTTAGGTTGTTAATTGCAGTATCGATAATACTTGACCCCCAGCAGAAGGCTCTCCTTTATCTTCTGATGAGCAGAAGTCCTTAAGAGAACCTTCCAGTGTTGGAAAGGGGAAGAATATGCCTTAATTGGCCGTTTTTCCCTTATTCTTAAAATTAAGCTTACCAATGGCTAAATAGATGAAAGCCTTAGTTATTTTTCCAAAGCTATCTCCAGGGTTTTAGTTGGGAGGATATTTTCATGTCTCGTGGTCGCTTCCCTCTCACAACTGAGAAACGACCAGGCTGATGGTCCCTGTTGCGTCTTTGCTTCATTCTCCTGGATTACCTTGTTTCTGGCCAGGCACATGCATGTGTTTCAGTTGGGAAGTATTGTTTGTTTCCAAACAGTGGCTCAAGAAGTGGGAGGCCACTGATGTTTGCTACATTGTAAAAATAACAAGAGGGCCCTAAAGTTTGACCTGTAGGTCCATCTGCTTGCTTGCTTGCTTTCTTTGTTGTGTGTTTTTTTTTTTTTTAAGATTTTATTTATTTAGAGAGTGAGCATGTGAGCAGAGGGAGGAGTAGAGAAGGAGGGAGAGGGACAGAATCTCAGGCAGACTCCTTGCTGAGCGTGGGGCCTGACTTCACGACCTTGAGATCATGACCTGAGCTGCAATCAAGAGTTGGACCCTTAACTGACAGAGCCTCCCCAGGGGCCCCCATCTGCTTTCTTAAAAATGACCAGTGAACTTTTTCTGGTGAGGGTATCCTCTTAAGTTTTAAATGGATTCAAATAAAATTTGGTCTGTGGATGTGACGATTCTTAGTGTGATCTTCAGTGTGCAGAAATCCTGAAGGCGACCGTGTGTTCAGAGAGTCTTTGCTTTCTGTAAGGATTTCTTGTAAGAACATGTGAATCTCCATTCTCTGTCAGACTGATGATTTTTCCCATTCAACGCTCTGACACGAAGAGTGGGATTTTTGGGGTGGAGGGTGTCCCAGGAGGAGGGCCTGGATCCCCTTCTGGCCATCACGTTAACAATCTGGGGTGTGGTTCCAGTATGGAGAACTTCCACTAACAAGCTATCATGGAGCCATTATTCCATTATACTTGGAGGTGTCTAGCTGGCTTTGACGGCCGTTTTTATTTTGGCCTCTGCCATCTGCTGGGCCGTGGTGGCCGGTCCGAGCACAAGCCGGTTGGAACGGACCGTATCACCCGTGAAGGAGTATGGCTCTTTACCCGCTAAGCTCTCACTTCTTCATTTGATTGACTAAGTAGGACTGGTGGATTCATACACTGTTGACCTGTGTGTGAGAGCTTGGTCAGGGCATGTTACTCTGAATCACGTCACCGGTGGAGCTCCCGAGGGCACTTCCTCGGTGTCATCTTGCAGTTGGGGCTGCCCGCAGGGCACGGCTACTGCTCGATCTCCCTTGTCTCAGGGTCCCCGGATGTGAGCTGCGGGGGTCCATGCTTTCCTGGCCCTGTGGCCTGTGTGCTGACCAAACTGGAAATTCAGCTTCCACCTCTGTCCAGTGGATGTGGACTCCTTCAGACCCCCTGAGTTGTAGGAGACAGAAGCCCAGCTCAAGTTCTGCAGGACGGGAAGATGCTAGCTCAGGTAGGCTGCATTGCCAGAGTGCAGCTGGGCCCGGCTCCCACGGTGCTGGGGAGGGGGCTCTCGATCTCAGCAGTGCTGCTCTCCATGTGACTTTCTGTTCCAGTGTGGGGGTGAGAGGGCCCCTGGCAGCCCCAAATTCCTATCTTACTAACCTGGCACACAGCCTAAAGAGATTTTTTTTTTTCCAGTAGAAAAATGAGAGAAATCCCACGGTGGCCTCTGAGTTCTTGTCCTTTTCACTGTGGTCAGGGGGACAGAACCTTCTGGCCCTGCAGTGGCCAGGGCATGAAGACCCTGTTTCCCAAACCACAGGGGGAAGAGGTGCCCCCCACGTGCAGCAGTGGCTCTCCCGGTGCTGGGAGGCCTGCAGCGCCCAGCAGAGAGAATTCCCCACCCTCCTTTCTCTTCTTCCCTTCAATTCCCAGGGGGAGGAAGCTGCTTTCCAGTGCTTCTAAAGCTCTTGAACATTAGTGAGGTGGTTCTGTCTTTAAGAGTTCTATAAACCTTGAATTTCACTTATCCCCAGCCTTGAAGTGTTTTGAGAGGCATGGCATGGTAGAGCGAAGTGTTATTTAATCTGTTTTTGTTATTCAGTCCGTGGAGAATCTGCCGTATTCAAAAACACTGAGAAGTTCTAAGAACATGGAAGAGAACAAGTAAAAGCCCCTTTCTTACGGTATATATAGCCAGTCCGACATATGTGTTACAAGGTAGGATACAGGGGGGTACTCTGTAAGAGGAAGAGGAGAAGCACTGGGGAGAACGGACTAGAGCAGGACCCCTGCCAGCTGGGAGAATACAGGAGAGCTGATGGGGACATCTGAGCTGAGCCTTGAAGGTAGGGTATGGCGTTGTAGGCATGGGCTTTAGGGAGTAAGAGGGGGTGGCCCAGAATGCCAGGTGAGGGAGAGGGAACTAATCCATTCTTTCTTGGGGCTCACTTTCCGCCAGGCTCTGTGTTTGGCACTAGGCATTCAAGGACCAATAGTCAGCCCTTGCTCTAGTAGAGGAAGAACCTCCCCAAGAGTCACAGGTGGGTCTTCAGAGACAGATGTCTGCGCTGGGTCTGATGAGGGCACAGAGGAGGGATCAGTCCACTCCCATTCAGAAGGTATGCGCAGAGGCATAGAGATGGGACAGCGGAGGAGGATTCCATGAAATGACTAGTGTTTCTGGAGCTGGAGGTTCACAGGCAGGAAGTAGGGTGGAGCCAGGCAGTAGAGGACCTTGAATGCCAGAGCGGGAAGTGTGGCCGTGATTCTGGAGGCCCTGGCTCTGCAGGACAGGCTTCATGGGCGTGTGACCTATGCAGCTGCGCAGGACCCCACCTTGGCTGCTGCTCTGCTGCTAGCCTCTAGAAATTCTTAGTGCTTTTCATTTTGCGCTGGGCTCTGCAAGTGACATAGCCTGCAGGGAGGGGGTCACTTGCTAGCCGTCTAGCAGGGCTTCAGGACACGTCCAGCTGGAGCAAAGGAGATTGAGGGCAGTAGTTGGGAAGCTGTTTGCATAGCTTTGAGGGGGGGCCCAGGTGAGGGCAGGTGTGGGAGGATGGGGTGAGGGTGGGGGAATGCATTGGACACCTGTTGCCAGGCCTCAGTGACGGACTGAATGTCATGGGCAGGGGGAGGGAGGAGCCACAGTTAGCCTCAGCTCTCCTCTGGGGTCTTTTCTAGCTCAGCACTACTCTCTGAGCCTGAGGACTTCCGGTGGATAAGGCTGGTTTTCCAAACCGAAATTTAGAAGACTGTCTTAATATTTTTACTCTCAACAGTAAGCGAAAGCTGACATTGGCAGGCTTCTTCGGTGAATGTAAAATAACCAGAAAAGACATTCTGAGGCATTCTGGAATCCAACAGATGGACCAAGTAATCATGTTAAAAACAGTAAATCACAACTTGAACTTCAGTTAATCATAATCACATTTCTCTTTCCTTATTTAATTTTCAGGCATCTTCCTAAGTAGTTTCCTTTTTTGGTTTCTTTTACTTAAAAGACCTTGTTATTATAGGGCACCCTAGTTAAGGATGCCTGATATATGACATCCAAGCCAGAAAACCTTATTTGGGAAATGACCTCCTTTCTGAGGTTTCGGAAGTGGTTATTTTGTCTCCTGCAAAGATTCATGAAGGAATTTATTTCTCCTGGTTCACTTAACATAGAAATTAAGATAACATAAGCGTGTATTTACCTAGTGATCTTTGAAAACACCCTTCAAGTAAATCAAGGTTGCCCTGAACTTGGGGTGGCAGCAAGCAGGGCTTTGAGAAGTGGGATAGGAAGGGCCATGGGGTTTTGGCCAGAAACCGGTTAGTCTCTTCAACGCTGTATTCTGCTTCCTGCCTGGTGCAGATGCAGACTGAGCACTTCTGTTGCAAGGACACGAGGTCAGGGCAGTGCCATCCAGGTCCCAGAAGCGGGGCTGGGGCGTCTTGGGATAGAGGAAGGAGCTCAGGACTGGAGGGCCCTGGGAGGGTCTTGTGAAGAGATGAAGGGATGTCACCACAGTCCCGTGGAGAGGTCGGCACGTCTTTTATGTTTTTATCAAAAATGGGCTCGAGGGAGTACAGAGGATCCTGCAAATCTTCCTGCCCTCAGGGTGTTGCCCCACATCAGGTCACCCACCATGGCTTTCTCTGACTTGTGTATCTTTCCTGTGGAGGGAGTGATGTGGTGCCATCCACACATGTCCTCCCCTAAAAACGGAGTTTCTGTCCGTTGCTTTTTTAAGGGGAGGAATCCATGATGTCATGAATGGGAGGCTCATTTAGCTCATGTATTTCTCAAGGTGATAGAGAAGAGTCCCCTTGCTCTGCTCTCTTGCCACGATGGGGATGTAGTTGATTACATCCAGGTGCTCCTGCTTCATCAGCAGTGCTCTGCCACCGTGTGGGGCTGGTCAGTTACGAGCATCTCCTGGCACAGCGAAGAAAGCGCTTGGAGACCTTGGCCAGCTCCTTGGTGTCTCTCCTGACACCATGTACCTTGCTCTGCACACAGTAGGTGCTGGTTGTTGGGGAATAAATAAATGTGCAGTTGAGTTAATCCTATTTTCTCTGTCTGAAGAAAGGGACATGGACCATCTGTAGAATGTGAATTGTGATTTCTAGGTGCAGGGACAGCTTTGGGCTAAAGTGCCCTCATAACCTTACTTGGCTCTTTTGGGCACCGAGAGCTGTGAAGGCAGAGCCCATTTCTGTTTTGCTCTGCGTTTATTCCCCAGTGCCTCGTGCAAGCCTCGACACATAGCAGATATGAAATAAATACTGGAGCGAATGGATAAATGAATAGATATGCCTGTTTTTCTTACATTTTAGAAGCTCATTTCTAAGAATCCTATGGGAATGTCTCCAAGTTCCTTGAGACTTCAAGACCTCGCCCTCGCCTTTCCTCTCCCTCTAGGGCTTCACACAGTGATGGACACACAGTGGTCATTTGGTCTTTGGTATTGAGGGAAGAAGTGAGTGGCAGCAGGTAAAGGAGAGTGCCCTGACCCGGACTTAGAAGGTCTGGAACCAAGGCTACACTTTGGCCACTAACCAGTCTGAGATGTTGGTTAAATGGGCCAGATATTTTGTCTGGGCCTGGCAGAGCCCTACTTTGTCAATGAGGCTCCCAGTCACTGCCCTGCTTGTCTTGGGGCCATTTTGCTCTTCAGAGGAATGAACGGATGTGAAATGCTTGGTTCAAGTTAAGTCTTGTGCCCATGGGGACCTGGTTACCAAAACATGATGGAATCCTGATACGGTGGCTTGTGGCTAATGCGTATACACCTCCTTCCCAGCCCTCCCTGAGAACTGGGGGCTTTATTTTACCTAAGTAAGTGGATAAATACACCGGATACACTGTCAGTATAGAAAATTTAGAAATCAAACAAAAGAGAAACAGGAAAGCTATAATTACGCTAAAGAGGTAGCCCAGAGATAATCACTGTTAACCTCAGGGATTGTGTTAGAACCTTTCCCAGGCAGGTGCACACACAGGTCATACACACATGATAGGATTCCAGTCATTGAACAATTACTTTTGTAACCTTTCATTTTCTTTTTCTTTCTTTTCTTTTTTAAGATTTTAATTTATTTGAGAGAGAGTAAGAATGAGAGAGAGAGCATGAGAAGAGAGAGGTCAGTGGGAGAAGCATACTCCCTGCTGAGCAGGGAGCTCAATGCTGGGCTCAATCCCAGGACTCCGGGATCATGACCGGAGCTGAAGGCAGTTTCTTAACCAACCGAGCCATCCAGGCGCCCTCCGTTCATTTTCTGAAGTAAATGCTGTCTTAGTTCATGCTGCTATGACAAAAGTCAGAGCCTGGGTAGCTTAAACAACATTTATTTCTCCTGGAGTCCGGGAAGTTCGAAGGTCCCAGCAGATCGGGTGTGCAGTGAGAGCTTGCATTCTGGTATGTAGGTGGAGTCCTTCTAGCTTCGTCCTCACCTGGTGGTGGGGGGAGGGGAGAGAGATCATCTCTGTCTTCTCTTACAAGGGCCCTAACCCCATTCGTGAAGACTCCGCCCTCATGATCTAACTACCTCCCAAGGACCCCAAACACCATCACACTGGGTAGTAGGACTTCAACATGTGAATTTCTGGGAGGCACAACCAGTCCATAGCAAAGACCAATAACATGAGAAGAAAGAGCCTTGTCTTAGCATTTCTTCTGTCAGCGGCTTAGAGCCTAGTTTGGTGTGAGACTGCAGGATTTTGCTAAATACTTAATAGATTTCTAGAACTTCAGGACTGGAAAGATTCGGAGCTATAATTTTGAACACCCTCATTTTAAATATAGGGAAAGTAAGGCTCAGGGCGGAAAAACTGGCCCAGGGCCCCAGGGCTGGATGATCGCAGAGCTGGACCTCCAGACCTTGCCTGCTGTCTTCTGGCCTGCTCACCTCCATGCCCTGCTGATGGGTGAAAGTACAAATGCTTGGAGGTCCGTTGGCCGGACTCTTCTGGCAGATAAGTCCGTGCTCCGTGAGTTTTGCCCGCATCTCCAGGCTTGTGGGTGTTCTTCTGTCTCAGGATGGCATCTGGGTATCTAGGAACAGCTGTCTCCAGGAGAGCCTTGTGACTGTTCTCACAACATTATGCTGACTCCTGTGCTCATCAACATCTGGGGGTTCCCTCTGCTTATCACCATTTGTGCGGTGTGCAGACTCTGCATGCTGGATTTAACATTCTAGTCTTGGTGGGAATATATTCTTCTGTGCTGCTCATGTAAATATTCTAACCTTTCTCGTGCCTTGCCTTTCAAGCCCGGTGGGAAGGGTCCTTCTTCTTAGAGGCGGTCCTCCCCTCCCTCTGTCACAGGTGTGCAGCTCTGTCCCCTCCCCTTCTGTGGCTGTCTGACTGAGCCATCTCTCCTCGACCAGCAAAGATTTCATGTTTGAGGTCCCCAGTAAGGCTACTGCCCTAGGGCAGAGTCTGCCTCTGGGAACTCCCTGGCTTTAAGGATCTGAGTCTGAAGAGAGAGGGGACATGTATATAGGAAAATGATAGCTCAATTGATAAAGTGGCTGGGGGACCCGGAAGAGGGGCAGAGAGAGTGCTCTGGATCTTCAGAGACAGGAGGCCTTCCTCATGGTTCCCAGCAGTAGAGAGATGGGCAGGCAAGGCTTTTGAAGGAGGGACATTTGAGCTTGACTTAGAAAGGATGGTCAAGGCTTGAGCCCTTGGAGGCTGTGGAGAAAGGACTGCAGCCAGAGCAGAGAGTAAGGAGGTGAGCAGTGTTGGGGTGAATCGCAGCTGGGGTCAGCCAAGAGGGAACTCCAGGAATCCTGAGCTCTGGCACTCAGTAGAGGCAAGTTGAGTCTTCCCCTTTGCAGGCTGTGACTTGGGGGACACCTGGTCTCCCACCCCACCCCTGCAGCAGTGCTGTTGGTACAAATAGTCCAGCAAGTTGGCGCAGCTAGCTTTCCTTTGTGACAGGGCTCTTGGCCTGGGGTCTGTGGCTTCCTTAGGAGCCTGCCAGTGGGAACTCAGGTGTCTGGGACCTACCTGAAATTATGTGCATGATTTTGTATCTGTGGGTACTCCCCCACCCCTAATTGTCCGAGGTCTCTGTAACCCTCAAGAGGACATGCACCTTATATTCAAGGAGAGGAAGCTTAGTGTGTGAATGGATTTCGACAATTTATTTCAAAACTCAAAT
The DNA here is from genome assembly GCF_022355385.1 of Mustela nigripes. Classification (NCBI taxonomy): domain Eukaryota; kingdom Metazoa; phylum Chordata; class Mammalia; order Carnivora; family Mustelidae; genus Mustela; species Mustela nigripes. The sequence goes on from NC_081558.1 coordinate 22,406,948, forward strand.
CCTGTAAAGTGATTGGGGGAAAGTTTGGAGGCTTCATCCTTCTCACGCATGGCTCAACCATCTCTTTAGACTGGTCCCGATGGGCAGGAATGAGTCTGGTTCTTTTCTCTGTCCACCCCCAACCTACTACCGTGCCCAGAACTCAGCCTTGGACACGTATGGTGACTCTTGTTTAGGAAATACAGTAGTGTTGACCTGGGCTCTCACCGCACATGCGCGTTGCCTTCGATCGGGTGGACATCTCAGGCCAGTTGGCCACTTGTGGGATCCTGAGGCTGGCCCTGTGGGGAGCAGACCTCTCCAGTGCCTGTCTCCCTGCCTGGTTCCTCCCTTCTCTCAGGGATGGGTCTTGGCTCCTCCCACCAGCCGCTGAGGGCTGGGTCTGTCTGCCTAGCATCTGACAAGTGCAGTTCGAGCCGTCTTCTCCCAGAAGGGCTCTTCAGCCCCGTGCTCCACAGGTATAGGGTTAGACACAAATGTACCTCTTGGCCTATAGCAAAATGGGGGCATGATTGGGAACCTCATCTCCTCCTACCCCTTGATTTGAGAATGACTGGTGCCAGCGGCAGCCTAAGTGTGACTTAGGCGGTGGAAGGACCCCCGTGACTGCAAAACCACCAGCTGGGACCCTCCTTGGGGCCTCTCTGCTTGGTGCCTGTACTGGTTGTAATTGGGAGCTCTGCCAGGGGGAGGGGAGGGCGGCTGGCAGCTGCCTTGGCATTCTCTTAAGTAGGTGTGCAAGTTGGGGCCCATCGGGGAGCTATAAGGAGTGGGACAGGCAAGGTCATTTGACCCCCAGGTTCATTTGTCCTGACGGAGGCAGGAGCACAGCTTCCTCTATACTCTGTCAGAGTCCTCCTTTTCCTGTTTGGGAAAGCACAAGGAGATCAGTTGGTTTCTATCACGAAGGTCTTGGGCCTCATTTAGGAAGACAGTGACTATGGCTAATAGTGCTTCCAGGTGACAAGTCAAGTCTGACAAGCACTGATCCAGGTGGGATCCGGAAGCCCATGCTGTCACTCCCACACACCCGGCCCCCCGACTCCCCCTACCCCATTCTCACCTGCTCAGTGGTCACTGATCTCCAACCTGGGAGACCATGAACAGATACACACCCATCTTACCTCCAGGGAGCTTTTTATAATGCAAGCTAACACCTGGTGTTCTAAGAAGTTTTGATTTGCATGCTGCGGGTGGGGGGGCAGGGTGGGGATGTCGTTGGATCCATGCCCTTGCTTCTGGAGAGATGTCCGTATGTTCTTCCTGCTATCTCAGACCCGCAGAATCATTACCATTAAAGAACGTTTCCACCTTCGACATCCAGTTGGTTCTGTCCATCATCTGCCTGTTCATCCATCCCTCTGCCAACCAGTGTTTTTAGGCCCTCGGACAGGAAGGCAGAAAGAAAGCAGACTCGGTCCCAGTTGTCAGGGAGCTCATCTCTGATTGCCTTCTCGTGGTTTGTATTGCCTTGTGGGTTTTGTTCCGCAGCTTAACTGTAAACTTCTTGAAGGTCAAAGACGATCTCTTCTTAGACATTCTTGGAAGATGGGAAGATTGGTTTGTCAGTGGATTGCTGGAAAGGTAGTCCTGTTGTATTTGCTTAATGAGAGACTGAACAGAATGTGTCTGCAAAGTATGCCTGCCTTCCCGCTCTGCCAGGCTGCATAGACTCCTCGCTGAGAGGCTCTTAGTTCTGGGTGTGGTGGGAAGGACTTGGGGGAAAAAATACAATGTTTCAATAGTCAAAGATCTCCAAAGTGTGTCTGTGCTCCAGGCTCTTCTGAAGAATGAAAAGCTTAATTCATGCCTTCTCTTTATACTTCCACTTCTTTAAAACTTGGAGGGGAGGGGGATGTGTCAATTTCAGCTGCCTAATTCATTATTCATTTTTAATGTGGGTCAGAGTTGCCGTCTTCACCCGCCTTTGTCTCCTCACACCTCCACTGCTCCTGGAATGCTTGCCTCATAAACAAAGCTTAATTAATAGAGCTAGGAAGGTGACACACAGGGCTGACAGCGCTGAGCACGGCTTCCCGCCTGCCCGGAAAGTCTCTGGGGTGGTGTCCCTCCCGAGCCTGTTGTCTGTCATGTGAGACGGATTTGCACTCAGGGAGCCAGGGTCCTGGGAGTCAGGCTGGGGCGTGTATCCACAGTGGGTGGCATTGAGTGGCTTCTTAACAGATGTGGCTGGCCCACTTACAGTCCTAATGCTGGAAAAATAGTCATTGTCTTAAAGGGGAAAAAAAAAAAAAGATTTGACTTAAAAAAAAAAAAATCGGACTCTGGGATGAGGCCAGGTTTGAATCTTAAAGCAGGTTAACCTATTTTCATCACAGCATCATCAAAGCCTGTTTTGTGAGTCTATCTCCTGAATGTGCTTCTCTTGGTGTCACATGAACTGAACACCTGATTTGAGGCGGAGCGTGTGTGAAGACCTTGTCTGGGGGAGCTGGATTTCCCATGGGTCTGGGGGCTGAGACTTAGCCTGCTGCAGCCAGTTCCTGCCCGGGGGAGAGCCGTTTAGATGCCTAGGTACAAGCATGCAGGGTTGTCCCTTCTGAAAGGGCATCTACACCTTCCTGGGTGACCTTGACAGCTGCCTGGGGTAGGAGGCCTGGTAAGCCATGTTCTCCTTGCTCCACAGAGAAGGAAACTGAAGCTTACACAGGCAGGAGGTCAGAGGGCACAGGTAAGAACATTCAAAGTCACCAAGACCTGTCCAAGCCCCAACCCTGAGTTCCCACCTCCAAACCTTCCACTTCTTTGTTCTCTTCCTCATTATCAGCTGTGGTTTGGGACCAGAGGAACCCCCATACTGCATATAGGATCTGTGTGGAATAGGCCAGGATGCTCACTCTTCTGGAAAACCTTGGAGAGTGAACTCTTCTGAGCAACCTTGCCACATAGTGAACCTCTTGGGCAGAGGAGGGAAAGGTCTCAGTTCCTGGTAAAATAGGGACAACCCTGTGGCCAGGACATTAGCCAGAGGAATTCATGCAGAGGAGAGAGAGGAGGCCTTTCCCACTGACTTTTTCCTGGCCTCTGTTCTGGGTTTTTCTCTTCTTGGAAGACAAGATGGCTCCCTGTTCCGATGGGTTATTTCCTGTGGTTTATCAGTAGCCTCCGTGTCTCCTACTTCGCTTTTCTTGATTATCTCGGAGGCAATGATTCCTTACCCAGTTTTTTGTGATACCCTATAATGATAAGAATGGGTATCATTAAAAAAAAAAAAAAATCCCAAAGCAAACTTAATCCACTTCAGGGTTTTTTTATTTTTTAAAGTCATCGTATGCAACCAAAAGTATTAACAAGCACCAGAGACTGTCAGTATCATGAAAAGCAACAATAATAAATCCTTCACAGTTTTGTAAAGAGCTTAACAAATTTTAGACTGTCCTTACTTCGGTTGTCCTGTCCTTTCCAGAAACCATCTGGATTAGACAAGCGCATATTTAAATATTTCCATCTTACAGATGAAAGAACCAAGATCTGGAGAAGATAAGGATCCTGTCCAAAGTTACTGGCCAGTTAGTGAACACGCAAACTGAACGAACCCAGATTCTTTAGATCAGAATAACACCAGTGTGGTCTTATTCTTTAATTTCACAAAGCTAATGATCTACCTGAGAAGACATGAGACGGATACAGGGACAAGTAGAAGACAAGTAGAAGGGGCATATGATGAGGGGCCTACCCTGGTCTCAGGAGTCAGGGTGGGCTTCCCTGAGACAGTGGACGTGGAGGGGGAGCTGAAGAGGAATGAAGACCATCTGGGGTGTGGTGTGTTGAGGGAAGCAGATGGAGACTCACGTGGCTGGATGAGCTGGAGCACGGTGTTGAGGACCACAGGGTCACATCATGGGGGGCCTTCAAAGCCAGGGCAAGGGCTTTGTTTTGGTCCTAAGGGCTGTGAGGAGCCACTGAAGGGTTTTGAGCAGAGGGCTACCTTGGTCACTGGGTGGAGGTCTGCTGACGGGTGGGCAAGGGACACCAAGCAGCCTGGCCACTCAGGTGCTGGAATTGCTCAGGCAATTGGGGGTGGGGGGGCTGACATAAGGTGATGTGGACACTGGTAGGGATGGTGGAGATGAAGAGAAGGGGACAGATTGAGAAATGACTGGTGAGGGGACCAGAGAGAGTTTGGGATTGTTTTGTCATGGCAGAAGAGGAGGAGAAGCAAAGATAGACCCTGAGGGTTTGGGCTTGGATGAGGGGTAGGTCTGTTTTCTGGGTTAGGGAACCTCTGGGGAAAAGGCCAGCTCAGGGGGAGAGGACAGGATGACAGGCTGTGTTTGGGACAGACTGAGTTTGAGATGCCTGTTAATTATCCAAGTGGGGACACCTGAGGGAACTTAGACACATTGGCTGGAGCTTGGGAGAGAAAACCGGGCAGATGGTTTGAATTTTGGATATCCGCAGACACAAAAGAGAGTACTTGAAACGGGTTAGGCCACCGAATGCTGTGTTTTCTCATTTTGACCACACTTGCGGAGAGGATGTTTCACTCAAGGCCTGCGTCAGGAGCCAGACCTTTGAGGGCATTATTACCAGGTCTGGATTCAGTTTAGTAAAGGCTACTCCTCAGGTCCCCGGAAAGGCCCTGGAATGCCAAAGGCAAGTCCAGTAGGAGAGCAGAACCAACAGATGATCGCAGCATCCGGAGCCATATTAATTTCATAACCAGTGGCTGGTGGAAGGAAGGCAGATAGGGGGTGTGTGGTGCCACTTCTTCATGGCCGGGTCTGTCCAGCCTGTTGCTCTGCCCAGGTGTACTGCAGTACATCCCTGTGGTAACCCTGCACAACCAAATATTCTGGAAGACCTTTATAGTATCTGCAGATTGTGGATTCTTCGGTTAAGTGTCCAGAGGCTGCCCTCATTGTTTTTATAGAGGATATGTTTTTTGACGGTTTCTTGTTGAGACACTGTGTGGTGGGTTCAGCCAAAACTCTGGACTTGCTGGGGCAAGAGCTTCTGGCCTGTCCTACTGAAACCCTCAAAAGTGTGCCCTCCCCAGGTTTCCACAGGAAGCCCCTCTGGGGGGGTGGCCTCTGATGCCTGGGGGGTAGACGCGCTCACTCACTCACTGACTCATTCGTCAGGGCTGGCTGAGGGCCCTGCAGTTGCCTCTGTCCTCGCTTGCCACAGGGACAGAAGCCTGACTCAGCCTGAGACCTGCTTGCAGCCTGGGGCTGGCAGGCTCATCGCTGGGTAGATCCCACACTGATAAACGCAGCCAGGGATGAGCTCTGCTTCCTTTGAGTTCCCTGTGAGGAGGGGGTTAGCGTAGAGGAGGGAGCTGCTCCTTCTGCTTGCAGAGTAGAGAAAGGGCTTCACGGAACAGCCCTGTTCTACAGTCTTTTTGGCAGACTCAGGGAACTTTTGCCCAGAGGGCACACAGAGGTCAGCCAGTGGAGCCTCAACTTACCCACACCCACAGTAGAGCCTCAACTTACCCACAAAGACCTGTGGGCAGACCAGTGCCATAGGCCTGGCCACCATTTTTTTTTTTTTTAATCTATTTAGTTCTTGAGGTATGAATTTTTAACCAGACTTCTTCTGATCTTAAGTTACTTAATGCTCCTGAGAAATCATTCTACGAATTGGAAATCTTAAGTTACTTGGGATTTATACAGTTAGATATATGTACTATCTACCTAAAACGTAAATTCTGCTCTCCATTGTGTGTGTGGGGGGAATCTCTTCTAGTAGAAAATGACAGGAGTTCTTGGTTAAGTTTTGTCGTGTTCACGGTTTTTGGAGAGCGTGTTTCATTTCTCTGCCCCTTCATGTCCGTTTCCGTCCTGCGCAGCGTCACCGCGGGGATTACCGAAGCTTCCGAACAGTGACAGATGCGATTCTTCCGATCTGCAGGGTTTTCCCTCATACAGAAATCTGTGTCTTTTTTTTTTCCAATTTAATTACATCTTTAATGAATATTTTATCAAATGAACTCCATGTCTTGTATTTCATTATTAATGGTGTTCGCAAGGCCCCGTCCTCATCAGCATAATTTAGAAACGAGGAGATTACAGAAAGAGGGTGGTGCTTCAGGGACAATGGGTGGAAAGAGTTCAGGAGAGAGCATCTGCACGCCTTTCTCGTGTGCAGGAATGGGGGTTCACAGGGGCTGCATGCGGGAGGGGCTGGGTCGCGTGTGCCTTTCCCCTGGGGGGACAGATTGTGTGCTTCCTGTGTGACAGCGTTGTCCTAACTGCACACCTGTCCTGCAGCATGTTGGATGCATTGCAGCTGTGAGGTGGCCTGGACTGAGCAGGTCTGTGGAGGCAGGACAGATGTGTGTGGGTCAAGGTCAGTCTCGTCCCCACTGGCTTGTTCTAGTCAAGCACCCTTCCCCTGATTCAGGGTCACCTTGACCTGCCCCCTGTTCAGCTCATCCCCTGGTTCCCTGATGACCCTGGCCGCCAGCTTCTCATTTTCCTTTCTATGTGTCTGGGCTCAATTGCATGGAGGCCCATTCAGCACACTCTGGTCGCTTATTTCCAGGGACTTTCTCCTCCTCCTCCTCTGTGACACCTTGGGTCTGTGGCCACAGATGACTTTCTAGCCCCCAAGCCTCTCCCTCGGCACCCTGCACTTGTCCCGCCTCGCCTGCCTAGCACTGCCCTGGGACCTCTTTCCCCTCCTCCCTAATCCGTGTAGACCTTGGCATTCCTCCTTGGATCAGAGTCCAGAACTTTCAAATCACTGCCTCTTCCCTTGTATCTTCCCAGGAAGTTCCCAGCCCTGGGTGAATCCAGCCAGCTCTTCTGGCCCTGGCGGCCTGACCACCCCCCTCGCACCCTCCCCTCCATCTTGTTCATAGCCACTAGGCCACACTAGCCTTTGCTGTTCTGAGTGGACCTCCTTCCTGCCTCAGAGCCTCCTCACACACTGTTCCAGCTCCCTGGGTTGTCCTTTCCTGCCTTTGTCCATTTCTTCAGGTCCCAAGTCCTCATTGGCTTCATAGGGGGCCTTGTCGGGCTGCCTGGCTGTGGTAGGATCTGCCCTACTGGGTGCTGTCTTGGCACTCTGTCTGTTCCACACTCAGGGTCATGACTTGTTTGTGTGTTCGAGACCACGCCCAGGGGTCTCGACCAGACCCAGACTTCCCAGGGCAGCCCTCACTTCAGACCTGTGTTCCTTCACACCCATGAAACATGCCAGAAATCCTATTACAGTGGCGTCCAGATGTCCTGTTTCAGACTGTCTCTCCTATTCAGAAGCGATTCGAATCTCTTCTTACCGTGACAATCCCGATTTTTGGTTTCCCAAGTCCCTGTGGTCCTCAGTTATAGTCCCTGCTGTCTGGAGGTCTGGTGAGGTATTCCTGAGGGGCACAGGCTCTTGACCAAGCTGCCCGAGCTCAATCCGGACCTCACCACTTGCCGCTGGATGACCTGGGGTCAGGCTCTTGCTCAGAGCGTGTTTGCTCATCTAGGAGATCCTCGTCTCCACCTCCTGGTCTTGAGAGGACCCAGGGAGCTGATGCTGGTGTGGGTGAGTCTCTAGGAAGTGTGGGAGCTGTTCTCCTCAACGGTGGGGGACGGGGCAGGGCGGGGGGATGTATGAGCCTACCGCTGTGTGCTTCCTATGCTTATCTTACCCGGAGGCTTTCGGCTGGAAATCAAGGTCTTGAGAAGGTGTGGGATGCTGGCTTTTGAGCCTACAGCACACAAGCCCGGTCACCTGTATGACAGCGTCTCTCCACTCCCACCTCCCGCCATCCCCCCTTCACCCCCGGCATCCCTGGGCGATCAGCGTCTCTCCCTCTACTGCACTTGGAACAAACGCCTCTTTGTGTACTTCCTCCTCTCCTCCTGTCTACTCGGGATACTCTAGATCTCTCCATGAAGCCAGCCTCATGTCCACCACTGCCTTTAGGACTGACTTCGCTGGCCCCCGGGGGGTGTCCTCTGACTGGCGACCTTGTATGCGCTCTTCTGTCCATTCAGTGCTGGGGTGATTGGCCTTCGTTTGTTGTTTTCTGACGCTCAGCTTCTCAACCGCTGAAGGCAGACGCGCCATTTCCTCTTCCCTGGGAGCCCCACAAAACAGAGGAAGCACGCCAGTCCTCTCCGGCATCCAGGCGAAGCTCACTGACCCAGTTCTGGTGTGAATGTCCTGATACCCGCGTGCCAGGTGGACCCCGAGAGGCTGGTTAAATACCACGTTACTCAGCATATTTTGTCATCAACTTCTGGTACAACTGGGGGACAGGATCTTGTCCCACCCCCTCCCCTCTTTCCCTTTCCCTGCGTTTGCAGGAACGGCTGCTCTTTCTCTACACAAAGGTGTCCCTGCTCTCATTCCTTTGGCAGCTGGGCAGGAGCTCGAGGGCTCACCTCCCGTGTGGCAGGAGGGAACTCACCTGGGCCCCACGGAGTAGCAGCGAACCAAACGGGCCGGGTCCTGTGCTACTGGAGTTTCGACCTGGTGGGAAGAGTCCGACGGTAGAGACCGCCCCTCTTCCCCGTAGACGGAGCTTGCTCTCTGGTCAGGGAAATGCAGCGACGGAATGAGGAGATAGTAGGTGTTGGTAGTCCATGGTTTGGGTAGCCAGGAGCGGCTTCTTCCATGAAGTGATACATGAGCAGGGACCGAATGGGGTGAGAGACCAAGCCTAAAGGTATCCGAGGAAACAACATTTTTTTTAAAGATTTTTTAAAAAAATATTTATTTGACAGAGAGATCACAAATAGGCAGAGAGGCAGGCAGAGAGAAGGAGAAGCAGTCTCCTTACTGAGCAGAGAGCCTGATGCGGGGCTCGATCCCAGGACCCCGGGACCATGACCTGAGCTGAAGGCAGAGGCTTTAACCCTCTGAGCCACCCAGGCGCCCCACAATATTTGAGACAGAAAGCACAGCAAGTACCAAGGCCCTGAGGAGAGGGGCATGCCTATGCCGTCTTGGGAAGATCTCGAGGAGGTACCTGCCATTGGAGCGGAGAGGCTGAGCTCGGCCAGCGGAAGGGGTGGAGACACTGCTAGGGGGACCAGACCTCGTGGGCTCTGAAAGGGCCTTGGATTTGATGCTCAGTTAGATGGGAAGTCCTCTGAGCGTTTTTGAGTAGCAGAGGGACACAGTTTATGTGGTGTCACCTCCAGTCTCTCATGAGCTTAAGGAAATTGAATGAACGAAGTCATAAGAGGAAGGAAGTTACTTGCATTTTAGCAGAAGGTCACCTGCCTAATTATGGGGAAGGCCCATAAGCAAAAAGGCTGCAGCGTACATGGGATTAAATGCCTCCAGATGCCTCCTGCTTCGCTGTCTCCCAGTACGGGTATAGGTGGTACGCTCCTTGGAGGAAATCTACCTGAAGCCAGTGTGGTTTCTTTCTGGCGAGTTCTTGGCACTGCAAAACCGTCCTTTACCAACAAAACCACAGCACTTTAAACACTTCTTGCGAACGTCAGCTTTTTTTTTTTTTTTTTTTTCGGATTTCAACACAGTATCGTGTGTGTACCGTATTTTAAAAGTTAGGCACTTGCGGAAGGCACACGCGCATTCACGGAATCAGCGGGAGATGTTCCGAGACGTGAATTCAAGCCCCGAGAACCCCGGATGAAGCGGATCTCCGTAAAACTCCTCAGCTGCTGAACCTGTCGTGCTGGGAAGAAGAGCTCTCGTAGGAAAGTTTGCTTCGTGTAGCTCTGTATGAAAGGCTCTGCTGTCCTCACCCCGAGGACGGTCGAATTCCCTGGGCCGTCCTGACGGGGTCGGAGTCACGAGCCAGTGAGGGAGGAGAGAGGAACAGAAGGATGGCTGCCGTCCTTCAGCCTTGAGGTACGACAGGGGCGGAGTTCCGAGGCTGCCCAGCAGCAGGAATTTCTCCCTTCGCTGCCCAGTCTCCTCACCAGGACCCCCCACCCCAACCCCAGCAGGTGGACAGGAGGCGGCGACTCGCCTGACCTGGGCTGAGACGTGGCCACATGTGCTGCTCACGCAGCCCGGTCACCGGCAGAGACGGCTGCCGTCCCAGGCTCTGCCGCAGGAGCCTCAGTCAGGAGGGATGATGTTTGAACCTGTCCTTCAGGGAGCTGCCGCTGTTCTTAGAAGGCATAAAAAAGGAAAGGTGTGAGGAAGGTGGAATCTTTGAAGTCAGAGGAGCAGGAATTCAGTTGAGCAGCAGAGCCCACCAGGCCTGGCGCAGTCCGGGTGGCTGAGGAGTCCGGGGGGAGGGGGCGCGCCTGGGCGCGCACGGAGGCAGAAAGACAGGACTCCCTGGGACAGAAAGGCCCTCGCTGCTTCTTCTTCTTTTTTTTTTTTTTTTTTAAGATTTATTTATTTATTTATTTGATAGAGAAAGAGAGAGAGAGAGATCACAAGTAGGCAGAGAAGCAGGCACAGAGAGAGGAGGAAGAAGCAGGCTCCCCGCCAAGAGCCCGATGCGGGGCTCGATTCCAGGACCCGGGGACCATGACCTGAGCTGAAGGCAGAGGCTTTAACCCACTGAGCCACCCAGGCGCCCCAAGGCCCTCACTTCTGAGGACGACGTCTGGTTCGTGTTAGTAACGAGACTTAGAGAGCAGCGTCAAGCTGTGTGTGTGTTGTGTCACCGTAGAGCGTCTGAAATCACCTAACTGGTCTGAAAGGCAGCTGTCTCCGTCTCAACCGAGGATGGGGACAAAGTCACGCTAACACTCTTGGCTACTTGACCCTCCGGACAGCAAGTCAGAGCCAGACTTCCTCAATACCACGTGCTTCCATTAGTTCTGTCAACCACTTCCACAGGTGTGGCTGGAGTACCTAGCGCCCGGGCGGTGGCTGCTGTTCCTGGCGCTGGGGCCCTAGTCTGAACAGGCTCACGGCAGCGGGGGAACCGAGAAGAGGACTTCCCGGAGCACCACCTGCTGAAGGAAAGAGAACGACGCAGCCTGGTAGCACCTGCCAGGGTGTGCGGCGACGGCTGCTTGGGGCCCCGGGGCAGGGTTTTCAAGGCAGGAGGGTGATGCAGACTTGATGCCAAAAGAAATGCTTTTAGGAGCAAAAGAAAGTCCAGTTGATGCCGGTGTCTTCACATGGAGGAGAACAACAGTCTCCAAGAAGCCCTTGTTTCTCCGCAAACTTGAGTGTGTGTGTGTGACAGGCACGGTCATGGGCACTGGGAGCCTCTTTTTCTTTTCTTTTTAAAGATTTTATTTATTTGTTTATTTATTTGACACAGAGAGAGCAAGATCACAAGTAAGCAGAGGCAGGCAGAGAGAGAGGGGAAACCAGGCTTCCCACTGAGCAGGAAGCCCTATGTGGGGCTCGATCCCAGGACCCTGAGATCATGACCTGAGCCAGAAGCAGAGGTTTAACCCACCCGTTCTGATGCTAGTGACAAGCCAAAGAAGGCTTCTGCAGGAGGCATGTGGGCCCCTGTTTCTGTCCCCGTGTCTGAGATGACACAGCGGCATGGCCCCTCCCAGAGGCCTGAGAGGAAGGCCATAACTGTGGGGAAAATGCTCAATTACTATTATTCTTCTGCAGTATGGCCTTTCTCAGGCAATTTGATTTTCATCATGTAGGAATACATTTTTCTAGGGTGCGACTGTGTTGTCTGAGGAAACTGTCCCTCAGAGCTCCTTCCCCCTCTGCTTCACACTAGTCCCGCTCTGACTGGAAAACTAGGTTCTTGGTCGTAAGACTGGTGGAAGTAGCGTGTTTCAGTATTAAACCCTCACCAGTCATAATTAGTAAGGAATTAGTAAGCTTTATTAATGAGTCTTGGCAGGCTTAAACAGTAGATCTTAGAGATGGTTTTTGGAATGTCTTCTGTTGAAGGGTTTTGAGGAAAAGCCTGTGGTCCTTGAGACCGTGTCCCTTTTATTTCTTCTTGCTGCTACTTCTATACAAAGCCAGAGGGAAGGCTTGCTTCAGAAGAATTGCAGAGTGCACCCCTGGGACAGCCGCTGTGAGAGGAATTGAACTTCTACTTAATGAGTGAAGGCCCAGCACAGCCTGGGCCTGGGAGACCGGCTCTCTGCACAGCTCTGCGGCTGACAGCCAGGTCACCGTGGGGGAATCTTTCTGGGCCCTGGCACAGTTGAGAAACCCGATGCCATTTGAAAATGTTCTTGGGGGCGCCTGGGTGGCTCTGTTCGTCGGTAAAGCATCTGACTCTTGGTTTTGGCTCAGGACATGATCTCAGGGTCTTGAGATGGAGCTCTGCGTTGGGCTCCGCACTCAGCCCCTTCCCCCAGCTCCTCCCTCTCGACTCCTCCCTCCTGCTTGCTCACTTTTTCTCCTTCTTGCAAAAAAAAAAAAAAAACCAACTCATAAAATGTTCTCAAGGGATCTAGCAGATTAGCCAGTTATGAAATACATTTTAGGTGGCCACATTTGGATATGTTATCAGTGTTCCTTTTTAGAAAATACCACAGGTATGTTCCTGGTAAACAGGGACATGTATGTAAATGGGATTTTAAGTAGTTTTCCAATGAAAGGGATCTTTTTACTTTTTAAAAAACCTATATATCTTTGGTTCCCCTGAAGGGGCAGCTCTGTCTGCATTTCCTTTCTCACACTAGCTTAAAATGTTTTCAAGTCAAACGTATTCATTTCCGAACGTACAGGAAACCTAAACGAAAACCCGATGAAAGAATATATTTTAAAAATACGGGATCATTTAAAATAGACCGCTGTGAAACTGAACACTGGACTGTGAATGCCTTTTGGCATGTCGTGTGATCTAGATCTGTCTTTGCTGGCTGCGTAATTTCATTAAAACGGTGGCTCCATTTAACCGTGTTCTGTTGCTGGAATTCGCGGTGGTCGTCCTCTTTCCACCACCGTAAGCCACGTCGCAGTGAGTCTGTGTGGCAAGACTGCCGTGCATATCCGTGATTATTTCCCGAGAACCCATTTTTAGATAGGAAATGGCTGTAAGAACAAGGATACAGATTACATTAATTTTTTTGGTCTTTGCATTTACAGAGCATTTGCTTTGTTGATTTTTATTTTTTTTTATTTTTATGTTTTTAAAAAAGATTTTATTTATTTATTTATTTATTTGACAGACAGAGAGCACAAGTAGGCAGAGAGGCAGGCAGAGAGAGAGGAGGAAGCAGGCTCCCTGCTGAGCAGAGAGCCCGATGCGGGGCTCGATCCCAGGACCCTGAGATCATGACCTGAGCCGAAGGCAGAGGCTTTAACCCACTCACTTTAACCCACTCGGTTTAACCCACTCAACAGGGCCACCCAGGCGCCCCTGTTGTTGATTTTTAAAAGGGAGTAAAAACTGAGAAATGTTGGTGTTGAAGTAACGCAGTCCTCCAGAGCTTGGACGTTTAGGTCAGATCCACGTCAGGCTGCTTCACATCTCCCAACCCGTTTCCTCACTTATAAATGGGCATCGTCATATCCTCTAACTGAATGTGAGCATTAAATCATGTCAGTAAAATGTGAGGCTGCATATGAACTCTGTGTGTGGAAGTTCCTCTTTGTACCTGAACCTCCCCTCGCTGGGCAGACACACCTGGGCCCCTAGCCAGCCTTGTCTCCCCCGCCACCCTGGCTTCCCGGGCCAGTACTGTAGGCACAAGCCCACCGCCATCTTGGTGCTCTGTGTCCGTCCTCATTCGGAAAGCCTGCCTTCAGACATTTATACGTTCAGACAAACTAATCAGGCTGAAATTTCTCATGCTTATTTGCAGCTAGATGAAGCAATCCATTTAGTTGCTTTGGAATTACCCAGGCGTGGAAGAAATTGGTTTCTCAGCCCTGAGAAATTTTGAGGATTTTCTGAGGTACTGACAGGCACCGGGGCCAGCTTGGTGAATTCAGAAACCCAGGGACCTGCGGTGGCTTTTGGTCGGGACCTCTGTCCTTTATCAACACCGGCACGTCCACCTAGGACGTGACCTACTCATCAGCTTTCTTCCCTCTGCATATATCCTACGGTTATTCCTTCTTTCCTCTTCTGAGAAGCTCTGAGCTCCGGAGAGAGCCTTCCCTTCCCGTTTTCTCGTTGGTTGAAAGAGCAGAGACACTTGCTGATTCTTTTTCTCCCTTGGCTGAATGAGAGGCCCGGAGGCCCTTAAATAGTTGTTTTGTGTTAGAACCAGTATTTGGGGATCAGGAGAGCTTGTGCTGAGTTTGGGATTCCAGAGTGCGTAACACCCCTTGTGCCCATCTTCACGGTCTGTGAGGACACGTGGGGAGACTGAGGTATCGAGAGGACTGAGCTGTGTGGGGATATGCGGCTAGTACCGGGGCAGGTCTGCGGTCTTGGAAACCACTGCAAGATACCGCCTTCCAAGATGCGTGTTTATCAGGATGTGTTTTGTGCCTGTCTACATGGTGGGGTTCATCTCGCCTTCACCATTCACACGACTGTTGTGCAGGAGCCTGCAAAGACACAAAGATAGGGTCCCTGCTCCCCTGTAGCTGCAATAAAGTGGCTACAAATTATTATATGAAAACACCTCCCCTGTTTGATACATAGCTCCAAACCCCCAACTCCCTGGAGAATTCTGTTCTGAATGACGAAAGTGGACGACCTGTGCACACTACACATGTCGTGTATGCCCCATGCCCACCCCAGCTGTCACCTAGCGGGTGTAGGACCCTCACACTGGTTTACCTGCTCTGGGATTCCATAGCGTCCTATAGGTTTGTGAGGAGGGGAAACCGTCCCTAGCATACACCGTGTAGAGTTATCCAGCCCCCCTACACCTTTAAAGGTCACACCCTCTTGTCATGAATGCAAAGACGCCAGCCCCCCTGCTGAGATAGCGATCCTGCTTTCGGGTTTTGGGTTCAAGTTCCGTGCATGCCCTCTGTAGCTACCCCAGCCTCCGTGAGGATCATTCATGTGCAAGACAGTCGTCGTGTTCCTTCTCTGTACGTCCCGTCAGCAAAGGTTTGATCAAGCTTTGCTTCCTGTCCTATGTATTAAGGTTTTAAGTCTTAAACGGTGAAATTACCTTCTAATACTAAATATGCTCCTTTCATCTACCCCTGCTGCTGGGAGCCTGTCCACTTTACCCAAGATGTGTCCTGCTCTGGGGCGCGCCCCTGGTTAAGAACCACTGGTTTAGTAACAGGGGAGAAGGCAGGAGACTGATTAAAACAAACCCCAGGATTCTAAAAATCCCAGGATTTTGGAAATCCTGGGGTGCTAAAAATAGCTGGGGTGATTTTAAAGCAGGGAAGAGAGCCCTGCAAACCTCAGTCACCCCTGCAGTCACTGTCCTGTCCTAGCTTGGTCACTGCCATTCCTGACTCCACGTGGGAAACGTGAGATTATGTTGCGGGTGACGATGATGAAGGTGATGGAAGTGCGTGCAAACCGTTGTGGGAGGCACTTTCCATACTCATTGAATCTCTACAGCCACCCTCTGCTAGAGGTGTTCCACCCCCATTGTAGATTGGGGCCCTGGCTCTGTCCCAGCCCTCACCTCCCACAACCAGGTAGAGTGCATTTTATTCCGAGTCTCCGAGCCCGAAGCCCCGTCCTCCTCACCACGACACGTGCTGCAGCTTGCAGAGCAGGTGCAGAAAAGTCGTGCTTCCGTCCTCTGCCACCTCCAAATTGCAACGGTTTTTACTCACCTGAATTGTCTTGGCTGTTGCAAACCCTTCTGGAATGAGGGTTGGATGGAGTCTCGTTCACTAGGTGAGAAGCTCTTCCGTGGTCAGAGCGGATGGCTTTTATTGTCAGAGTAGCAGTTAATAGAAGTTGATACCAGCCTCCAGGTCATGCTTGGACCCTGGTGTGAGCGTTGAGATTGAGTTCTTGTGTCTAACCTGTCTCTCCGCGGCTTTGTGACTTGGGGAAGCTCCCTGCCCATCCAACGCTGATGGGTCGTGCTTTCCTTCCCTTTGCTCTTCCTTCCCTCTTTTTTGGGGGTGGGGTGGGCGGGGGAGGGGAAGCCTCATGACTTTGCCAGTTCCAGCTGGAACATCAGCTGGAACCTGTAGAGACATGAAGGTAGGGAGGGTCTGGAGAGGAGGCCCAGACTTACACCCAACGGAACTGTGCTCCCGACTGTGGTTTTGAACCTGGGAGTGTCTGAGAGGCTGGAGCCGACACCGGGAGCAGGCGCACTCCCACCTTCGAACGTTTTCCAGTCCCCTCAGTCTTTGCAGTGGGACTCACACTCCTGCTTTGCTCTGAGGGCCGCAGAGCAGAGTGATTGAAAGCTTTCAGAGAGGTTCTAAGACTGCCAGGGTTTGAATGCCAGCTCCGGTATTAGCGGTAAGACCTCGGATGGTTTCCTTCATCTCTCTGTGCCTCGGGTTCCTCATCTGTAAAAACCAGAGGTGATCCTGAGCCCACCCCACGGGGTCGTCATGAGGACTGGGACCTGCTACCTGGAGAGCCCTCAGAACAGCTCCTGGGACATAGGATAGGATAGATGACGTGCTGTTACATCATTTAATTCTCCAGGTCAAATGAGAATGCCTCATAAATTGCAAAATAGCATTCAAATCCTCTTAGTGACAAAAGGTGAAGAGAGGCAGTGGTGTGGCCTGAGCCGTAGCTGATAATCGCGATTTATGCAGCCTTACGAAAAGTGGCCCCTGGGAGATGGTGGAGAGCCAACAGACATGAAAGCGCTCCCCAAAGCAGCGATGCCCTAACTTAGCTGTGTATGAAAGTCTGTGGGGAACTCAAAACACACAGCCTTTGGTTGCCCCTCCCCCTGCCCCACCAGACCAGTAGAATGAGAATGATGCAGGGCATGGGAAAGGGTGGACCCAGGAAGCTGTGATTTTACGAAAACCTCTCCAGGTGTGTGTGCTGGTGCAGCAGGTCTGTGGACCAGTGTTTGAGAAGCTCTGGCCTGGGTGGTCTGATGGGATTAGTCGGGTGTACGGAACGAGTGGCGGGAGGATTTAGTAGAGGTCTGACAGCAGGTGTCTACATGTAAATACATTTTCATGAGGTGACGTGGGAGAGGCAACACAGGCAATTCTGTCTGGAAGAAAGCCGAGACCTCTAAAGACACCTAAAGCCTGGGGCTGAGTCCGGCTCTGTTTCTTTTCAAGGTCAGTTTTTACTGGCTGACTGGTCCCCTTGCCATGGGGTAAAGTGACCTTAGAGTCTGCCAGCCGGGTGAGGAGTGGGAGTGAGTGTCATTGAAAAGGGATTTGGAAGCAGGCAGCTTTGGATTCGGGTGTGTAGCAGGGACCCCAGACTCCTCTGTATCTGAACGTGGGCCTGGAATGGATCTGTGGGATTTTGCAGAAGCGGCAGCTGCGGGTGAAGGGAGAGGTGCAAGAGATTAGGCGAGCAGGCACTGGGACGACCCGCCAGCAGATGCGGAGCAGAGCTGAGTAGAGAGTCGGGGCAGACCCATCCGTCCAGGAGCAGGGAGCAAGCTGGGGGACAGGTGCTAAATAGAAAGAGGGGCCGGCATGCTATTGAGGAGAAAGGAGACGCTACAAATGGAGAGCTTTTTCAAAGTCACCCAACCCTTCCTCATCCCCCTGACTCTGCACATGCAGCTAAAAAGTCTGTAAAAGCCTTTGAGGAGATCATGAAAGTTAAGTGAGATGCTTGGATGGGCCAGTGATGGCCTTTGGACCAGGGTCTAGCAGCCGGTTTGGTTATGTTGGTCCTGGCCACCAAATAGGACTAAAGAGCTTTACTCTGCTGCGCTGTCATAGAGGGGCATGAGGAGGTGGCTTCGTTAACAGTACGCGGCCATCCACGCATATGGAAGGACTGTCTATAATGTGTACAGAACATGGCCCTGGTATTGGCAGGCGAGAGCCAGCTCCGCCCCTGGATGGAGGTTGGGATACTTGCTCTACAGGGGTAGAGACCCAGACATAAAGATCTAGAAACATTTACCATCATGTCTACTTCATGGTCTGAAACATAGGCATTTGGACCTTCTGAAGATCTCTTGCAGGTCAGAGAACAGAGTTCACTCCTGGTGGTAATGGTTTGTCTGTACAGATCCTCACTACAGGCTATGGGAGTGTAGTGGTTAGATTGCTGGTTTTCCCCAGTTGCCCAAGCTCTGAGTGATGCTGTTCCTTTTTCTTCTGTGTTCTTCTACCCAAAAGCAAGACGAGTCATTAAGAGGTAACTCTGAATCTACCTGATTAAAAGAGAACCGAAAACATAATAGAGGATTGAGATTTTGATACTATGTTGTTAGCAATAAATGACCTATGATACCCCACATAGCAGTTGTCAAGGTAAGAACCCTAATTCCGGGTCAGGAGCTCCTTCCAAACGTTGACAGCAACCGTGTACTTGAGACCACCGGAGAGGGCTCCCCATGTGTCTGGCACTGTGGGAGTTCCTGCGGAGACAGACTGAGTATCATTTTCTGGCCCCTCAGAGTACTTCACTCTTTCCAGGAGCAGACTAATCAAAGTTGTCTAATTGATCAAGACACCAAAAGATAGGTAGCTAGCTGGCTGTTGATAATGCAAATCAGAGTAATAACTTCTTTTTTTAAGATTTTTTAATTTGAGAGTGAGACTGAGAGAGAGAGAGAGAGAGCATGCCTGAGTGGGGAGAGGGTCACTCCCACTGAGCAAGGAGTCTGACACAAGGTTCGATCGCAGGACCCCAGGATTATGACCTGAGCCAAAGGCAGATGTTTAACTCACTGTGCCAGCCAGGCCACCCAGGCGCCACCCAGAGTAATGATTTCTATGTAGAGCATTTACATTTAAAAATTTTCTGCTGGGATCATGAACTCGGACGCCTTCAGGGGCCAGGCAGGTAACAAAATTGGGGAAGCAGTGAGGATGGTGGGGATTGTAGCACCTTAAAACATGGCGATCAAATATTTAGGACAAAAGCATAGCTTATTACTTCTGATTTTCGGAGGAGGTTTATGAATATCTCATTTAATGTTCATAGCATCCTTAGGAGGCAGGACTGTTCCCCTTTTCCAAAGATAAGAAAACATTAGATGCAACAAAAGGCAGAGCTAGCTATGGTCAGAGTCTGCAGTGTCGATCTCTAGAGCACCGCGCTCTTTCCCCTGGAGGCCTGGGCTCCTGGGGCTGAGTAGGAGAGAAGAAGGCATCATGCTCTCCTAAATGGTCCCCCCTCTCCCCAGAGCTACCCCAATCATTCTCTGAGCACGGCTCTGGGGAGACAGCTCCTAGACCTGTTTGTTTCTACTCTTACTCTGTTTCTTAAATGGACCCAGGAGAAAAAGGCTGGAAGACACCAGCAAGGCTGTGCAGAAGTTGAAGAAAGCCATCAGCTGAGCCAGTGTTCAGGTCCTTTTGGATCTAATAACAGGTCCCCAGTGCTGAAATCAACTTTGCTGCCACATCTAATTGGCTGATTTGAGATTTCCCAAGATTTCTGTCTCTTTTTATCTTTTTGTTATTTTTCACTGAATGAAAAAGTTAAAAGAGAAATTGAGAAGTCCAGTTGGGGTTACTTGAACCCAACATGAAGAACCCCCATACCAGGGCTGGGAACCCCTGAAAAGGGGAAGAAATGCCCATCACAATTAGTGTAAGCAGTCTCTCTGGCTCCTGAGACCTTCAGTTTCAGCTCCTGTGACAGCATGAATTACCTTCAGTTATGGTGAATTACATTTAACAGCATTATTGCCCATACACCCTGGTGGGAGACAGAAAGGAAGACTTGGGAATGACAGATGCCTGGGGTCTGGTTATGGGCCACAGCATCAGGCCAGGGACCGTGGACTTCCTATGCCATCACAAAGCTTATGTGTGGTTTGGGGTCTGATTCCCACAAGTGCTTGGGGAAGGCCCAGTCACCTCATTTATTTAGGTATAATTTACGTACTATAAAATGTACACTTACGGTATACAGATAAAGTCCCAATAAATGTTTATGCCTCTGTAACCACCACCACAGTGAAGCTGTAGATCATTCTCATCCCTCCATAAAGATCCCCGTGTTCTCTCTAGTCCGTCCCCCCACTAATTCTTGACCCAAGGCAAATGCCGATTTGCCTTTTACGATTCCAGATTAGATTTGCGTTCCTAGAGTTTCATAGACTGCCCTCTTGTATGTGCATCAGAGTTTTGTCCTCTCTATTGCTGGGTGACATTCCATTGTGTGGATACACTACAATTTGTTTATCTACTTACCTGCCGTTGGACACTTGGGTCCAAACACTGGAAACATTGTTTTGGCTTTTACAAATAAAGCAGCTGTGACTATTTTTATACTAGTCTTTGTGTGGAGATAAATTTTTATTGCTCTTAGGAAAGATAGCCAAGACTGGGATTGCTGGTGCCTGTGGTACGGCAGGCCGGGATGTGGCCCCATAATTTCCAGCTGCCCGTGGTGCATTTCTAAATGCTACCATGTAGCAAAAGGGATTTTGCAGATGAAATTACAGTGGTCAATCAGCGGGCTTTAAGACAGGGGGATTATCCTGGGCCACATGGATGCAGCCAGGATGATCCCATAGAGGTATCCGAAAAGGAAGCGGGGAAGAGGCAGTGAGAGCCCTTCTAGGAGAGGTCAAAGAGTGAGAAGGAACCAGGCACCACTTCTGATGTTGAATGTGGAGAAAGGAGGCCATGAGCCAGGCAACCCAGATGGCCTCTAGGGGAGAGGAGAATGACCCCAACTGGCAACCAGCCAGGAAAGGAGGACCTCCATCCAATAGCTATATGTAGCTGAGTGCCATGAACAACCCACATCAAGTCAGTCTGGAAGCAGATCGTCTGCAAGAGCCCACAGATAAGCATCTGGGCTGGCTGACACCCTGATTTTCAACCCACAAACACACAGAAACCAGCCGGACTTACTGAACTTGGCAGAAGTGAGCTAACAAATCTGTGTTGTTTTAAGCCATTAGTTGCTGCAACGAATGGATATGCAGACTAATGTATGTGCTAAGTGCCTGCTTATGAGAAACTGCCAAAGCCTTCCCAATGGGTTAAACAATTTTATATCCCCATCAGAAATAGTTTGTGAGTTGCAGTTGCTCTGTATCCTCGCTAACTCTTGTTATTGTCAGGCTATCTTTCATTTTACTGTTCTCTTGGACATGGGGTCGTGTATCATCAGGGCTTTAATTTCTATTTCATTCTTAGATTGTCTGTTGCAACGTGCCTGCTCAGATCTTCTGTGCAATTTTTATTGGGCTGCCGTCGTCCTGAGCTGTGAGATATGTTCATAGATTCTGTATTTAAGTTCTTAGAAGACCTGTGAATTGCATCTGTTCATAGGCTGTGGCTTTTTCATGTCATTAATGGTGTCTCTGGAAGGACATCTTTTGTTTTGTTGAGTCAATTCTACTTTTCTCTTTGGTTCATTCCTTCTAAGTCAGGAACATTTTACCCATGATTTAAACATGTTTCTCCCATTTCTTCTAAAAGTTTTCTAATGTTAGCTTTTACAAATGCCTATGATCTGTTTTGAGTTGAAGTTCATGTTTTTACATGGGTACTGACTTGTTTCAGTGCTGTTCACTGAAAATGCTGTTTTTTACCTGTTTAGTTCTTTAGTCTCGAGTTTGTTGACCATATGTGCGTGGGCTTATTTCTGGACTTTTTATTTTCCACCAATAGGTCTATCCTTATGCAAAAACCACTCTGTCCTGATGACTGTAGCTTTATATTAGGTCCAGAAACTAGGTAGGATACATTCTTTAGCTTTCTATTAGGTCTTTTATATTCTCATCTAGATTTCAGAATTAGCTCATGAACTTCGACCAAAAAAAGCCTTCATGGGATTTTGATCTGGATGACGCTGAATCTGTGTGTGCATCTGGGGAGAATTGAAGTAGAATAGAAAAAGACTTAAAAAAAAAATTCATGGTTGAAAACTTTGGAAATTTAATAGTAACCCACATATGCTCAATAAATCTGAAGGGGGAGAAGCGACAAAGAAAAGCTCACATTGTATCAGTTTTTTACTCCAAAACTTAAATAAACAGAAACTCTTAAGAACAGAAGGGAAAAGACCTATTCTGTAAACAGATTCTGAGAAAATTCCTAATCAGAAACAATACAAGCCAGAAGATAATGCAGTAATACCTTTAAAATGCTACAAGCTGTCAAGTCTAGAATGTTTTTGAGATTTGTTTGTTTGAGAGAGAGAGCAAGCGATAATGTGCAGAAGCACCAGCAGGAGAAGAGGGAGAGAGAATCGAGCCCAACCTGGGACTTGATCTCATGACCCTGAGATCGTAACCTGAGCTGAAATCATGAGGTAGGTGCTTAACCGACTGTGCCACCCAGGCGCCCCACAATCTGGAATTCTATATCCAGTGGAAACATCTGCCCCAGTGATGGTAAAATAGATGACCAGACAAACAAAAAGTTAGGGGTTCCTGGGTGGCTCAGTGGGTTAAGCCTCTGCCTTCAGCCCAGGTCATGGTCTCAGGGTCCTGGGATTGAGCCCTGCATTGGGCTCTCTGCTAAAGGGGGGAAGCCTGCTTCCCCTCTGTTCTCTGCCTGCCTCTCTGCCTGCTTGTGATCTCTCTCCCTTCGTCAAATAACTAAAATCTTAAAAAAAAAAAAAAAAAGAGAGAGAGAGAGAGAGTTAAAGGAAAGTCTTCATATGGGCAGAAAATGACTTCAAATGAAAACTTAGATCCATACAAAGAAATGAAGAACCTTGGAAGTGGTAAATGTGTGTAAAATATAAAAGATCTACTATCCGGAAAAGATCTGTAAAATGGATGTAGCTAATATGGCAAGGGTAGAGATAAAGCGAAATGATAATACTCAGTCGTGCCCCCCCAAAAAGGCAGAACATGTGAGGAAAGGAACAATTAATATATAGAAAAAATCTCAAGAAGATAGACTTGACAGCCAAAACCTGAATGGTCCACGCACTTCAGTTAAAGGACTGCTGTACTGGGAGTGTGTGTACAGCTGGAGAGCCAGGCAGTGTGGCTAGAAGCACAGCCCACAGCAGCCTTGTCACACTTGATCTCCTGCACAATCGAGTGAAGACTGGACTGCAACCTCAGCTCCTATGGTATAATATCACTCTATAACAGGCGAAGACGTTTCCCCCCACCCCCCAGCTTCCCTAAATGAGGAAAGCCTGTCCCAGGAGCCACAGCATTCTTCTCTGACCCTGTTGATGATGCCTGCCTTGCATCCAGCCACAATCCCACTGACTATCCTGTTACCTAAAGACTGCATTGTCCTTCAAGTTCACTTGCAATAACTTGTACATAGAATCGAAATGGGAAGGAGAAAGAAGAAAATGATCAACATAGACAAAGATACACATATAACCAGCAAGAATAAAATATGCAAAACTGCTATAGTCCCCGTGTCATTTCTGAAATTGGTCCTGTGACTGCAATTGCTTGTTCTCAGCCACGGTCTCAGGGGGTTGGGATTTTTTTTTTTTTTTTTTTTAATCTGGTGGAGTGACCTTAACCTACCTTCCTGAAGGTCCGAGTCCTCATTTTCCTGCCTGGTTTGGATTACTGGCATTTCCTATTAGCCTTCGTTATAGAGCATGGAACACAAAGAGGTGCCCCAGAAAACCATCTGGTTTCCACACTGCTTCCTTGGCCTCCGTTGTGTAAAAGCAACCCAGTTTCCCCCGACTACCCAGAATCAGTTCCTATGGCCAAGAGATGAACACCCTCTCCTCTTTATTGTGCTTGTTGGGTCCAGCGGCATGAAGGGGCTAAACCGTCCAGGTGGTCATCTCACATTCAGATTCCGTGAAATCATGGTTGTGTATCCTGGGGGAACCGTTCCTCCCTTGGGGACTAAAGGCTCCAAACCAGCAGACCCCACTTGCTGAGATGGGAATCAGGCACCTGGTGAGTTGGTTACTAGATGTAATGGTAAGAGGAGCCTCCTGCACGTGCACCCCTTAAATCCTGGTTCCATGCATTCTGGCTATGAGAGACCGTGCCACACATCCATTTCTGATTCAGAGCACCTGCTGCCTCCTATAAAACAGAATGCCATCTTCCTGGTGCCATCATGGAGTCTTGAGGAAGCCATCCTACCTTTCAGCTGGCCAGCCGTCTCCGAGTGATGGGTGCTGACTGCTTTTCTTGACCCTGGACCAATACCAGCTTTCCCGTGATTTCTCTCTTTCTGTTATGGCTGCCTTGTTGATGCTCACCTTTGCTTATGTCATCTGCTTTCTTCCATAACTGGATGTGCAGCCTTGGGTAAATCCTTCCCTCTCTCTGGATCTTTGAATCTCCATCTGAAGAGTGGGAGGTCTGGACGGGATCATGCTTTTCACATCTTTCCCTTCTGAATTTTTCTCCAGTGGCCTTGCAGCATTGCTGTGAGATCTGTAGGGACAGTGCGGGTGTGAGTGAATTGTTAGCAGGAGGGATGGTGTACACGGGAGGGCTGGGGCACGGTGCCTTCTCCTCATCGTTGGCATCTGTATCCAGACCTTGACTTCTGTTTGGTCTGGAGCTGCCCTCCACCTTCATGTGGTCGTGTTTCTATGCCAGGACTCTGGGATCAGTACTCCTCTTTGTGGATGTGGACTGGGACCTGTTGGTGAGGATGAGGAAGGGGCAACCTTGTGGGAAGGTCAGGGCATGGGAGGAGTCTGATGCTTCCCGTCTGCCTCTTGCTGCCTCCCTCTCCTCATTCCCCCTGCACAGAGGTGCACGGGCGTGCATGCACACTGTCTCTTGCTCGCCTTTCCAAACAGGTGCATGTGCTCTGGAGTCCGCCACACTTAATGAGGAGACAGCCACTCCAGGCTCTTCTTCCTGCCCCTTCCCTGGCCTGATGCTGTGCTTGGCAGTGGCAGCAGGCCTACGAGGAAATACACTATGCTTTCCCTGGGTTGTTTTTGAGCTGAAGACCTAAAAATATTCCCCTCTGTAATTGGTTATCCAATCAACCATGCAAATAAGCTCCGTGCCTGAGCCTATAGGAAACGAGGCAGGAGGCCTGAAACTCCGAATCATGCCAGCTTTGCCTTGCCTTGTTTTTCAAAATGTGCTTGGGATCGGAGCCTGAGGGTCCAGAGTGGAGGGTGTGCTGGGTGCGTTTCTATGGAGACAGGCACTTGACACTGATTTGGGGTCCACCTGGTGGGCTGAGGGCATAGGGGAATAGGGTTTGGGTCCTGGGGTGTTTCAGAGGTGGTGGTACTGAATCTAGTTGGGACAGTTTCACTTCACCTTGAACGCTCTTCCAGCCTCTGGGCCTTTCTTCTGTGTGAAATCCCCTCCCTCCCCCTCTCCCTCCTGCACAGCTGGACCGCCCCATCCTCTTTTCTGCTGTCAGGACCAGCCCTGCGTTGCCTCCCGGCACTCTGTCTGTCACAGAAGCAGCCTCTCCCTGTCCTTGTGCACAGCGCTTCTGTGCACAGAGCTCACTGGGTGCAATGTTGACCCCCCCACCCCCAACCCCGAATTCTCCCCGAGGCTCTCCGGTCTCAGTGGGGTTGGTGGTGAGGGGGAGGCAGGGAGAGCTAGGTCAGAGTTTGGGCTCTGAGCACAGGCTTTGGCGCAGCCTGCCTGCTGCTGCTCTGTGACCTTGGGGAAGCTGCTTTGCCCTTCTGGGCCTCAGTTTCCTCACATGGAAAACACTGAGAGGGATATTTCTGGTTTCGGAGTGAAGGCTACTGAACTGATAAGTGATCACTGAAAATACTTAGTGCGTGGCCGGCTCTGGGTCCCAGCTCAGTAAATGCCAGGTGGGGGGGCGGGTAGAACTTCCTGGTGGAGGGAAGGGGGTGCGGGTAGTAGGCGGCTTAGTGCGAGGGTGCGGTCGGTCGCGGCTTCTCTGTGAGGACTGCAGATGGTTGGCTAACTGGACTAGTCCGTGCGGACTCCCTCAGCTAGCTGGTGTGTCCTCCACGAGGGGCACAGCAAGGGGAGAGGAGTACTCCCACGGGAGCACCCTGTGCGCCAGGAGAGGCAGGATGGAGGCATCTGCACGCAGCCAGGGGCTGCGTGACCTGGAGATGGAATAGAAGCTCTGTAAGGAGAACGTCTTCTGTCCTTCTCGCCTTGTGCCCCAGCACGCAGGACAGGCCCAGGTGCAGAGAAGGCACTTGGTCCGTGCCAGGGAGGTGAGGAATGGCCTCAGGCTCTCAGTTCCAGCTCCCGGGGGACCCCCCTCCCCAAACACACACACCGTGCAGGAGAGCTTGGGCCTTGTACCTCCCTGGGCTGCGTCTCGGCTCTCCTCGTGGCGTCTGACCTCAGCTGTGCTTTTGGAGAACTCGGTGGAGAGGCGGGAGCATGAAAGGTGCCACGGGCTGACTGGCAGCGAGGGCGCCAGGTCCTGGCAGTGCCGCAGGCGGCGTGTGGCTGTCCTCAGATGACCGGGCCGGCAGGAGCACTCAGCTTGTGGACAGCCTTGATTTGTGCTGATGCTGAAGGACTTCCCTGGCAGCCAGATTTGCTGCTGTTGCTACCGCATAGTCAGAGTCAAGAGCAAGTTCTGACCACGGGAGCCACACCTTGCCATCTCTCTGCTGGTCAGAAGCCTCACGTGTCCGGCTGGCTGCAGGAGAAAACTGAGCAGGGCATTCAAGGCCCTTGAGATGCTCCGGCTCATTTGGCATTTCTTGTGTCTCCGTTTGCTCACCCCCAGACCCTGGACCCCCCCAAACCATGCTGCAGTCACTTCATCTGTTTTCCTGGTCTCAAGACCTACTCAGAAGCCTGAGCTTTCATTGCATCTGTTTCCCCACATGCACACCCTTGCTCTATGGCTT
Source organism: Mustela nigripes (assembly GCF_022355385.1). NCBI lineage: Eukaryota > Metazoa > Chordata > Mammalia > Carnivora > Mustelidae > Mustela > Mustela nigripes. Next base: position 22,433,532 of record NC_081558.1, read on the forward strand.
TTCCCCCCTTCCTCCTCAGATGCCTCCCAGAAGGAGCCTCCTCCCCTTGATCAGCATGAATTCTCTCCTCCCACGTCTAGAGCCCCTAAAGCCCCTGAAGCTTGCCGGAGCCCGTCTAGCACCTTTCGTGTCCATAAGGTAGTGGACTCTTGTGGTTCAAGTGTGGGCTTTGCTGCCGACCAAACTGGGAATTGAATTCAGGCTCTGCCTGTCCCTAGCCGTGCCACCTTGGGTGAGTCATTTAACTTCTTGGGCCATAGTATCATTGCTGGTGAGGTGGGGTGAGCAACTCTGAGGTGACAGGGGTCTGGGACAGAATATACTTCCAGCTCTTTGTAAAGGGCCAGCAATAGCTGCCACCACGTCCCCCCTGTGTTGGCTCAAGTCTGTTTCACTGGCCAATTCCACCTCTTTCCATGCGGAAGCTGCATGTAGAGTAGGAGCATGATGGCAGGTCCCTTCAGGACGCACAAACCCTGCTCTGAGGTTCTAATTTCTGCCCCCTCGCTGCCCCCACAGCCCTCGAATCCACGAAAGGGGCTGTTCGTGGACCCAGGCTTTTTTTTTTTTTTGGACCCAGTCTTAATAGAAAGTGGGTGAATTGGATTTTGAATTTGCCCATGCTTTCTCTGTCTTGGCCCTCCAAAAATTAAGTCAGAATTGGAATTTGGTGTGGGAAGCTCTCCATTCTCTCCCTCATTTGTTACTCAGTGAAGATCATAGTTTCAGGTTATTCCCTTGAATTAATTAATTTGGCACATCTCTGTGCTGCATTGGTAGTGTGCCTGGACCATGAGGTGCTGGAAATGATAACCAGCGTTCCTAGATGGGTGCATTTTCCGGGTCCCTTTGGTGGTGCCCATTGTGGTTCCCACAGTGCTTGATGTGGCTGAGGGGCCGTTGTTACCATAACTGGCCTCATTTCACAGAGGATTCAGAGCCCAAACCCACATCTTCTAGCTCTAAGTCAGTATCCTTTCCCCGCAAAACCCAACCTCCTTGGAATTGGAGGGTCTGTGGAGGATATTTCTACAGAGCTTACTGGCCCACCAGTCCAGAATGGAAGGCTTCCTTGTGATCTCTCTCTCTCTCTTAAAGACATCATTATTTATTTTAGAGAGAGAGAGAATGCACGCACACCTGAGCAGGAGGGGCAAAGGGAGAGAGAGAGAGAGAAAAAAAAAATGAAAATCTCAAGCAGACTCTGCACCAAGCCCAGAGCCTGACTTGGGGCTCAGTCTCACAATCCTGAGATCCCAGCTTGAGCTAAGACCGTTTGTTAGATGCTTGGCCACCGGAGTTATCTGGGTGCCGCGATGCATCTCTTTTAAGTGTGATGAATGCTGGGCAGGTGCAGAGGAAGGGGGAAGGGGTCCCTCTCTGCCAGAAATTTAGAAACTCCCCGCAGTGCCTAGGACGCATCTATCTTTATTGAATGAAGAGTTATTGTCTGCTTCCTGCCTGGCACTTTGCTAAGGGTCAGTAATATGGGGACAAATAGGACAGAAAAAAAATCTTAGGCTTCTGGCTATGCAAATACGCAGTTTAACAAGGAAAAGAGATAAATAATCAAAATGGCTAGGTGGTTATAAGTGCTATGAAGAAAATTTATGAAAAATTAAATAGCAATACAGGTGGAACACAATAAAATGAGAACACACCAAAATAAATTATAGGTCCTTCATGTATCCATTCTGGAAAGGCCCTGGTCCTGCCTCCAGCTCTTTAAAGCAGAGAAAGCCCGTGTGAGAGGGTGGGGTGGGCTTCTAGTGAGCCAGCTTTCCACGGGCAGTGGATACAGAGGGGTCTGGGAAAGGGGAGTGCCTTTTTTTGAAAGGGGTATTGTGATCTTTAATTTCTACCATTCGAACCTGGTTCTGGTCCCTCTTTTAAAGCAGAAGAAAACACAAAGGAAGAACATTTGTACTTTGACGGTGTGGGAACGTTTCTTCCAACTAACTCCCTCTGAGCATTTGTGATCCTACATTGGTATAGGAACTTGGTTTGCACCCTGCATTTTGGCGAGAGGCATATAGAGGTGGACTTGTGCAGTAGAAAGGACTTTAGCTCAGGGTGGCTTCTGAACGATTCCACTGCTGTGGGAACTTTAACATCAGCTAAGGACGGGGGGCAGCAGAGATGAGGGGAGGCAGGGGCAGGTTCTGAGGCCTCTGGGAAGAAGGAAGGAGTGCTCTGTCCCTCAAGTGCCAGCCATGACTCTACCCTGGGAGCAGAGAACACCTAGAAAGGACCAAGGGCGCTTTCTAAATGAGGACAAGCATATCCAGTGTGCGCACACAAATTCGGCCTCTAGATCGAAACTCTGTTTCCTCTTCTGTCCTGAACCCTCTCCTTGCTTCAGTAAGTTACAGCTGAGGGGATATATTTTTATTATAAGTGAATACAGTCTTGCCTTAAACACTGTGATAAAAGCCTGAGCCGGCAGATGAAGGAAAAGAACGGAATACACCCCAGTTGGGAATCCACAAAGGTCACTATGTTTGGGGCTGGGGTGTGGCTCCCTGAACTTTCCTCATGGTTCCTACCCGAGGCTGTATGTTGGCCGCTCTGTGTTTCAGCAACGTGTCTCCTTTATTTCGCCTTCTTGAAATCTCTGCCTCAGGACTGAGCCAGAGAGCGCTCCGAAGGGATCGAGGTGTGTCCAGAGCCAGCCTTGCCTCTTTCTCCAGCCCTTGCTGTGTGTAGGGGTGGAGAGGGCTGCACTGAGAAGGAGAAGGCGAGTGTGTGCCGCTTGCAAGTGGCCTCAGGAGAGGAGCTAGAGAAAACGAACCAAGGTAATAGCACAGTTAAATATACTTATGGGAGGAAAATCAAGGATTGGACATCAGCAAAGGTTTTTAAGATCGGCTACGGGCAGCAGTAACCGTAGAAGGGAAAAATGGATACAGTAGGACCATGACAAAATGACAAACTTGTGCTCATTGAAAGCTTGCTGTAAAGAAAATGCCTCAGGACGCCTGGGTGGCTCAGTGGGTTAAGCCTCTGCCTTCAGCTCAGGTCATGATCTCAGGGTCCTGGGATCGAGTCCCACATCCGCCTTTCTGCTCAGCAGGGAGCCTGCTTCCTCCTCTCTCTCTGCCTGCTTCTCTGCCTACTTGTGATCTCTGTCTGTCACATAAATAAATAACATCTTTAAGGAAAAAGTGCCTAAGCAAGCTGCCAATTGGGAGAAGTTCAGTGCAAAACACAACTGACCGACTTGTACTCAGGATGCAGAACACATTCGGGCAATGGCATGATAATCAAGAACCTCAATTTAGGAAATGGACAGAAGATGTAACTTGCCTTTCACGAAAATGGTCAAGGGCCGACAAAAAGAGTTTCGACGTTATTGACATCCGACAAATGTGTGTTAAAACCAGAGTGGGAGTGCTGCTACGCACCCATCAGAGTAACTGAAATGAGAACAGGTGATAATGCTCTCTCGCATGGTTGGCGGGGCCTACAATGGTAGGAACACTTTGGAAAAGCCTCAGATGGTTCTTGAGGGGACCTGTTAACGCAGCAATTTTATTCCTGATTATTGACCCAAGAGAAAGGAAACCTCGAGTACAATTGGTTATAGCAGCTTTCTTCATAATAGAGAAAATCCTGGCAACCAGATAGGGGTCGGTCAATAAGGGAACGGACAGACTGTGGACTGTTCCTGCCACAGAATGCTACTGAGCAGTAAAAAAGGCATGAACCACTGGTCCAGGTCGCATCCTGATGCGGAGCAAAGCCTTCCATAAAAGAGCAAACACTGTACAGTCCACTTACAAGTCCTTGGACAGGCAGAACGAACTATGAGAGAGTGAAATCATGGTTGCTGCCGGAGGAGGTGGCAGGGTTTGGGGAGAAGAGGCCTAGCAGCTGTTTTCGAGGTGATGGTAATGTTCTGTATCTTGACGGGGGCCAAGGGCAAGCATTTGCCCAAACTCACAAATTGTACCCTTCCAAGGAATACATTTCTCCAGGTCTGCCTTTTGCTTTAAAGACCCCGTATCTATCAAATTTCAGAAAACAGAATGGTGCTCAGGGGTTTAGGGATAAAGTATACAGAGGTCTGAAAATAAGGCCCATTAATGTGTGCCCGGAGAGCAGCGAGCCAAAGCATTCCTAGCAAAATCTCCATTGTGGAATTTAGGTGGTGGGTGTATGGGTAGTCACTGGAACCTTCTTTCAGCCCTTCTGTGTGTTTGAAAGGGTTTTTAATGTTAGGAAAACCAGACTCAAGGGGAATGCAGGTTGCAGTAGTACGAGTGGAAAGTAATGGTGATTTATTGCCCTTGATCCATAGGGCTCTTTTGCTTACCTTCTTTGAAATTCCATTAAAGCCCACCACGGGAGCCTCTGCGATGTCGCTGATTTATCGAATTCAGAAGAGTCCTTCCACCCTCCTGCACTCATTTGTAGCACCTGGATACCTTTGAGCCAATTTTCTCACCACAGTTATGATTTTCTCCCCACCACTAATGTGATCGCAGCGAAGGTGTGTTTCCCTGAGTGCTTGGAGCGGCTTGGGAAGGGTTGCTTTCGCCGTCTGTGCATTGGGGGGAACAAAAACACCCAAAACATAGGAGATCGGGACCCAGTCACGGAGAAGGACGAGGAATTCCCTAAATGATCTGAGACCTTCTCAGTGAGCAAAATAAAGCAGTAGATTTTGAGTAAAGATTTACAGAAAGGATGGACTAGGACATCTTTTTCCCTCTGGTGACGGACATCCTCCACCTCCCTGGCGGTGGCAGCTGTCATGTACGAAAGCTGTTAGTAGGTCGCTGTTCATTTGGACTTTCAGGCCATGAGACAAAAGTGTTGGAGACGTTCAAGTTAACCGTATCAGGCAAGCCTTTCTGTGGGGGAGGGCAGGTTTCTAAACCGCCATAGATAATCCTAGAGCCAACTGAGGACAGAGATTAGATCAACACTCCTTTCTTCTTTGTTTTCCTGGAATGAAGTCAGCAACATTGTTCTCATTTTCATTTGCAGTGAACCTGATTTTTGAACTGATCTATGTCATAATCACAGGAAAGGCAAACCAGAAGAAAGGAGATGCAGGACGTGGGCTGGTTACTTCTTGCGCGATAAAAGAAAACAGCAGAAAGGGACCCATTGCAACTTCTGGCTGGCCGAGTTCACTCTACCTTCCTCCCCGCTCTGCCCCAGCCCCTTCGCCTCCTGCCAGGTGGAGATTTCCCCACCCAGGTAGTTTTTCTGGGGGATCTTAACTACCCCTTTCCCTGCCAGCCCAAGCCAGCTGTAATGACCTAGCTGCAAGGTGTGTTCTCCAGGAGTTTACCCTCCGTGCTATGGTGCTTCCCAAGGGAAGGACTCCAGGGAAGGCACTCTGCCTTATCTTGAAAACCCTCAGGCGGTATCCAGTTTCTTTGAAGATACAGCACAGTCCTCAATCCTAGAGCTGAGGCCTTGATGGGAGCAGTCACTAGACAAGGATTCCTGCAAGGGACAGCGAGTTCCCCTGGTGACAGGCCTGAGACTGGATTTGTCTAGTGGCCGTGCGTTTGCATGGGGCCTGGTAGCAGTGCACGCCCTATGGGTACTCCGAGAAACTGTACGAAACCCAGTGCATTTAAATGAGAGCAAAAACCTACCAACAGGTCAGGGAACAAGAAAGCTGATGAATTGCTTTGAGTTTACAAAGAAATGGAGAAAGAAGAGGTGGAAAGAGGGTGTCTTTCTGCAAACAGGTCCCCCCCCGGGGCTCGTGTGTTTCTTCCATTGTTTGCAGCCCCTGATAGGTAACGACAGCTCCACTGGTCTGAGTGCCTGGCAGTCCACAGAACTCCGGACAGTGGACAGTAGTGAGTACAGAGCATGAAGGGGCAAAGACCGCGTTTCCTTCATGTCTGGGTCTGTAAGTCCTGGCAGTGGAAGCATGCCCTGGAAGGAGCCCCGAAGGGCAGTGAGGGCTGCTGGTCCAGCCCCTGATAATGAAGCTGGTGAGACGGACCTCGAGGTCTACTGTCCCCGTATTTAGCAGGGCCACCCAGTTACAACTGAGTCCTGGCCAGGTCCCTGCTGTGTGTCCAGCACTTGCCACAAAGCCCTTTGTTTTATTTTCCTTATTGCTCTTTAGCTGTATTCTTGATCGGATGAGGGCTACGCTGGTACTACGGTCCTACGAAGGTTTGCTTCTCCAAATGGGAGTGTTCTCTGCTTCTCTCCTGTACTCTGTCTCAGCCAGGTTTGTGCTGTTTTCTAAAACTGTCAACGTTAGGAGGGTGGGGCAGATTTGTTTACGGACTTCATTAACTCTTAAGTGCCCTGTTGGGTCCAGTGTGGACAAAAGGACTTTGTGAAACCTACAGGTAATTTGCAATCACCCCCAGTTCTCTTTGACCTTCAGATCTCTTGAAGAGCTTGCGACGGATCACAAGTCACGTGGTGGGGCAGCTGGTTCCCCTGTGATGTGTTGTTGGGGGAGTGGCCAGTTGTGTGTGCCAGAGGTTCAGGATACCCGATGCAGAGAGAACGTGGGGTCCCCTGGAGTCACTGGCTGTGGCCTCCGCCTTCAGAGCAGATTGGGGAGCCAAGCTAGAAAACTCAGAACGGGTGGGGAGCGTAGCGGAAAGAAGTTTTATTTCTTGTCCTGCTGCTTTGCATTTTGCTAGGTTATCTCAGCCATTGAAGACTGGCCAAGGAGATACACAGAGTTAGTGGAGTTCTAGAGCGGAGGGATCCGGAACCCACTGTACTCCTCATTCAAAGTGGGGCTCGTCAGAGATGTCTCCAAGACCTCACTTGCCCTGCCTGGTGGGGGTGGGCTCTGTGCCTGTGCCCTCACGGTCAGAGGGGTGGAGAGCCCGTAGGGGCTGACGGCCGAGTTCTAGAAAGTCCTGCTCTCAAGTCATTTCCTGCTGCCTCTGGTCTCGAAGTAGTTTAGTGATTGAGGCCCGAGTATTTAGGGACAGCGTGGTCACAGAGTAAGGTCCTGACAGATTCTGACAGTTAGATGGAGGGGAGAAGAGGGACAGGTGTGGTGGATGATGGAGACAATGGGCCTGGAAGGTGGAGAAAAAGAGAAGAGGGAAAAAGCTGAAGGGTAAACCGGAGTCACTGAGTCACCGGAAGGAGGCTCTTGGGGAAAGCCCTCAAGGAGGGAGGACCTGGAACTTGACCCATGGCCCTGAGCCAATTCCTCGAATCTCTTTTCCCCCTCCAACAGGGATGAAGGGACAGTCAGCTGTTCTCGCCTTAGCTACTGTCTGGGTTGAGGACATTGGAGAAGTTTGTTCTCTGCGAGCCTCAGTTTACCCATGTGTATTTCACTGGTTGAGGAATCTCCCGTCTCGCAGGGCACGCTTTGGCGTTTGCAATCCCTGCTCCCTCAGCTCGTACACCCCCGCCCCCCAGCCTCTCCTGTGTCTTCACACTGTCCTGGGTGGACTCTTCCTTGGCAGTCCCTTGCTGTTCTTCCCCGGGAGTGTTTTAACGTGATTTAGGGCTCCCCCACCCCACGACCACTGTCCCCTCCAGCCTCCCTCCCTCCCCTGCCCCACAGCAGCTCCAAGTGCCTCATTTTTGAGGAAGGGGAGAAGGAAGAGACGTAAAAGGACAAACACCTTTTCTCCTAGCTGGGCGCGACAGAGGATTGCCCCCTGCTTGGTTTTGCAGCCTCTGTAGCTAAAACAGGCCAGGGGGCAGACCCTCCCCCCGACAGGTGTCCAGGTGCGGATCTCCAAAATGGAGTGGGTGTGTGGCACTGGTCTGCAGAGGGCCTGCTGAGGGCCTGGTGACTCTCCCCCACCTCTCAGGTCCTGACCTGGGACGTGAGGCTCTGGCTCAGCCTCTCTTGTCCCTACAGCACAGCTTCTGTCGCTATGGTGACTGACCTCTCATGGGGACCAGTCCCCTTGGGTGAGGTCCCAGAGATGACTCACGCCTACAAAGTACCCTGTGGGGTCTGCTTGGCTCACGGGAAGTTCACAGGTCCTTGCCAGGCCAATAGGCAGCAGGATGACTGTCCTGCCACTTTGCTTCTCCCTGTTTGGGGAAGGGGAACAGCAGCTCAGGACTATGGGGGACAAGACGCTGGGTTTTCCTTCTTGTAGGCAAGACTGTCTTTATGATTCTCCTGAGTCCTTATAGCTTGGGATTTAGGAAGAGGGGGCCTCCCCAACACTGAAGTCTCTGCCAGCCTGACAGCCAGAGGAGTCTGTGTCCCCCTTCTCAGACTGTACCCGTGGGGATGGCTGGTGGGTGATGACAGAGGGCTGGCTTAGTAAGCCCTGGGCGGGGAGCATCTAGTCCCATTTGAAAACGAGGTACTTTGTGCTTCTTTCCATCAGGGAGCTCTGACCTTTAACACCTGGGTGATTTAGAAACCTCTCACCCAGCTTTAAAAAAAAAAAAAAAAAAGAAAGTGAAGAATTTTATCCTTACCTCCACTTCCCGTTACATGTTATCTGCACCCGTGCATAAGTATCGAAGGCAGAACCTGTGCCCTTTCTTTAGGACTGTCTTTTGGTGGCTTTGGTGCTCTCTGTGATGGCGTTATTTGTCAAGTCTGAGGATCAGTTCTCGCAGAAGGTTGGATGTTGAGTCTTATTTAAGGTCTTATAATCTCCCCAGCCCCCAAACCTTATCGAGTCGACATGCTCTCTTCTGGGTCTGCTGTACGCCTAACATCCGTGCTGACAGAGCAAATTATAGTACTCCCTAACCCGTCTCTAAAGGATGAATGCCACGGCACTGAAAGTATTTTGCAGAAACTATTATTTTAACTAATTTTCACAGTGGCTATGGTTTTTTTATAGTCTTGTAGGAACTTTGGTTAAATACAGAGTAAAAAACCAAAAGCTTCTTTGGGAATAATGGGGCATCGAGTCCTTCAAGGTCTTTCAAAACGTAATCCCTAAGTAGTGGTCTCTTTTGTGCTTGCGATTCTGGACTATAGCATGTACCCCTAAAGAAAGCTGCACATCGTAGGGGATGGCGCATGTGTGTGCTTCAGAAAACCTCAGCGGTCACTGTAATTGTAGTGCCTGTATGTTTTCACAGGAAGCAGCAAGGAAGGATGACCAGAGCCCGTGTTTTTAAAAAAACGCACGGGTAAAGATTTGTGCTAGCGTCCCACAGCTGTCTTGGCTATTAAGTGGAACTGTTATACTATTCATCTCAAAAGAAGGACCCCAGCTAGATAATTACGAGTGTTCTCCTTCCCTTTTTCTGGCGGAGAAGTGAATGCCTAGAGCATTCTCTCTGACGGGCAGTAAGGATCCAGAGCAAGGGTCCCCAGACTTTTTCTGCCTTGAGAGCCAGATGGTAAATAGTGGAGGTTACATGGGTCTCTACGTGGGCCTCGCTTGGGCAGCCACAGACCGTTGGAAACCCGGTGAGCCTGCCGTGCCGCAGTGGAAGTATGGTGACGACCATTTGGTGGTGGACAGGATTGGCCTGTGGGCTAGGGTCTGCCCACCCCTTGTCTAGGGAGAAGTACAAGTTGTGAGCTGTCACTGAGAATCTAATGTCACCCAAGGGGGTGGCACTGCTTCCGCGGTTGCCTTTATGCAAACACGGATGTCCTTCGGTGATCGTGGACTAGGCTGGACACTCCGGCTGGTCTCCGTCGGGCCCCTCCGATGCAGACGAGCCCATCTGAGGACAAGGATATAGACTCCTGAGAGCAAATCGTATCTCCTTCCTTCACATCACACACAGCTGATGCTCAGCAACTGGTTATCGAGATTAGGACAAAATGCAGAAGGTGAGAATCCTGACCATTTAACGGAAGTCACAGTGACGGTCAGGAGGGAGCAGGCGGCATTTCTGGGGTGATTTTCTGGGGAATTCTAACCAGTTGTGAATCTCCGGCAGTGGCTGCCCTCCTCCAGCCCCACGCGTGCCCTCCCATAGGTCTTGCGTGCTGACATGCACGCACACATTCTTCTCTTCCGTGCTCGCATGCGTTATCTTACTCCTTTCCTTCATCTTGCCCTTGCACGTAATGCTGCCACTACCACCATGTGGACACATATGCACGAGCATTGCCCCTGCTTGTGCACACGAGGGCAGAAGTGGTGGGAAGCGTGCCAGCATGAAGCCCAAGTACACAGCAGTGGTGGTCCCCAGTGCTCACCTGTGCACCCCAGACTGTCATGAGATCAGTATATTTACTTCGACACACGTGCCCTGGTGACTGGCAACCCCTCTGCACTCGGTGCTGCTATTTGCAGAGACTCACGGCAAGTCAGGTTGCATGCCAGACCTCAGCTGGGAGCTGAGGACAGAGTGAGTCCTGCCTGGGTCCTACAGCCCCTGTACTTGTAACCCCTAGGATGGTTGTTCCAAGAAGGGAACTGTGATAGGGAGGCTCATTTAGAAAGATAGAAGCAGGGTGCCTGGGTGGCTCAGTGGGTTAAGCCACTGCCTTCGGCCCAGGTCATGATCTCAGGGTCCTGGGATCGAGCCGCACATCGGGCTCTCTGCTCAGCAGGGAGCCTGCTTCCCCCTCTTTCTCTGCCTGCCTCTCTGCCTACCTGTGATCTCTCTCTCTCTCTCTGTCAAATAAATAAATAAATAAATCTTTAA
>NC_081558.1:22444185-22683155 GCF_022355385.1 Mustela nigripes
GCCTGGGTGGCTCAGTGGGTTAAGCCACTGCCTTCGGCCCAGGTCATGATCTCAGGGTCCTGGGATCGAGCCGCACATCGGGCTCTCTGCTCAGCAGGGAGCCTGCTTCCCCCTCTTTCTCTGCCTGCCTCTCTGCCTACCTGTGATCTCTCTCTCTCTCTCTCTGTCAAATAAATAAATAAATAAATCTTTAAAAAAAAAAAAAAAAGAAAGATAGAAGCACATCTTAAAGGTTATTTTCACCTAGAATATTTAACCAGACATGTACCTGTCAATCTTTTGGAGTAGGGCAAAGGCTTTTTTTGAGTATTAGGCATGTACTGGTAAGAGTGTCCATCTTCTTTCTTGCATAAACTATGCCTGTAATGTGCCTACAATTTCTAGTCACATTTTATTTAAAAATAGAATAAGAACTTAGATCTCCGGGAGGAAAGCTGAGAGCAGTTCTAAAAGCTTATGGGTTTTCCCTTATCTTGTCTGTCATGCCGCTCATGTTGGATTCAATGACAGAACCTTCAGCAGTGTTCTTATCCAGTGCTTCGGAAGGATGTAGCCTGTTTTTTTTTTGTTTGTTTTTGTTTTTTTTTTAATTGAAGCAACAACTCTTTTCTGCACTCCCGTCTTGCACTCCAAGCAGTGTCCACTTAAGTTGGGCAGTGCATCTGCTATAAACTTGGGAGCAAACATAAGCAGTTCTTGGTAAGCATGCAACTCCATTCTCAGGAACAAAAACACAGGAGCTGTCTAGAAACTGACCTGGGAGCCAAGTGAGTTCAGTGTGGCATGGACCTTTGTCATTGTCTTACCCAGAAGGACAAAGAACATCAGTTCATCGGATGCATTGGTTAAAAGAAAATCAATCTGGAGAGCTTCTAGTGTAGGAGAAAAGAAGTCAAGACCTGCGCTGCTCGCCTTCCTTGCCAGTATCCTAATGGCATCCATGTATCCTGTGCTTCGACATTGCACATGGTCTCATTTGTTCCTTGGACAGTGCATTCACTGACCCAGAAACCAGGGCTCAGGAGGGGTGAGGGGCTTGCCCCAGGTGGGATAGCTGGACCCAATGGGAACCTTCCACCCCAGCTGTCTGACTCCACAAATTTACTGAGCTGCCCAGCTCAGGACCAGCAGCCAGACGTCCTCCAGGTAGATTTTGTGTTCCCTGTCTGGCTTACGGATGGGTCTGGTTGTTTAAAAGTCCGTAGCAAACGAGTGGAGTGCGGGCTCTCCGGAGCGGCTCTTTCAGACCCCAGCCCTTTGCTTTTCCTTGTCTGGAAAGGGGGCTTGTCTTGCCTCCTATCTTTATGTGTCTCTTTGGACCCTCCTGTGTCTGCACTGTTTTAAAAAAAAAAAAAAGAGAGAGAGACAGAGACAGAGAAGACTGGATGTTAACAGTTGGACTCTTTGTTCTGGATTTGGATTTTTTTTTTTTTTAAGTGTGGCATTTGAGCAGAATCACAAGTTAGAGAAAGTAGTAATTTCCAGACGTTTGAGGTCTGATTCACCAGCATTACTGTAATTAAAGGAAAACCTGTATTTGCTCCGTTTTATCCTAACTCACTAGGACGTGTTATAAATAATGAACCTAGATATTTAGAAAAGAGCATCCATTTAGTTGTTTCAGCTTTCCTGGTTCTTTAGGTTCAGATGTCTCGAGGCGATCCTCATGATTTGAGTTTGCTCGAATGCGAACTTCATCTGGCAGTGACCCTGGGAAGTGAACTTTACCGACCTGTCAAGGCAGCTTTACTGTCGAGGAGAGAGATTAAACAACGTGGCACTTAGGAGGTGCGTTCGTGAAGTCCAAGGCTCAGAGTCAGGATTTCAGTTGGTCCCAGAGTGTTAATGAATTTTGAATTGAGGCGGTTATGACGAAGCCTGTTGCCTTTTCTAATACTAATTATTATTAAGATGATGATGGATCTTCATGATTACGAAGCCATTAAAAAGGCATTTGCCTGTGCCTGAATTAATAGGATGGATATAGCTTTGAGCTTTCCAATAGCCAAGCAGGACTCTAGTGGCTGTGATTTCAGGTTCTTGTTTATTCATGATCTTTCCTGTGTTTTCTGAGATTCCAATACTATTTTTTGTCCTGAGGTACAGTGGCAGGGGGTGGGGTGGGGTGGCTGTGTACCCTTCAGTCTTAGCTTTGTGGCCACATAAGGTGAAGTGAACTTTCCGGAAACCTGCCCTTGATTCCTTGATCGGAAAGTAGTCCTCTCCTCGCCTCCCTGCAGAGCTGGGGGAGCCCTTTCATTTCTGGGGGACATTCACAGACACCAGGGTGACGGCTGCCACGTCCTTGAAAGTCACCCAGGCTCCGGGCATCTCCCATCTGCAATACTGTGGGAGATGCCTGGAGGTGGTTGAGGAACCCGCTGCTGGAGGTTCAACCAGTCCGGGCAGGACTGGGATTCGAAGGTGTCCTTCATTAGTCATAGCCTCGTGCCTCGGTACAGGATTCTCCTTTGCGGGAAATCGGTTCTGGGTGTGAAGGAAACTGAGGGGGGACTTCATCTCAACCAGTGAATGAAGACGCACAAACTTGCCCTGCCCGGCTGTAGAGGGGCTTGGGTCTGAGCTGGCTCCCCTTTCCAAAAAGCAGCTGTAGTGATACGAGGAGCCCCTCTCTCTTGTGTCTCCTTGTGAGTCCCCAGTGCCCCTTGCTTAGACGGCTTTGCTCCAGAGCAGTCCCAGGTCTGCCTGAGGACACAGGGGACACTTGGCCACTGTTGGCCTTCTTTGGCCTGCAGGCTTCCGTCTCGGGTGGGGGCCTGTGGCCCAGGTCTTCAGACGTCCCTGTGCTCCCTGCTCGGCTTCTTTCTGACCTGTTGTCTCCGGCTTAGGACCGGGGGTGGAGGAGGTATCATTCTCTTCCTGTCCAGGTTAAGACTCTTCATGAGCCATTCCCCACTGGGCCTTGAGTGGGTCTTTATCCCTACTGGGGTACGCTGGTGGGTTCAGATTATTGGCTTCTAAAGTTGTGTGTTTCACCTTTTTCTTTCTTTCTTTCTTTTTTTTTTTTTTTTAACTTGGCCAACAGTATTAGATACATTTTATGTTGTAACTCACAAACACATACACATTGTATCGTCAGAAACATGAAGCTTGATGAAAATACTTACTCTTACTAGATTTTGCTCTTTTCTGTGCATTCTGATTTTTTCCATCCCATTTTCACTTTCCAAAAACTGCTAGTTGTAAACCACAAAATTAATTTCCTGCATGTTTCCTTTAAAAAGTCCTGTCTCTATTACGGTACACATTCCACAAAGACAGGCGAATGTTCGTCTACTTCCCATAATGGATGCTCGGTTCATTTTCTCAGCTGATTCTTCTCTCTATGCAAATGCTCTGGAGAAATATTGTTCTGTGCTGAGAAACAGTTTCATTCAAAGGAGAAGGTGACTTGTGTCACTGGTCTGATTTCCTCCTTTCACGACAGCGGTTAGAACTCTCCGAGACATGTTAATAAAGCTGTGTCTTCACCGCCTACATCTTTGTCATGGTCTTACTCCTGCTTCATTTCATTTTCTTTGTTAATTTTCCTTTCTCCGCTTACTCCTTTGTCTTAAACATTTAGAATTCCAGTTGGTTTTAAAGTAAAAGGCCTTCAATGAGAAAGACTCAGACAAATCAGGGATACCTAAAAGTAGAGAGAAAGTGTTCCATGATCTCACTCTCAGAGCCAAGCCTCTTCACACTTAGCTAGCTGTCTACACTGCGGACTGGTTTATTAAGAGATTTTCCCCCCCAGACCTCGAGGGGATCCTATTCGTATGATTCCTGTGGTAATGTATCTTGGGCCTCCTCTCCTGCCTTTTCAAAACATAGCTATGTAGCACTCCCTTTCTTACCTACATCAAATTTTCATATTCTTGCTGCCTCGTGTTCTTTTTTTGGAGCTAAGCAGGTATTCAACAAAAATTTGCTTTGAAAAGAATAGTAGCGTTGTGAACTCCTCTAGTAACTGCTTCCAGAACCACCCATCTTTCTGGGAGTAGGATTGCTTGTGGAAAGCCCGTGTGGGTCCTGAGCTTGGTGGGATGGTACGGAGCCTTTCCTCCCGCCTCCAGGAGGTGTGAAGTGATGAGGGAGATATTTGACTGGCAGGACCAGAGCAGCGCAAGTGACACTTGCAGCTTGGAGCAGGTCTGCAGAGAATCTGTTCTGCGCAGTCACTGACCGTGTATTGATTTCCACTTCAAGGCCACGGTTGGGTGGTGCCTGGTTTTTAAGCTACCCAAAAATTAACTCAATTTTACTTACTAATTCTAAAATAATGGTGAATTATAGGCATGGAGTTCTTAATCTTCCGAGTGAACGTATTACATACTTGATCTTAATTATAGGCTCTGCACTTTATGTATTTTTAAGCTTTGATTCATAAATTTATTCAGAAAGCAATGACCTATGTCCTCAGCACTTTCCCTGGGAAAAAGGGGACCGTGGCATAGGGTCGCTCATCACCCAATGGGCGGGGGGTTTTCTGGTGGAAGGTCACAGCTGACGAGCTGAGTGCTCTGTGTTTCCCACCACCCCACAGACATTCGTCCTCTGTTTTCACTGTGAGGGGAGGGCAGGTAGCGTGGGGGCCTGTTTCCCCTCCTGACTGTTACGGGGATGCCGCAGATGGACTGCAGGTCGTCCGAAAGGCTAGGAGCAGGCTTACTGGAGCTGCCTTGTCTCTGCAGGTAGAGCCGTGCTCACTGGGAGTGCAGGGACCTGCAGGGCGGGCCGGGAACTAGCAGTGTCTCTGGACCCTGCCCTGTGCCTTTCCTGGGTAGTGGCCGTCGACACAATAACAGGAGCCAACGGCCATAGAGTATGCTTCCTGCACACCGTGGTTCTCATCTTGTACACATGTGGCCTCCTTTACACTCCATGAGAAACCTAGGCAGTGGCTGGCTTCCCTCCCCTCTGCCGATGGAGCAGCTGTGGTGAGGGAGGAGTTGAGTCACCTGCCTGAGTCCACAAAGCTTGGAAGTGGCAGAGCCGGACCTGCCCCAGACCCTCTGCCTCCCCCGGGTGAGGAGCAAGTACTTCCAAGGGACTGCATGCCTTCTGGAACGGGAGCAGCCCCACCCCGAGCACCAACACCCGGCAGCCTGCAGCAGGGACTTCCAGGGCATGTCCTCAGGCGGCTCAGCTGCCTGGCTGACCCTGGGCCAAGGGTGTGCTGGTATGACTTCGGCGGAACAGCCCCGAAGCCTGGGTGAGATTTGGCGGTCACGGGTTCCCACACAGGTGGGTGTGGTCGGGGCTCCTCACCCCAGAGGGCACGATTGCTGTTCCCACGGCCTGTGGCCAGAAGTGGCTCCGTGTCTGGGACCCTCGCGTGGAGATGTGAGTGGAAATCCCTTCCCTGCCTGTCTTACCCCATCGCATAGTGTGTCTGCTGAGGGAGGAGATGGTCAGGTGTTTCCTCATGCTCCGAGTATTGTGTCCAGCGCACACACGGCACATTTCCGGGGGCCCGAGGGGACGTCGGGGGGATTGTCAGGAGATGTTGTCCAGAACTCTGATGTCAGGGAATTTAAGCATTTGCAGACTGGAAAGGCTTCTCCTCACCTCCGTTAATGAAGAAAAGAAATGACCATTCTCTTATCACATGAAAATGTTTGGTTCCTGCCATTTTGAAACTTTCACTCATGTCTTTCTTTACAGACAGGGAGGCAGACGTGTTGGAGCATTTGGCTCACGTCGTACAAACTAACCAAAGCCAAGAGGGTGTCTTTTCTAGAATGATGGGTGTTTGACAGCTGGGACATGGCCCAGGCCCCCACATCCCAGAGAGGCAGCGCGCGGCTTTGACGAGCCCCACGTAGGTCGTATACGCTTCTTGCCATCCCCCTTGACTTGAGTTGTCAGAACGGGTTGTACAGGCTTGACGTGGTTTGGAAAGGAAGCGAACCTCTGTATCTCCAAGTGGGAGAGGGCGAACAGAATTCTGGCCTGGGCCGTGGAGCTGCTGGCAGGACTCCCTGATGTGGCTAGACAAGGTCTTGGCCCCTGGAGGCTTCGCAGGAAAAGCAGGTCTCTGCTTTTCCTTCTTTGTGGTGGATGCATCATGGTGTTACGGAGGCTCAGTTCTCTGCTCGGGATGGTGAGAGAGTCTGCAGAATTAAATGCAGTGGTTCTCGCCCTCAAGGTACCCACGATCTGCAAATAAGACGAGACAACGCATCAATGGTTATCCTCCCCAACCACACCGGGAGCCCAAAGCAGGGCCATGCCCTGCCCTTCTCTGTTCTCTTTCATGGCCTCATACAAAGTTGGTGCTCAAGAGCAAATGAAACTCCCTGGCCTTCCCTGAAATGGTGACACAGGACTGAGATCAACAGAAGTGCTCTGGGTCATGGAGAAGACCTCAGGTTCTAATGACTATGACCTGTGTGCACGGTGTTATGGGACAGATGGACGGGAGCCGAGGAGGACGAACGGAGGAGGAAGAGGAAGGGGATGAGGCAGGTTGGGGGCCCTCACCCTGTGGGGTAACGGGTATCAGCTGGTTGTTGGTAGGTAGACCACAGACAGATTGTAGAGGTTCTCAGGGATGCCACGTAGAGGAACTGTGACTCAGTCACATATGTTGACACAGTCGTGTGTACTTTTAAAGAAGCTTCTGCAAATGCTTTGGACACAGAAGTTGCCCCATCCCCTCACCTTCCATTTCCACACAGATGATCCCCCGTACTTGACTTTGGCCTTGATTGTCATCTGCTGTGGGTTAAAGATTTTTATACATACCTCTGCCAGGCTGCTTTAGGACACCAAGCTATCTTAGTTGTCTTTCACTCTGCAGTGCTCAGGACTGTGCCTGGTATGGCCCAGGTACTCCAAGAATATTGTTGAATTGAATTGAAACAGAGAGCTTGAACTGCCACTCACAATGGGCAGAGGCTTGGCACTGGAGCTGGGTGAGGAGACCCATGGCCGCCAGCTGTAGAACGTACCCGCTACCAGGGGGATTCACAGTTTGGGTCCCAGTGTGGGCAGGATGGGAAGCAAGACAAGTCCGAGGCATTGAGTTTTCAAGAAAGAATGTGTGGGGTATAGGAAACCAGTTGGAATGGAAGATAGCAACAGAGAATGGATGGGATTGAAGGAGTCTGTTTGGAAGGCTGAATTTAGATGAATTCCCAGAGGCTACGACCTGCAAGGATCATGGGTCCTATATATAGAGAACCATCGCTGAGCCTGTGGGTCAGTGAGAATCGTCAGAGGAGTTGAATCTTTTGAGAAATGAGCTGCTTAAGTTTCTCTTAGATGTTTTAGCTTTTAGGGAAGCAGAGTGATCCTGTAGGATCACTGTGTAGTTAGCTAGGACATTTTTGTTTAGAATTGACCAAAAACCCAACCCAAACTTGCTCAATGAATTGGTTTTTATAACTGAAAAGCCCAAGGCAGGGGGAAGCATTTTGGCTGCAGGTTCAGCTGGATTCAGGGGCTCTTACAAAGGCATCGAAGCTAGATGCTTGCCTCTGAGTGTCTCTTCCTTCCTGTTTGTCTCTCTCTCCGCACACTTCGGCTCGGCTTTTGTTGGTGTTGGTTCTTCATTCTGTGTCTTCCTGGTAACTCCATGCTTAGCGCCTCTCCGAGCAAAGTCCAGCCAATGACAGAATTTCTTGCCTAGTTGCCAAAGTGAAAGTCCCAGGTACAGCTCTCACTGGACCTGGTTGGCGGGTGTGGGTCCCCTGCCTGTCCCTGAACCAGTAACATGGGCTCCATGCCGACACCTGTAGCCCCGGGATGCACAGCAGAAAAGGAACCACTTTTAGAGGAGGGACAGGGTGTTGCTGCTACCCTGGGAGGTTTCTAGGTGGCAAGAACCATGCTTAGCCGAGTGTGGTGGCAGAGCAGCAGCTACCTCTGCTCTGCCCATGAGCCAGGAAGCCGCATCCAGAGAGAGGGCCCTGTTCAGCCTCCTCCACCCCGGTGTGATGCTGCTGTCCTCCCACAAACAAGAAGCTGGTCTCTGTGAGGAGCCAGCCAGGTCACCTGCTGGCTTCTTCCATTTGTCCTCGCTGGGCAGGGGTCGCTAGGCTGTCATAAGATCTTCAGAAAGTTCTAGAGCCCTTCTCCCCACCACCCCCTGCTCAGGAGTGCAGCCCCCAGGAGCTAGGAGACCTGCCTCGTATCTCTTCCCGTCCAGGTTAGGGGTGGGGAGGCTTTGACTGTGGCAGGTGAGGCAGTTTACAGAACTTGTTCCCGCCTTTCACTTCAGCTGATGGTCACCATACCCTGGCTGGGCAGAGCAGGGTCCTGTTCTCCGGACGAGGACGCTGAGAAGCCCAGGGGCAGATGACTCAACCAGGGTGACTCGACCATAGAGTCTGGAATTGGACTCAGGAGACACAAACGTCATCTAGAATTTGTACTTTTAGACCGAAGGTGAAGGAAAATGAAGACCAACTGTCTATTCTAGTCCGTTTCTTGGTGGAACTTCCCTGGAGGCCTGGGGAAGTACCAGCTTCCTTACTGCCTACAGAGGAGGACGTTATCTGTTTCCATCTCAGCAGCCCTGAGCCGAGGCCTGCCTGCCAGCAGCCACTATCCAGCCACACACTCTCTATGTTCTGACGACACGTGTTCTGGCTTATAGAAACTGCTACCATAGCCCCACGGCGCCTGCTCTCACTTCCTGCCTTGTGCACAGCGGCTGGTGGAGGGGCCCTCAGCAAGCCTGGCCCCCCAATGTGCAGCAGGGACCTCGGGCGACCCAGCCCCTGGACAGCTCGGCCGCTGCTCTGGGCTGGCAGTCTTCCCTAGGGGGTCTCTGGGCCTCGTGGAACCTCTCTGTGAACCCGGGGTCTGGACTTTGCTCCCCAGGTGGGCAGGAATTGTAGTTTTACAACTGGAAGAGATCATCTGGTTCAGCCTGCTGGTTCTGCAGGTGAGAGACGGAGGCCAAGCCCCACAGCCCGCCACGGGAGGCCCTGCATCCTCCCGCCCCCGGCCTGTCCCTCACCCCCGTGAATGATCAGCCTTTGTGTGTGCCCCTCACTCTGACCGGAAGACCCTGTCCCACCTCTTTGGGGAGGGCCGCGGTTGCAGAGCAGAATAGCTTTTCCCTGGCATTTTGTCGCAGACCTTTTTCTTGGAACAGAGCAAAGCCAAGGGGACCCTGGTATCCTTGCTATGGACTGAACGCAGGCATCCCCTCCTCTCTTTCTCTCTCTCTTCCCCAAAACCCCTATGTTGAAATTCTAACCCCAGCCTCCAGTGTGATGATATTGGGAGGTGGGGCCTTTGCAGGGAGTAATTAGGTCCTGAGGGTGGAGAGCCCGTGACCAGGATCAGTGCCCTGAGAAGAAGAGGGAGAGAGAGACATCTCCTTCCACAGATACCCAGGAAGGAAAGGTCAGACGAGGACGCACGAGAGAGTCACCTGTCTGCGGGGTAGTGGGAGCGCTTTCACCAGGCACCAAACTAGCTGGCGCCTTGGTCTGGGACTTCCAGCCTCCGGGACCATGAGGGATCTCAGCTGGCTAAGCCCCCTGCCGCCCCCACCTCCCCGCCCCGGGTCTACGGCATTTCACTATGATAGCCTGAGCAGACTAAAACAATTACGGAACTTCTTAGCAGGAAGGAACAGTGAATAATGCTTGGTCGAAACCTCGCGTTTTGCTCATTTATTTACTCATTTGTAAATACCGAATGTTTTTTATGGCAAGCCTTGAGAATACTGGGAATCGTCTCTGATCTTATAGAAATTCCTTTCTTGGAGGGGACACACACTGAAGAGATAACTTGAAGGAATTTAGCATTTCCGTGGTGAATAGGACCACGGGGGTGGGCAGGGCATCGTGGGGTTTGACTGCGTGTCTGACAGCGGGCCCTCGTTTTGTCTGGGAGGCCGGCAAAGGTTTCTCTGAGAAAGTGTTATTTAACCCTGCGTCTTGAAGGACGAGAAGCGCTTAGTCTGATGAGCCCGTGGGGTGGGGGGAACTGTTCTAGAAAATGGGAACAGGACGCGGACCTGAAACCGCGGCTGAGCCTGGGGGGCGGCCGGCTGGGAGAAAACAGATCCTGTGGCCACAAGCCCCGGGTTGCTCCTGCTCCCCCAGGTTGCGCTTCTCCCAGCCGTGTGTCCCTTGTGTGCTTGCTCTGGAGAGGGCCGTTGACACACATGATGGGGGGGGCACCCTAGGTGGGGAAGCAGGGGGGCCCCTAAGTGGCGTGCCGGGCGCTTGTGGAAGAGAAGCAAGGAAGCTGGAAGAGGAGGTGAGGGCAGGAGGAGTGAGGACATGCCCCGTGGGCTCGGGTCAGGAAGGAAGGAAGGGCCAGCCGAGACGTTGAGATCCCTCGTCAGTTCAGTTCGGCAATGTGACCCTTTCTTCCAAGCTCGTTGCAGAAAGGGTTAACGACAACTTAGATACATAGCCTTGTTTTTGCTTTTTTGATGCCCATGCTAGGATCATAAAACCTCCTGTTTTTCTAGTCCCCTTTAAGTCTAGCTGTGTCTGTTACATTCCTTCCCTTTTTCCTGCATGCTTCCTGTCCAGTACCTTACGAATGCCCCAGGTGGGGGTTGGGGGCCGGGACTACAAAGACCGGAAGAGATGCTCCCTGCCCATAGGGAGCCTGGGGCCGTAGGGTGAGGCATGGTGGTGTCAGGAGGAGCAACACCACCAGGGTGGCAGCCTGGAGAGCCTTCCCGGAGATGGGGCGCTATGTGGGCGATGACCAAAGCAAGGAACTTTTCTTTGCTCATAAACCCTTGTAATCTTCTGACAGCAGGTTGAGACCTCTGGGAAGATCCAGGTCAGGCTTTCTGAGGAGGACCCTGGGATGGGTGACTGGCTGGCTGGCTGTTCACACCACAGTCCTAGAGAAAGGGCCCCTGAGAACCGGAGAGGAGAGAAACAGGTGTAATCGAGGGGTCCTGCTACCTCCCTCCCATTCCTAGTTGACAGTTCCAGTGTCTCCAGGTTCTCTTTGAGGTTAACAGGTAACAGAGGCTCTTCTCCATGGTGAATCTTCATTGTTCAAAGAAGCTCTCGGGTTTCTGAATTAGATGCGGAGCCTTTATTTCTGATGCCTTGAGGTCTCATGAGCAACTCTCATCCCTACATAAGGTGGTGCCTGGGTAAGAGGAATTTTAAAAAAATTTTTTTAAGAAGGAGATTTGACTGGTGCTGCCCACCCAGCATCTACGGCCAGTGAGAAGGATCCCTGCTGCTGGTCCGGTGAGGGCACGGGCCTGTGGTCCTGCCTGGCAAGTGTTGGGAGACTGAGGTGCAGGAATTATTTCATTTCTGTTTCTCCTGGGACTGTGAGCTTTTATGAAGCAGCCCTGCCCTCAGGATACCTTCTTTTGTGTCCAGTTCTGGAGGCTTCCTGCTTGCCTCTTCCTCAGCCATGCCCCCTTCCTGTGCGTTCTCCTGCATCTGAGGCACAGACCCTGTATCTTCTCTATGCAGCATCTCACTGGGTCTCTCCCGCTGGCTGTGCATTCCCACCTTGCCCAGGTAGGAACCGGACCTTCCTGGTGACTTCCTTTGCAAATGATGAACTCAACATTCCTTCCTCAAATGAACAATTCTTTTGTAAATAATTACCTCTCCAGCTGGTGATGGTTGTTTTGCAAATTTTTTTTTTTTTTTAAAACATATTTGCTTACTGTGGAGGTATATTTGTTTTGCAGGAGTCCTTTTTAATGGCGGGATTTGGGGGCAAGACCAACACTGGCTTCTAGACAAACCGGTGTCTCTCTAGGCTGTCGTGGTTCAGTTGGCATCCCAGTAGAGGCTCTGTAATAAAGAATCCCATTAAAGCAAGGTTCTATTTCCTACAATCAATTCCATCAGGTAATGCACTAAGGATTTTTGGAAATAGAAACCCAGTTCTTTAAAAGGAGAGACCCATGGGGGACAAGAGAACGAGATATTAAAAAAAAAAAACCCTAAACAATTTAGTTATACAAATGGCCCTTGTATTATTGTGGCAATATTACTTCCAAATAAAAGCCAAAGAGGAAAAACAAGCTGTGTTTGCTAGATGTACTCTCTGTTCCCTGCCTTGTTTTTCTGCTCTAAAGCATAGCACTATGTTGACGTAGGAATGTAACTGCTATGAATATTGATGGCAGCAAAAGCCTTTTTTCTCTGTCTGGCCTAGTAAATAAAGCAGAAAGGATAAAAAGGGAAAAGGAATTGTAAAATCAGCATGCTGTTTTTAGCTTATCTTGTTCCCCTAGAACTCCAAGTCTTAGGAGTATATCGACAACTGTACATTTGGTGGTCAGGGTCCAATTTGAGTGTAGTGGGTTGGTGTTTTCAGGGATTTTTGCTTCTGGTTCAAGGAACAGAGTTGTTCTCTCCTTTAAGCCCTCCAAGTTAGCGTCACCTCCTCAGTGAAGCCTTCCAGGATTCCTCCTCCCTAGCCAGAGGCAAAGTTCAAGTCCTTGTCCAGGCTCCCAGGGAATTTGGAGAGTAAATGAGGGAGTCCCAGGAGGTTTGCAGGCTCATGCATGCCCAGAGGGCACGGCTGTGGGGAGGAGAAGGGGCACGTATTCAAGGAAGGTCTTGGCAGCTCCCTGGGGTGGGGGTGGGGGGTGCGGTACCTGGGAGGAGCCAGGCTGAGGGCAGGGCCAGTTGGGAGGTCTGGGGAAAGCATGGGTGTGCAGGTTGGAGATGAGTGAGACCATATGGTTGAAGACACGCGGACTCTGTCTAACTCACACCACGAAAGTATTTATTAGACTCTTTGATGGTGTTCAAGGGTCAAAGGGAGCTCTGGAGGGCAGGAAGGGGGTGGTGGGGACCCGGGAGGGAGGAACCAATGACCTGGCTTTTCAGCAAGACCAAAGTGAGGCCAAGAATGGGGGCAAAGGCTGGGGGCCCAGGGGTGATTGGATGACTGCCCTTGTGGTCGAGAGTGAGGACGTGAGGGACACCCGGTGGCTCAGGTGGTTGAGTGTCTTCTGTCCACTCAGGTCATGATCCCTGGGTCCTGGGATCGAGACCTGAGTCGGGCTCCCTGCTCAGCGGGGAGCCTGCTTCCACCGCTGTGGCAGTAGACAGGGGGACAGTCAGGCCAGGTGATGGTAGGAGGGTGGCTGAGGCTATCTTGCAGTCGTCACGTAGCAAAGCAGAGTCCCAGTGGGGAAGGAGGGGACCAGTCCTCCAGCCTTCTCAGAGGGCTCGGGATGCAGCAACGGCCTCTCGACATTCTGTCGTGGGGCATTGGCAATGTTCATGTTTGGAACAGACTAACCCCCCCCCCCCCCCCGACCCCCTAGACTAAATCTTTCGAGGGTAAGGAGGGCCATGGAGCTTTTTCTAATCCTGGCTCCTGGTGTGGGGTCCGTCATATGGAGGAGATGCTCACTCAGTGTTTCCTGAGCCAAATTCATTTGACCTCTTGCACCAGGCATCTTTGTAAGTGAATTCCGTGACTTCCATCTTCCTAAGGTATTTGTAATTTTCCTCGGGTCCCACGGGGTAGAATTAATATTTGTGGAGGGCTTTATGGCCCACGTGGAAGAGTTTTAATTGCTGATGGTTTTTCATTGAGTTATTAAGTAGCCTCTTGCCAGGGAGTGCCTCTTATAAAATTAATTGCACACATCCCGGTGGGTCGGTATTTCTATTAAAGCCGAAGCTGCATAAAGAAAACCTTTACAAAAGAGGGAAGGAGTCAATGTTTTTAGACCTGCTGAGGGATGTGTTCTCCGGACCCACAAAGTCGCCCGAGTCGGAACGGGAAGGGTTGTAAGAGTCAGCGAGTCTCCAAGGTCTGGGCAGCCAGATGGGAGCGGCCGTGGGTGGAGGGGCGCTGGCAGGAGGGGAGGACACAGGTGGAGCCTGGGCTCCGAGGGAGGGTGTGTGGCGACCACTGACCACTCGATGGTGTCAGCTGGGGAAGACCGCATGTCAGTACTCAGACAGGAGGGTTACCATCCTGAATTTGCTCCCCTTCTGTGCCGGTGAGAAGAATGAGGTCCAGAGGAGAGGAGGGACTTGCCGAGGTCACCTTGCTGCTCTGTGGCAACGAGGACCCTGACTTCGAAATCGGGCATAAACCCAAGAGGAAGAGAGAGGGTCACAGCAGCCGCATCTTCCTTTCTTCCAAAGGACATTCTGTTCAAAGCTGCTGTAGGAATCTTGTTGCCCCCTTGTGCTTTTTTGGGCCTGACTTGGCAATCTCAGGAGGAAAACGTGCCACGTTTTGCAAATGTGTGCAAATAAAAAACATGCCCCTTCTGTCCCCGGCAGACTCATTGCACACGCATCAGGGCAGGTGGCAAAATGCAGTCGTGCAGCCTGGAATGAAAAGTGTTTTACACTTAGCGGCTTATGAGAAATTCAGTGTTAGAATTAAAACGCATTCCTGGCACAGGTGCTGTGTTAATGGTGCCATTTCTCATAATAAAACTTTGCTTGGAGAAAAATGCCTATATCTCAGAGATATTGATTCTAATTTCTGTTTCTTTTTCTTCTTCTCCCTCATCTCCCCCCCCCCTCCTTTTTGTTTCTCTTCACAGGAAAAAGTAGAATATGCCTTCCTGATTATTTTTACAGTCGAGACCTTTTTGAAGATTATAGCGTATGGATTATTGCTACATCCTAATGCTTATGTTAGGAATGGATGGAATTTACTGGATTTTGTTATAGTAATAGTAGGGTAAGTCCCTTTTGTTTTGGGGGAATGTTTGGAAGATCGGAGGCAGGGAATAATGGAAAGCCACAGTGTCTTAAGGGGACATCGTTGCTCAGCACTTGAGGCCAAAACTTTCAGGAGGGTTTTGAAGATGAGCAATGCTGCTATCAGTCTCTGGGTTCGAATCCCCTCATTGCTTTTACTTCCTTTCCAGTAACACGTGTAGAAGGAGGTTGAAGCTCCCAAGGTAAGAGGGGTCATTTTCCAGAGGACTTGGGTTTTCACAAATAGGCCAACCCTGCTGGTGGCTAGAGTCAAATGAGTAGAACTCTTAACACTTAGCACCTGGTAAATAAAAAACAAACAAACAAACAAAAAACCCAAACCAGTAAAATAGTAATAAACCCTTCAGAGCAGCAAGGTACTCTGCTATTTAACAGCCCTGAGCAAAGCTATTAATTTTTTTTGCTGACTTATGGGAAAAACTTTGGCATGCTACTGTCCCATTTTAAATAAAAAAGCAAGTGTCTGAATAATGTCAGGTATCTGGCATGAAATGAAATAAATCAGAAAATGCAGAGAAGCAGGCATTCTCCAGAAATTGTGTCACAGGAAGGAGAGACCAACAGTTGAGTTATAGAAGAGTGTTTCAAAAAACATAAAACAAAAAACAGTGGGCTGTGTTGTGTGATTCTGGTCCTGCCACACATGGAAATTTTGCCAGTGAGAGAAAAAGAATGAATCTGCATCAGAGGAATTTTGGGTCTTTGGACCAAAGACCCACATAAGGAAAGACGATCTATCCCTTTGCTGAGTCTTTGTTACCCAACTGTAAAGTGTGTTGCTCCTGAACTTGTATGTGGTCCTACAGAGAGAGGTTGTTAATCTCTTTGTGTTCATCTCCATAACTTTGGTCAACTTCCTTTTGAAGTTGAGCAACGTAATTTTTCTTACTTTTTAAAAATCATGTATCCTGTAGATTTTCATGGGAGACTAATATAGCTGGATGTTAGAGTGGGATCAATTTTGAACCTGCCCTTTCAAACCTAAGGAAATTCAAATGGGATCCAAAATGGCCCAGTGAAATAATTAGACTCAAGGGGGAAAAGTCCGCTTTTGTAAAAACCATCATAGGGCATGGCACCTAAGGCATTAGTGCAAAGGTAGTGCAGCTGAAATGAACAGGTAGTAGGTATGTACTATATCCTGTATTTGCTGACATCTAATATGGAATGGCAAGCAGGAGTCTTGCAGGTCTCTTGGTTCTGGAACAATCTTGATGTGCCTCTCCTGAGCCTAGACTTTGTGGTCAGCTACAGGATGGAGATGCTTAGCTCCATTTCTTTTGTCCTTACCCTACAATCACCTCAGCTTTCTACCTTGAGCTATTTTTCAGACTCTAGTAGAATGCAAAGACAGGGACCCAAACAGAGGGTGGTGGTCTCACTGCACTGAGAAGAATGAGACAAGAGTCTGGGAAGGCCAATGGGGGTTGAAATTTGACAGGCATGGGATAGGAGGGAGGGGGCGCTTGTCAGAGAAAGAGCTCCATAAATATGCCTTGGGGTCCTCTTGAACTTTGCCTGAAGAATAATCTATTCTTACAGGGGGTAATAATCCATGAGGCTAGTCAAATACTACTACTAGGAGAAAAGAAAAAGAGAGCTGGAGACTATTGGCTGAACAATAATTACAAGTCCCCTAGGTCTGAGAGATGTTTGAGTTATGACCAACCAGAATGGAAAGGCCTGGACTATCAGTAGAGACCCCAGAAGGGCCATTAGTAAGTAGTAGGGCTAAACTAACTCTAGGGTAAGGGTTGGTAAACTATGGCCAATGGGCCAAATTTAGCCTGCCACAAATTTTTGTAAATAAAGTTGTACTGTAACATGGTCACATGCATTTGTTTACATAGTTGAGTAGTTGTCCACAAAACATGAACTATTTACTATCTGTTTTGTCAACTCCTGCTAGAAAGTAAAGATCGTGTGAATCCCATGCTAACAATGTTTGAAAAGGAGCAAAGTGATATGAAAAGCAAACTGCCTGACAAAACAAACAAACAAAACAACTCAACACTTTTTAAAGGAATAAAACAAAATCCAGACACTTAACAAGTGTCCAGCATCCAGTCAAATCTTATAGCCATTAATTAAGACATATGGCCCATAAGTAGGAGGAAATTCCAGCTATAGAGACAGACCTAGAAATGACAGAGATGGTGGAATTAGTAGATAATTACTTTAAAAGACTTAAAAATAGCTATTTTGGGAAAATATGACCACAGTGAGAAAAGAAGGGACAATATAAGAAAGAACCACATGGGACTTTGAGAGTTGAAAAATTTTCCTGGACTGGCTTAATAGGAAATTAGACACAACAGAAGAAAAAAAAAATTAAGGAACTTGAAGACCTAGCAGTAACATAAAGAATAATGATGGAGAAACACTGAACACCACCTTGGTGATCGGCAAGGTAATATCAAGTGGCCTAACATACATATATTTGGGATTCCCAGAAGAGAGGGGATAAAGGGGAGTCAGAAAAAAATATTCGAAGAAATGACTCCATATTTTCTTAATGTGATGAGCAATACAGATTCACAGATTTAGAGCTCAACAAAGCTCAAGCAAAGTCAACATGGAGAAACCTACATCAAAATACACCATAATCATCATGAAATTGCTCAAAACCAAGGATAAAGAGAAAATCTGAAAAATAAGCAGAGAAAAAGACATTCCTGGACTTTTCATCAGCATTACAGAAGCCAGAAGACAGTAGAGAGAGATCTTTAAAGTGCTAGAGAAAATGTCAACCTAGAATTCTTACTTAGTGAAAATCGCTTTCATAATTGAAGTAAAAAGACTTTCTCAGACAAACCAAAGCTGAGGATTCACCTCCAGTAAACCTGTACCTCAACCAATGTTAAAAACATTTCTCCATACTGAAGGAAAATGAAAAAAAAAAAAAAAAAAAGAATTCCAGGAAGGGTAAATGAATGGGTAAATATAAAAACATTTTTTCCCTCATTTTAAAATCTTCTTAAAAATAATTGATTATTTAAAGCCCAAGCCCAAGTAGTAACAATGTATTTTTCATAGCTTCTATGAATGTATAATATGTGACAATAATAGCACAAAGGACAAAAAGAAGGAAATAGCTATATACTATTGAAAAGAGCTTGTACAGCTGGTGGTAAATATGATAAAATATTATTTGAAAGTAGATGGTAATAAGTTAGATATGATGATGTAAACCCTAGAGCACAGGCCAGCAAATCTCAGCCCATAGACCAAATATGGTTTATTATCTTTTTTTATTTTTCACTTTGACAAACTATTTTCCTGTCTGCTTGGGAAGATAATTTTATCAGAAACCAGTCACACTCACTCATGTTTGTGGCTATTTGGTGTTAGGATGTCACTGAATAGTTGTGACAGTGACCCTATGGCCTACAAGTCCTAAAATAGTTACTATCTGACAGTCCACAGAAGACTTTTGCTAATATTTGCCATAGAGGAGGCACTAGAAAAATAAAGAGGATAGTTAATAAGCCTGTGTTGGAGATTAAATAGAATTTTTAAATGCTCAGTAATTTTAAAAAGGGATGTAGAAAAAAGGAACAATGGACAGGGCAAAGAGAAAACAAACAGCAAGATAATAGATATAAGCCCACCTAAATCTTTATTAGAATAGGGAGTTTATCAGATTTTACACATTAAAAACCCAGACCCAACTCTATAGTAGCTACAAGAAACCTAACTTATAAAGACACAAAGAATTTGAAAGTAAAAAGGCAGGAAAAAATATATACCATGTGAAAACTAATCTAAAGAAAGGTAGAGTGGCAATATTAGTCCAAAAAAGTAGAGTTCAGAACAAGGAATATTATCAAAGATATAAATATTTCCTAGTGATGAAAGAATTCTTTCATGAAGAAGATGTAATAATTATATAATATTATATATTAATTATATAATTGTATAATTATAATATACAATTATCTAATATAATAATACATTTAACATATGATATATAATTATATACATAATATATATTATGTAATTTTCATATCAAATATGTAATTATAATTATATATAATTATTTATATATAATATATAAAATATAATTAATATACATTATATATATTATATATAATATATATAATTAAAATACAGAACTTCAGAATACACCAAGCTTCAAAATACACCAAGCAAACCTGGAAAGAACTGAAGAAAAGAATCTGTTATTCTTATTCAAATCTATTATTGTAGTTTTACATTTCAATACTTCTCTCATGAGTATTGATAGAACATCTAGAAAGAAAATCACCAAGTATATAGGGTATTTGACCAATACTGCCTAACTTGACTTAATTGGTATTTTTAGAACACTCGGGACCAGCACATTCTTTTCGCATGCACATACATGTAGCATTGACCAAGAACTATTCTGGGTCTTTAAAATAAGTTTTAGTGAATTTAAGAGTATTAAAGTCATCAAAATTATGAATTCTGAATGAATTTAGCAATGTTTCTGGATAGAAGATCAGTGCTAGAACATGTGAATTTCTATATGCTAGTCATGAACAATTGGGAAATGAAATGAAATTTTAAAGACATTATTTACTATAGCATCAAAAAGCATAAATATTTAAAGATAAATAGCACACCACAAATGACTAAACTTTGCTGAGAGCAATTAAAGAATACCTAAGTAAATGGAATGATGTGCCATGTTCATGGATTGGATGGCTCAGTTATTCTTAGGATATCAGTTGTTCTCAAACTGAGCTATAGATTGAATCCTAATCTAAATCCCAGGAAGATTGCTCTAGAGATTGACAGTTTATTCAAAAACTTATATGGAGGGCACCTGGCTGGCTCAGTGGGTTAATGCCTCTGCCTTCAGCTCAGGTCATGATCTCAGGGTTCTGGGATGGAGCCCTGCATCGGGCTCTCTGCTCAGCAGGGTGCCTGCTCCCCCCTGCCGCCTACTTGTGATCTCTGTCAAATAAATAAAATCTTTAAAAAAAAAAACTTATATGGAAATTAGGCTGTAGATTAGCTGAAGAAATATTTAAGAACAAAGCTGGAGCCTGATCTTAAGGCTTACTATAAAGCTACAGTAGTCAAGACTACTGTATGATGTTGGCATAAGAAGTAGACTTAAATAACAATGGAACATAATTAGGGATTCTAGAACTAGACCTATATGTATATAATCAATTTATTTTAGACAAAGTTGCCTTGTTTTAAGTGGGTTGAATTTGTTTCAGTGGGTTGAATTATAAGTTGTAGTACTAAATTGTAGTCCATTTTTAACAAATTGTACTGGAACAACTATTTATCCATATGAAAAAAAAAGGTGATCTTTATTCTTACCTTATAATATACACAAATATTGCCTTAAAATGGATCATAGACCTTTGTGTGAAAGCTGGAACTATATAATGTCTAGGGGAAGAGCTTTATGATCTTGGGAAAGGCAGAGCTGTGTTTTTTTGTTTGTTTGTTTGTTTGTTTGTTTGTTTGTTTTTTAAGGATCCAAAAAGCACCAGCCATAAAAGAAATAATTGAAATTTTGGAGCTTACCAAAATTTAAAATTTTTCTTCAAAAGATAGTGTAAAGAAAATAAAAAATTAAGGCACAGGTTAGGAAAAATATTCACAATACAGATAAATGACAAAGGACTTGTATTCAGAATATATGAAGAATTCTTATTACCCCTTAGTAAGAAGACAACCTAGTATATAAATGGACAAAAGATTCGAACAGATCTTCACAAAAGAGGATATGTAAATGGTTAACAGGCACCTGAAAAGATGTTCAACATCATTATAAATTAGAGAAGTGAAAATTAAAATCCCAGTGATATACTACATACCCACTAGCATTACTAAATATGGAAAGACTGACAGTACTAAATCTTAGCCAAGATATGGAGCAACTGGAACTCTCATACACTGCTTGTAGAAACAGAAAATGGTGTAGTCACTGTGGAAGAGTTTGCCAGCTTCTTACCATGTTAATCATACTCTAACCACAGGACCATATTACTCTTAGTTACTTACCAAGATAAATGAAAACACATGCTCACAGAGAGTTTATTCATAATGGAGAAAAACTGGAAATGACCCCGATATCACCTAACAGGTGAATGGATAGATTCATTGTGGTATATTCATACAATGGAATATCCCAACAATAAAAAGAAATGAACTGTGGATAGATGTAACAACTTTGAGAAGTCTCAAAAATGTGGTGAGCAAAAGAAGTTAAAAGAAGAACTTGTGTTGTATGATTTCATTTGTTAAAGATTCTGGAAAAGGAAAAAAAACAACCCATAGTGATAGACATCCAATCAGTGGATACCAAAGGCTGAGCCGAGAGGGAGATAATTGCACAGAGCTCTTAAAGAACTGGGAGATGGTGCAAATGTTCTCGATCTTGACTGTGGTGTTTGCACTTGGACTTCTACATTTGTTAAAATGCCTCTCATTGTACATTTTAAAAAGATAATATTTTATCATATATAAGTTGAGCTGTAATAAGGTTGACTTAAAAAGTGAAAAAATCACCTAGGAAACGAAAATAGGAATGGACTCATTGGCCTTTCTCATTAAATATGAAGAACTTGAGAAGATTATTTTTTTAATCCAAAATATGCACTAAATTATAGTCAAAGAGCGGAAGAAAAATTTAAAAAAGAAAAGTTATTAGGCCTTCATGTGAATCAAATTTCTACTCACTA
Source organism: Mustela nigripes (assembly GCF_022355385.1). NCBI lineage: Eukaryota > Metazoa > Chordata > Mammalia > Carnivora > Mustelidae > Mustela > Mustela nigripes. The sequence continues at coordinate 22,465,550 of NC_081558.1, forward strand.
AAGTTTCCAACTGCAGGCTGTATCTCAATCCAGTGGATTTTCCATTCCAAGCCAACTGTGACCTATTGCTTTTGTCAAGATTCCCAATAACAGAGACATTAAGGAAGTAACTGATACTTCTGAAATGTTAACGGTAATAGTGTGACCACATGAGGACTCAATGTGTCTACCAGAGCTGATGGTGTTCCCTGAATAGGAAAGTTTACTCCACTCACTTAATGTTTCAGTCAACATACATTTCAGGCTCACCACTTCAACTTTTGTGAAGAAGAACATGGGGCGCTCATGCTAGGGCTTCCAACTTGAGTCCGTTCAAGTAGCTCCTTGCCTTTTTCCTCTGCATTGGGGTAAACTTTATAACATTCTAGGATCAAACACTTTCTCTTCATGTCCTGAACTCTCCAGGTGTGTGGTCCTTTTTCTTGTTGGGGGTGGTGGGCCTGAGTGGTGAAGGGAGTAGAATCACAGAATATTAGACTGGGAAGGGCAGGGCTCTGGATCCTTTCATCCAGTTTTCTCCTTTTACAGAGGGGGAAACTGAGGCCTAGAGGAGGAGAGGAACTTTCCTAAAGCCTCCTAACTCTTAGGAATGGAAGCCAGCCCCAGCCCCTTCCACCCCTGGCTATCTGGAGAAGGCTACCAGCTTCCCTCTCTGGCTCAGGTTCCTCTGTAATGGGAGAGAGACATCATTCACCTGTTTTCAAGGGCATTGCTGAAGAACAAAGGGGTAAAAGGACCATGAAGTGCGCACTGTAAAACACAGACACTTGAAAGTGATCTTCATTCACCACCTGCATAAATTACTTTCCTAACCCTTTGGGATGAAAATTCCTGTGGCTGCCACATTTCAGAAGAGTTTGAGGTTTTTCTTTCTTCCTTGTTCTTTGTTTTTGTGAAGCTATGGACTTGTTTTGGAGGGGAGACTTTTAACTGGAGCCTTGCTGCAGAGGTTTACAGTAATTAAAAAAAAAAAAAAAAACGATTCTAATGAGAGAAACCAGTCATAAATTTGATCTGTTTCCCCAGTCATAACTAGAGAGAGCCCACCATCTGAAGGTCGGAAAGGATAGAGGTTTGATTTATCCCTCCCCGCGGGTGCCACCCCCTCTGCCCCCACCTAGGTTCACTGCTAATTGCTACAGTGTTGTTAAAACACATGGCTGGTCTTTAAGGGCCCCAGAATGATAGGACTATGCCTGATCAGGACTGTAATCAGACCACCCTGTATTTTATGGACTTCGTGTCTTGGCGGTCCAGAGGAATGCCAGTGAGGGCAGAGTTTCTGCTTCAGCTCCTAATTAAACTTCAGAAACCTTTTCTTTGTTGCTGGGCCAGTCATCCCCACAATCTGATTGGCCAGAGTTGATTCTATTTGAAATGGGCAAATTTAGATTTATTCTGAAAAACAAGCAATAATTCCAAAGAGTAAATGTTTATTTGAAAGAGCAAAAGTAACTGTCAAGTGAGCAGATTGTCTGAAAATAGCTTTATCCAAAAAACCTTTGGAGAGTAGGAAAAAATGTGTCGTGGCTGCCAGATACAATATTAGACACATTTCAAAAGAGAAAATGATGATATTAATCCCTTACCTTGGGTTACTGCTTTTGGCCTTTGCAGAACTCCTCAGTATCTGTGATTTATATCATTCCTTGAACATCCCTGTGTGGGTAGAGGGCTGTGTGTGTGTGTGTGTGTGAGAGAGAGAGAGAGAGAAATCTTGATTAAGATTTGAGACTTTGAAGTCAATGTTCACTCACCCATTCATTTACTCCTCAGATATTTCTCGAGCATCTTCTGTGTTGAGTTCTAGGCACTAGGCTTGAACAGACTAAACAGCAAATGAACTACACAGACTAAAAGTCCCTGCTCTCATGGGACCTGGATCCTGAGAGGGCCAACCCATCTGGATTCATACATTAGTTCTACACTAATAGTGTGACCGTGGGCAAGTTACTTGTTCTCATCAAGTGTGTTTCCTCACATGTAGATAATAAGAATCTCTACTGCATCATACTTTCTAAGGACTGGGATGGTCCATTTAAAGTGTTCGGCACATAGCAAATGTGTGTATAGAAGGTGGCCGCCATGTTGGTTTTCCTGGCGACTTCTGTTCCAGGGAATCCACCTATGGTGATTGGCTCCCTGGTGAGTCTCCTCTTCACTGGGACCGGACTTGCTCAGGGATGCTCTGTTGGCAGGAAAACAGCTGAGATCGGTCCTTGTCCTTGGTCATGTCAGAGGTAGGGGGTGGCTTTTGGGATTCACAGCCTGATTTGTGCCTTTGCCCTGCTTCCCCTTTGCATAGGCAGCAGCCCCACAGAATTAGTCCTTGTGCAGAAATAACTACTACTATTATCCTCCTGGGTTCCTTCCCTGGGTGACAGCCTCTAATGTTTCTTCCTTTCTTCTTTTTTTTTTTTTTCAGATTGTTTAGTGTAATTCTGGAACAATTAACCAAAGAAACAGAAGGCGGTAACCACTCCAGTGGCAAGTCAGGAGGCTTCGACGTCAAAGCCCTCCGCGCCTTTCGGGTGTTACGACCACTTCGACTAGTATCAGGAGTGCCCAGTAAGCACGTCTTGTTTCCTAAAGCCAGGAGTTGGTTGACTTGGTTTTACTTCTGGGTGGGGCTCAGGATCCGTGAGCGGAGGGCTGTCAGGTGAGTTGCCAAGGGCCACCCAGACGACCCCGGAGGACTTCACGGCTCATAGCACGCTTCTGCTTGTGTGGTCCCTTTGGACCCCGTGAGGGCCCTGAGAAGGCGCTGGGAGTGATTGTCGTCTTCCCGATTTTGTGGGAGAATCTCCTCTTACAGAGACACTGAGCGAGCGGTGACACAAGGCCTTGAGGCCAGGCCTCCTGATTCCAAGCTACTTTCCCTTCTTGGACACCTCGCGGCCACCACCGCCTCCTGCTCCCAGGCCGGCCTCTCTGAAAGTGGTGGCTTATGCAGAGACACCAAGTGAGGGGGTTGGAGGGCTCCCAACAGACTGGCTTTCTTCAGCGTGAGCAGCAACAGGGGGCTGGACTCTTGGAACATCTGCTTAGCATGTCTGGCTCTGGGGGAAGAGGTGGATGCTTCCGGGTCCTCCCTGCATGTTAGGGGAGGGTTGGACCTGCTTGCATGTGGTTTGGAGGACCGAACGAGATGATGCGCAAGAGCCCCCACAGCACGAGGTCTGAAGCATAGAGGTGGCCCTTCATGGTGAGGGATGCTGTTTTCCTCCACGAGGCTGTGATACTTCTGTGTGCCAGACCCTAGTTTGCTTTTTGCTTCAGACATCTGGGCCAGGTTGAGTGCTGCCCAAGCTGGGACAGAAGCTGTCTGTGCTCTGGCCTGTAGCTTTAAGGTGCTTCTGTTCCCCTAAGGACCATGGAGTGTGCTTCACTGGCCTCTGTCCCTGATGGGACAGCCCTGGTGGGGACTTGAGGGTAGAAATCTTAGCACCTCTCCAAGGGCTGTGGTGACAGCTGCCTCCTCCAGCTGGAGGAAGGATACGGGACCATAGGGTGTGCCTGTTTTCACGACTCATAAAGCCATCAAAAGAGCACAGATCATGTTATTTTCGCCTCTCCAGGAGTTCTTCATGAAATTTTATTAAACCTGTTGGCACTCGGGACACACCAAAAATTCTCTGGAAAAAAAAAAAAAAGGTTTCCAAATTTAACATTTTAAAATGTAGGAAGTGGTGTTTTATGTGTACTTGTTTTTCCAGATGGTTCATTTATTTTCATTGAAAAAGATCAGCACAAGTCAAAACCACAGAGCTGTCTGGAAGCAATTGAGAAAAATAGAAATACCTTGGAAATGACTGGTTTTGTTATGTGGAACATGATGAAATGCGAAGTCCAACGCGCAAGCCTGTTCTATCAGATTTAATTGTTATAGCCTAATCTAATGTCAAAGTAACCACGACAGCCTTTGTCCCCCCCCCCTCCCAAGAGCAAAGGACAGCCTGTTTGCAGCGCCTGTTGTAAGGGATGAGCGGGTACTATGGCTTCGTACGTGCAGGTCTGGTCGGGGAAGCTTCCTGAACTCACAGATCATTGCGATGGCTTCCCTGTTGCGTGAGGTTTTCTCGAAATGGCTAGGTTAGGGTGCTCTTCGGGACAGGTTTTTTTTTTTTTTTTTTTTAAATTAAGATTTTATTTATTTGACAGAGATCACTTGGTTTTACTTCTGGGTGGGGAAGCAGGCTCCCCGCTGAGCAGAGAGCCCGATTCGGGGCTTGATCCCAGGAGAGATCTAGAGATCATGACCTGAGCCGAAGACAGAGGCTTAACCCACTGAGCCACCCAGGCGCCCCCAGAACAGGTTTTAAACCAATTTCTTCCTTTTCTCCCTTGTACCGTGATGGAGCTCTCTCGCATCACACGTTCCCAGAGGTCAGCAGGGAGAAATAGGGACCTGAGTCCAGTTGAGGACTTTTCAGCCCACAGTTATTATTAATTCCCCTCGTAGAGAACACCCACGTCTCTCATCAGCCCCAACTGGGCCAGGGGTTCTGGGTCATGATGTTTTCCGTGCTGGTTGGCAACTGGGGTCTAGTGATGTATTACTAAGAACGCTGAAATTGTTAAAAATGCCAGGGAAGGTGTGACAGTTTACACTTAAACCTGGGAATCGTCTTGTGCCTTCCCCAGAGCATTCAGACTTCCGTAGAAGACACGATTCTGGGCGGGTCTGTGAATACATATTCATTCGTTGGGAGGTAACTGTGTATCGTAAAAGAGAGTGCCCCAGACGTTTGTGGAGTTCTTAACCACCCACACTCAGATGATGAATATGTCCCGGAGTCCTGGACCATCAGATGGGAAAGAACCCTACAGACCTTCCGTGGGCATCATCTCTTAGACGAGGAAGCCAAGGGCTGTGGAGGGCTAGCAGCTGGTGCAGATTCTCACAGCCAGTGGCTGGCCGAGTGAGGATAGACACACGCTGTCCTGGTTCCTGGCCTAGTTGTCTTTCCCTTCCACACCACCATCTCCGGAGCTAGAGTCCCTGGAGCTCTACTGTCCACGCTGAAAACGCACCAAGGAGCCTAATGTCAGGAAAGTCTACACCTCCACATTAAGATACACCCCGTTGGCTCATAAATTTGGCCAATCTGAAATACAGTAGATACAATGAATGAAGGAACATGTTCATGAAACACACAGCGCACTACCATGGAATTTCCAAAGAATTTAGAATGAATACTAGAAGAGAAATCACCAAATGGGGATTTTTGAATGGCCCATCCTTGTCTTGAAACACAAAACCAAAACATTAGAGTACATTAGAGCAGTTACTTCTTTTCCTCTAATGTCTGATACAAAAGGGGAAAATGTCAAAAACCATCCTTGGAATCTTTTTCTTTTTCTTTTTTTTTTCCCCTAAAACCAATTGAACGTTTAAATATCTGAAGGTGATACGTAGGATTTGGGTAGTAATGAGGGTCTTGGAAAAGACGGGCTCTTCCTGAGTCTGAAACCTCTTCCCGGTTTTCCCTCCCCACCGCCTGCCTCTCTTTCCATGAGCTTGCCATCACCGTCGACTCTCGTCACTGTAGTCAATGACTATTCTCTCGGCTCGGTGTGCTCTGACTTCTTTCTTACTCCTAGTGTCTTGCTGCTCACACGCCTTCCTTCTTTGAGTATGTGTTGGGGGAATGAGAAGATACTGTAGAAGAGTGGTGTGAAGGAGGAGAGATGGCAGGGAGCGAGAAGGGAAGTCGGGGAAGGACGGGAGAGCAGGAACAGCGCAGAGCCGCAGCTGCGCTCCCCGGCTGGGGGAAGAGCATGGATGCTCCACCAGGAGTCCGGAAGCCTGGCCGCGCTGCGGGTTCCGGTTTCTTTGCGACCCTCGGTCTGCAGCCTCTGCCCACCTGCTTCTCACCTCAGTGTTGCCTCACCGACCCTCTCTGCATGGTCTTACTCCTAACATCCCTCCCTATGGCCCTGAGTGTTGCTCTTTACAGGACTTCTGGGTGTCCGTGCTCCAACCTTGGCTCTCAAGTCTACATCCCAGCTGTGTGACACCTCCCTCTTGATGCTGGGCCTGTGATCAGACTGGCCTGGTACAGAGCGGCTCTTGTCTCTCTTCCCTCCCTTGTTCCAGGGGGAGCCAACTTCGTACAGGCTTGTTTGGGTTAGGCACGGGGTTTTGCTGATGGGACTCAAGTCCAGCCTTGTAATCCGAATTTAATACCCAGAGCTACCTTCCTGCAATCTGCTTTTCTTTCCTGATCTTCTCTGCACCGTGTGACCACCAACCAAGGCTCATGGGCACCCGGTCTGCAGTGCCTAGCTCACCTCCGTGCTTCTGGTACTCTTGCCTCTGGCTGGAGTGGCCCCTCTCCCAGGCCCACCTGTGCAAATCCATCTTCTTCCACCTTGAGGCCTTGGCGAGAGGGAGCTGCTGCCCAGTCCTCTTCCTTATCAGAATTGATGTCTTTCGTCCACCCCTCTTTAATTTTCCCTGTTCAACTATAGCGTCTGTGTGCTACCCTAGGGCCATTTGTGTGTAAATCAGAATTACATGCAATTTACCTTCTAGAACATACCCTCTTTGAGAGAAGGCACTTTATGTAACACCTCGTCATACTCCCCAAAGCGCTGAACTTTCTACTTTCCACGTAGCAGCTGTTCAAGGAACTTGGTTGAATGGAGGAGCGAACATGTGAATGAATCATGTGACCCTGACCTTGGCCAGTCCAATCGCTCTCTGAGCCTTGGTCTTTCCATCTGTTGAGGGACGCAGTTGGATTAGATGGTCTTTTAGGTTCCTTTTTATCTTCTCTCACATCCAGGTTTCATGTTAATTTAATGTTAAATATTTCTTTGAATTTTACTACTGTGTGTTACGTGGAGCAGGCATCAAGGCATCAGGAATTTTATGTATATTTATATATGTGCGTGTACATGTAGATCTTTGTGTGTATATGTGTGTGTGTGTATCCTTGAAGCATCTCCGTGACTCACAGACTTATTTCTCTCTCTCCTAGGTTTACAAGTTGTCCTGAACTCCATTATAAAAGCCATGGTTCCCCTCCTTCACATAGCCCTTTTGGTATTATTTGTAATCATAATCTATGCTATTATAGGATTGGAACTTTTTATTGGAAAAATGCACAAAACATGTTTTTTTGCTGACACGGGTGAGTAAGGAAAACAGTAGCAACTTACCTTTAAAAAAAAAAAAAAAGTTAATTTTTCTTCCCAAAATAACTTCTTTGGTTTTGGGAAAATCTAAAACAAAATGGGAGGGAGGGGGGTGGAAGCCAAATATACCAGTAAAACCAGTAAGAACCAGCCAGTTTTCAGCGTGAATTGTGTTCAGAGTAAATCAGGAGTTTTATCTCCTTTTCTATTCTGATTTCCTATGTAATGCATCCTGGCAAATGAGATGAGATGTCCCCAGTAGTAGAACATGAATGGAATCACCACCATTGTTCTGTAGGGTCAGGGCAGAGGAGAGAGCCATGGACTCGAGAGCATATGCCACGGGGGCAGGGGTCTTTGAAGTGGACCTTGAGGGTCGGGGGGGAGGCATAGCATAGCAGAGCTGGGAGGCAGGTGTTCCAGGCTCTGCAAGGGCACTCAGCTTCCCCTGACTTTGGGTTCCCTGGTGTTCATGTCTGGAGTGGTGACTCCCACGTACTCTATTTGCAGATATCCTAGCCGAAGAGGACCCAGCTCCGTGTGCGTTCTCAGGGAATGGACGCCAGTGTGCCGCCAATGGCACGGAGTGTAGGAGTGGCTGGGTTGGCCCAAACGGAGGCATCACCAACTTTGATAACTTTGCCTTTGCCATGCTCACCGTGTTTCAGTGCATCACCATGGAGGGCTGGACAGACGTGCTCTACTGGGTAAGCAGCTGGAGGACAGTGTGTGTGGAATGTTCTTTTTTTGGATAAGAGTGTTCCATTCGTTAGAGTGAAAAGAAACCCTGGCAGTCCTTTCTTGGGAAGGGAAGCAGACCCTCTCCTCACTCAGTGAAACTCCTCTTTCTTCCTCAGGGCCCTAGTTTCTATTCCAGAAAGCCACTGTGTAATGTTGGCTGCCTCACTCCCCAGTACTGCCTGGGGACTTGCTGCAGAGTATGCCCACGAGTCCTAGCTTTCGAGGAACTCCCAAAGTCAGGGCTGTTCTAGATTAAACTCTTAGAGAGCCAGGGGTTATTTTCCAGGTTAAGAGGCTCCTGGACTTCCATGAGTTTTGTTTTTTCATTTTTTTTAAACATAAAGGTAGGTTCTCTGCCAGATCCTAAACAGAAGATAGGGAAAGTAAATTGGATCCCTTTTAGGCTTTCCATGAACTTAGTATAACTTTCAGGTCAAAATGGATTTTTCCCTTATTATAATTATTTCCCTTTTGCATCTTCAGCATTTCCCTAAATCAGCCCAGCGAGAGCCCCTACCTCTCTCTTCCTTTCTCTTTGGAGCTCTAGAAGTCTGGCAGAGAGGGTGGGAAAGGCACATAGGATTTCCAGGGCTGGTGGACCCATCCAACCAGCTATGAAAACAGATGCCCTTTCTATGGCTGAGGTCTGGGTCTTCTTGTTCCTGACAGAGCCAGAAGGGTTTGCTGTAAATGAAGAACTGTAGTATTTTAACAACTATTTCCCAGAGCTGAGTTTGTTTGTTTTCTCATTTATTTGGTAGAATTTGAAAAAGCTCACAGAAGCTTAGAAAGTAATTTCCATTGCACAGATTGTGGGGGAAAACAGCTGACATGCAGATTTTGAGCCTAAACCCAAGTTCAAATGGGATTAATCAGGATCCCAATAATGACTTGTTAAAAGGCAATTAGTAATAAAGTACTTCTTGAATGGGCAGTCTTTAGTTAGAAACTGAGCAGTAGCTTCTGGCAGTATCTAAATTTTAGACCATAAATGGGGTTCCATCTTCCTTTACAACTTCAGAGAACCTGACGCATGATGGTTATAAATAGGTTTTTGCTTCCCTTCCCCAGTGTGCACTATGCTTACAGGGTTGTAGAAGTTCTTATATAGTCACTGTTAGGCAAAGAAGATATGTTTTTATTTGCTTCCCCACAGCGTTAGTTTAGTTGTGTAGAAAGTTTTGAGTATCACCAACATGTATCTCGTTTCTCTCTCTTCCCTTCCTTTTTCTTACCATCCTATGAAAGAAAGTGTGTGTGTGTGTCTGTATGTATGTGGGTGTGCATGTCTGTTTTTTATATCCATAAGATAATGCCTTTCATAAAGAGGAAGAAGGAGGGAAATTGTATCGGATGAGCTAGGATCATGGCCATGGCAAGGCGACCTTCAAATTAGATAAAGGGTTCATTGTCAGCATTATCTTCAAAGATGCAAATCCTAGTTAGATTACTTGAGGTCTCAATCCCACTCTTGCCTGGAAGTTTCTGATACATAGAAAAGATTCCTCCAAATAGCACAAACTTTGAGCTCTGCCCCCTCCCCACCAAATGGGACAGAAACAATATTTTGATTTAAAAAAAAATCTGTGACTCCTCTCAGCTCTGCTGTTCTCTCTGTTGTCAGAGTGAATTGTCCACTGCTGATCAAACGTGCCTGACTAATACACAATTTTATACTTTGTTAATTCTGGCACATGGGTTCTCACACGACAATTTTCCTGTTGTCAAGCAAGCAAGAACTGTGGGTATGTGATTAAAGGAGAGAAAACTCCATGCACCCATAAACAAAAGTTCTCATTGCTTTTTCCTCAGAACATTTAAGTATCACCTAGGATTGTATCATTATTATCTCTAGTGTTAATATGACAATCACAGAGTTAATAATTTGACAATATAATAATTATATTCTGGGTGAATTACAGGGCATCTTTATTCTGATGGAGATTCTCAAGAAATTTATCAACGTTTTCCCAGTCTATATCCCTTTCTTAGAAAGCCTGGGATTTTGTGTAGAGAAACCACTATCCCTAGGATCCTATAGCTAGGGACTTGGGTTCTTGATCTAGAACAGGGATCTATAGACCTATAAGGGGCCAGATAGTAACTATATTTGGCCTTGCAGACCATAATATATTTGTAACAATGACACCGTTCTGCCTTCTGTCTCCCCATGTGACTCAGAAGCGGGTACAGATAACACATAAACAAATGGTTGTGGCTCTGTTCAATTAAAATTTCATTTCTGGACACTGAACTTTGAACTTTGTAGAACATTTATGTGTCTTAAAAGAGTCTTTTGATTCCCCTCCCAACTATTCAAAAATGAAAGAGCTATTTTTAGCTCAAGGGCTGTGCAAAGGCAGGTGATGGGCTAGGATTGGCTCACAGGTCATAGTTTGGTGACCCCTCCTCCAGAATGGAACCCAGCACTCTTTCCTTGGGGGTCTCCACTGTCAGAGGTTTGTGAATCATTCTAGAATGCAAGAGGGCAGCTGAGTGATCTCCCATACAGTTCACAAAGATCTTATCCTCTGAAACACATCAGGTTGTTTTTAATTATGTGTTGATTACATTTAACTCATCAGGGAGATAGACAAGAGCCAAGACACCAAACATTCTTAATATTTAATGGGCCATGGTCAGGTGGAAGATACACAGCTGTGTTCCAGAACAGACCTCCCTTGACCAGCGTAGTTCCTGGCACAGAGCAGGTGCTCAGCAAACACTGGTTATTCCTGCTCTTCCTGGTACAATCCCCTTGCCTCAGTGTAGAGGGGCCATGTTTGGATATCAATTTTTTTTTAAGATTTATTTGACAAATTTATTTGACAGAGACACAGCAAGAGAAGGAACACAAAGAGGAGGAGTGAGAGAGGGAGAAGCAGACTTCACACTGAGCAGGGAGCCCAATGCAGGGCTCAGTCCTAGGACCGTGGGGTCATGACCTGAGCTGAAGGGGGACGCTTAATGACTGAGCCACCCAGGTGCCCCAAAATATCAATTTTTCGTACAACTAGAATATAAAGGGAACATCTTGAGAGAGAACTAAGGAGATTAGTTTGTAGATATTGATTGAGAGTGAGTTTCTCAATCCTTTAGGTGTTTGTATATGGCTGACAGAGTCTTTGCCAGGGATTACTTCCCATCTTGTCAAGATTACATTCAGTCAGTCAGTGTTCTCAAGCTCACTGATGCCTGACTCTCAAGAATTTCTTGCAAAGAGACGGCTGGGTCTTGAGAAAAAGGCGGGTGGGTCTAATATGCAGGAAGACATACTTAGAACACTTTGGATATGTGGGAGTGGGATTAACCATTTCTGGTGGGGGGAAGGGGTCCTTCTACAACTCTTTTATAAGCACTCCATAAGCATAATTACACTGTCATCTGACCCACACTTATTTGTTGTCTACGGAGGCAGCAGGGTGTAGGGCAGGGGAAGAGCATGAAGGCTGGATAGGGCTGAGTGCGTAACCTTGGGTAGGTCATCACAGCTCTCTGGGCTTTAATTTTCTTGTCTGCAGGATGCACAGTTAGACTCCATGATCCAATTCTTCAATTCAGAGGAAATTTTTTTAACGGTAGGAAATTAAAAGAGGGTGGTTTTAGGAGAGTGCTACCATATGTAAATCACCCATGACCTTTTGCTTTTGCACCAAGCTCTTTCCTCCGAGAACACACCTCTGGAGGGGCGGGCTGCCAGACTCCAGCAGGAAGTTCTCATGGTCAAACTGACCACCTGGGTAATTCCTCTCTTGTTGGCTGAGGGCATCCCTTTCTCTTATTCCTTCCTTAAGGGGAGCCACCACCAGTATACCAGGTTCCCAGTAGTGTTTTCACCACTTAGGGGGAAAAAAAGCCTTAGGTTGGTCTTTAATTGGAGATAAGATTGTGCATCTCAGCCTTTGAAACAAAGGGAAAAACATAAACTAAAAAGAATCTTGTTTTCTAGGCACCAGGTGACCCCATATGATGACTTTGATGTGAATCTTTTAAGAATGAGTCTAAACTGAAATCCTTCAGCTCATGCTGAGTTTTCCCTTGTTGATAAACCTGTGCAGACAAAACCTCCAGCAGAGTCTCTATTGTCATTTGTGTATTTTGGGGAATAGCTTGCTAGTTCTGACTCGTCCTGTGTATATGGTAAGGTCCGAGAAATGCTAGCCTCTTGAGAAGAGACGTGGGTTGAGAAGATTGAGTTTTGGAGAAAGACTGGCCCTTGGAGCTTCAGTTTTGTTTGTCTTCCCCCACCTTCTGGAGAGTTCGAGACCACCTTCCCTGGCCTTCCCTCCAGCCCCCAGCTGTCATTCCAGTTGGTATTTCTGCTCCAAGGAAATGCAAGTCTGTCCAACACCTACTCGTAAGATGTTAAAAGCTTCTTTAATTAAAAAAAAAAAAGTGCCCTCCTAAGTGTAACAGACCGCCGTTCCTAGAACATTCGCTGGAACAGCAAACGGAGATCTGACTGAGCATGGGTAAAGCAGTAGGCCTGGCCGCTGACCAGCCCTCTTTCACCTCATCCCAGCCAGCCGACAGCTGGCGCCAGCCCTCCCAGGGCGGGCCTCCAGCGCCCGAGGTGTACAAGAGGGAGGTCTCCTGATGAGAGTCCCGGACTTTGCCCTTCCTTCCCTCGCCCCGCAAGCATGCTCTCCCCTTTTGCCTGCACTGCTCCAACCCAGAGGAAACAGGCTCAGGGAGGTCTCCGTGGAAGGTCCGGACTCCAGGTGGGGCTCCGGCCACCACGCCGGGCAGCCTGGTTCCTCTGCTCCACACACGGCTTTTTAAAATAAGTTTAGCGGTGTCGTGGCTTTGGAAGAATTACCCTCTGCCTTCCTGCTGAAATTAGTTTATCCAGCTGAATTAGATCAACAATTGCAGCCACGGCCCGGGTTCATTCATTACTCTAATTGCCAATGTGAGATGTGCAGACTGATAGGAGTTCTATTAAGCACATCAATTTTCATGTGGCCAAACAGGTGTTTCATAAGGGATTTAATGCCCTCTCCCTAGACTTCAGCAACAGATGTTAGGTCTTTTTTTCTTTCTTTTTTTTTTTTTTTTAAATGTTCTCTTTTCCTGTTTGGCTTCTGCATGAGGCAAACATAGTGAAACGCATGCACTTCATTCTTTAAAGCTAAAACTAAAATCAGGAGACAGGTAAAATGGGAGAAAATCCCATGCTTCGAGGTCGAAGGGGCTTGCACCTGCAAGGCAAGAACCATGACTCTCACAGACCACATACAGTTCTGTTGGGCAAGATTCTGGGTGCTCAGCAACGTCAGGCCTGCGGTCTTTCATTCTGTCCCTGGACTGGTCCTGAACACCTCCTTCCTGGGAGAAGTGTTTGCCTAATTTAACACAGACCTGTGCTGCTGGAAAGTTCCATCTCCAGCCATGAACCTTGAAGCACCTGTTTGCTCCTGCATGAGAGCTATTCATGACCAAACCTCCCTGATGAGGGTCTGCCACGGAGTCCACCTCTGACTGGGATACTCAAGATTGTTCCAGAAGTAGTGGCACAGGTTTTCTCCGGACTAGCCCTCTTTCACCTCATCCCGGTCAGCTCACAGCTAAAGCCAGCTCTCCTAGGGTGGGTTGTCTATGTCAAAGGTAGGTGTGGGGGATAAGCACGTCTTTCTTTTTCCTGGTCCTTCCTTAGGTGCAGTTGGCAAAAATCTCATTCCCCAAAGCATCTTTGAGTATATGTCAGCTAGTCGACTTCTGAACACTTTCCTCTTTGTGTTCATTGAGCCGTGCATGCCCTCACTGAAGGTAGATAATCTAGCTTTTGGGTGGGTTAGGTTTCTTTGGATAGGCTGACTCCCAATAGAAATTTATTATTTTAAGATTTTTTTTTCTTTTTTTAGAGTCAGGTGTTACAAGTTTGTCTCTCAGACTCTCTAAGACTTTTCCACCATCACAAATTTTTAAAGCAGAAAGTTCTAACAACTTGGGTAGACTAGGAAATACTTCCCAGCTAAGCACTAGCTTAGAAGAGCTCGACCAAGATCTGTTCTGAAAATCCATGATCCAAGACTGTTTCCAGTGAGAAAGAGCCAGATCCCAGCTGATTTCCATGCCTATGTCAAAGTCTGCTATTATTTGCCCTGAAAGCTTTGATGACTCTACCTGGGCGTGTGTGCACGTGTGTGTGTGCGTGCGTGTATGTGTGTGTGTGTGTGTGTGTGTGTTGGGACTATATAATGAATGTGCCTTGGCTACTGTTGTCTCTGATCCAAATCTAAGCAAATGTTTAATTCAATGTATAGAATGCTGTCTCTAACGTGACCGTCTCTCTTTATTAGATCCTCTTTTTAACCCACTCCTATGAGACCATCTTATTTCTTGCAGATGAATGATGCTATGGGATTTGAATTGCCCTGGGTGTATTTTGTCAGTCTCGTCATCTTTGGGTCATTTTTCGTACTAAATCTTGTACTTGGTGTATTGAGCGGGTAAGCTACACCTCTTTCATCTTGAAAGCGGAGTCCTAAGGGCATTTGCCAAGACCACACAGGTTTTGCTAGGTGGGGGCGGCCTGGTGGGTGCTGGACACGTCCTGTGTCCCCTGAGATGCTTTCTCTCCTGCCGAGGCTTCCCGAACCGAGATGCTTCCTGGAACCTCACCAGCCTTGACTGAAAGAAAGCTGTGGAACGGTTATCGACCAGAAACTAATCAGCGCTGTTGCTTGGGATTTAAATAGATTTCATTGTTTGCCCTTTTTGTCTGTCCTAAAATGAGATACATTTATAATTGCTTTATTGGTCTGGATCCCTATATGCAGATTAATTGGTACGAAACAGTAGGCTAAACGAGCTGGTCCTGGCCGACTCCAGCAGCAGCACTTGTCCTTACCCGAAGACAAAAAGGAATGGTCCTGGGTGGGTCCCTGTCCTCAGAGCAGAAGTGTTCCCTCAAAGCCCTGAGTGGTCCGGCAGCTGCCCCTGGGACTCTGCTCTTTAGTAAATGGATAACTGATAACTGGTCTCCTTACATTTTTACAGGTAAATGATGCGATAGGATGGGAATGGCCATGGGTGTATTTTGTTAGTCTGATCATCCTTGGCTCATTTTTCGTCCTTAACCTGGTTCTTGGTGTCCTTAGTGGGTAAGCAGTCAGATGTGTGTTGCACAGTCCATTGCTGCCTCGGGTGGGGCAGCTCCGCGCGTCCCCCAGCTGCGCCCTGCGGCTTCTCTGCATGCGTGTGGACTCTGACATCCCTTCTCTGTGTTGCTTTTGGATTGAACTGTGATTCTCTCTGCCTGTACCTTGTCTGTGAGACTCCATGTTTCTGATGCTTGCCACATGTTATTAATCTCACGAAAGCGTGTCCCTGCAGCCGGGCTCATGTGCAGAAGCCCATGTGCAGAAGCGGATTACAAGGGACTGAAAGGAGTCCCAGCCTTGGTGACTCCCCCCACCCCCACCCAGGAAAGGGCCTTATGTCTTTTGTGCCTGTGTTCCCATCAGTATATAACCTGGCCTTTTTGAGTTACCCACAACCTATCACGAATATATCCAGGGCGCTTCAGATGTTATTGAGAAGGAGGAATGAACCTCGATTACCACATAAGTCCTGAACAATTTCAGAATCTTAAATCCTTCAAGTCATTTATTTGCTTGGTTTTTTGCTGCTGTCACTGTGTGAATTGTCCCTCTAATTCATGATTAGTCTTCGCTTGTGGAATCCCTAATGCAGAGGAATGAGCAGCTTTTGCATACACACTTCCTGTGGCCTTAGGGTCCTCCTCACTTAGTCACCGTATTTGAAATGTCAGTGGGCTGCCGCTACTCCTTGGATGACCTCGTCCCCCCACCCATAGAGAGGACTCTCCGTGGAGAGTGGAGGCTGACTCAGGAAGGGGTTCCTGGTGTTTCTGGGCTCTGCCTGGCCTGTGCCCAGGGATGCCGTCCCAAGCCCCTGGGGTAGCTCTGTATCCTCACCTCCCACAGACACCCAGAAAGAAGGGCACCCTGAGGAGGAAGAAGGGGCTCTCTCAGAAGCTGCTATGAAACTTAGCCAGTGTTGGAAAGCAGGGGCCCCATCTCCCCAGAGGAGGCTTTGTCACGCACCCGGCTCACACTTCCTCAGGAAGTACTGGTGGGACCCTTGATTCCAGGTGATCAAATTCTCACCCCTTTATCTTCCTCTTTCCAAGTTTGTGTCTCAGGGTGGGGGCGAGTGGCCGCCTTCACGGACTGCCGAGTCGGCGGGGCGCCCTGTATCGCCCTTGACCAAACAGGGTCTTCTCCAGAGCGGAGAGCACAGCAACTTGTCCACCCTCTAAACTGCCCTGCCTGTCATCAGGCGGTAATATATTTGCAGTTCTCCTTGACCGAATATGGTCCATTTCACACCATGGACTGTGCATCTCAGGAAGCCCCTCCCTAGAGCCCAGGCCCCCAGGGAGGGGGTAGGGCCGGGCTGAGAGTGTGACTGCATTCTCCCCCTCTTCCACCACCACCACAAGCCCCCACCCACAGAGGACCGACTCTGCAAGGCCCCGCGTCAAAGTCTTGGCACTTGGAAGGTGCTTTCAGACCCATGAAGCTCTTTGGCCGTAGGGTAGTGTCGGGCTGTTACCGGTGGACTTGATCCCTGGGGAAACAGCCTGGTGCCTCTTTTGCCTCAGGAACGGCCCGCACGAGGTTCACAGCAATGCTGGCGTTCATTCCTTGGCGCCCCGTGTCTCCTAAGTTCCACCAAACGGACTGAGGCCATGGAAACTGCTAATTTTAACAGTGCCAGTGACATGCCTCATCTCCAAGCTTCCCAGAGCAGGAGCCACCGCCCGGGCATATGATGAAGCAGCTGGAGACCGGGGAAAGGAAAAGGTGGGCGGAGGGGGGCTCCTTATCAGAACGGCCGGCATTAAATGTGGGCCCCCATGGAGGCTGACAACAAGGAACACCCCTGTGGGACAGCCCGTTTGCTGGGATCTATTTTAGGGACAGTAATAAGTAATTTTGAAACCTTTTGGTATCAGAACAAAAGTAGATCCGTTCTGAGGGAGACTGCAATGGCGTGGCCGGCGCCAGGCCAGAGAACAGAGGTGCCGGGGTGTCTAAGCCACTGACGGGGCGCTGGGCTCAGGCTCTCCTTGCCAAGTGGGGAGAAGGCTGTGAAGCAGATCAGGAGGCTGCTCCCACCTTCCTGGACAGCCCCCTGCCCCTCCACCTTGCTCCTCCCCCTTGACTGGGGGAAATCAAAACAAGCACTTCCTCGTTGCGTCTTTTAAAATTTTGCTTTAGTCTTAAGAGTCTTCACAATTTTTGTAGGGAACACGGGAGGGAGGTAGAGGTAGAGGTTAAAAGGACGACAGCTTGTGTCGCGTGGCCCCCCGAGGGGACACCAGACCAGCGCACACATAATCCTTAAAGCGCGGAACTAAAAGCCTCCCATTTTAGAAATTTGGAACTGTCGCCTTCTGTTGAAGATTCATTCAATGATGCTTGTGTGTCTTTAAGTCTGTTAACCCATCGGAAATACGTGTTTCTGCCCTTGACTGTGTGTGTGTGTGGCCATGCCATCCTTTTGTATTGGTGACCTGGTTTTAACCTGCACACTGGGTTTGGTGTTGGTCCGTGTTGAAAGCATTCTAAGATGGATGCTTTGGAAAAATCTTTGGTTGTACAACAGATGGCTTTTCTCAAGGTGAGTATGAAGTTTATAAAGTGTGCACCCTGTGTAACCAAGCATGAACACAGATGAAGACTTTTTTGTCTCTGACGAGAGCGTTCTCTGGGGAGGGGGAGCTGAGAAGGTCTGCAGCTCGGGCTGCAATTCCACGTTGTCATTGAGGAGATGGTCCCCTCATGCCCAGGGATTGGAAAGAATGTCTCATTTACGTCTGTAAGTCAGGCAGATTTGTCTCTTCCCATGCTGGGGTTTTTTTTGTTTTCTGGTTGTTTTTTTTTGTTTGTTTGTTTGTGTGTGTGCGGCTTTTTGGTTTTGTTTTGTTTTTAGAAGCTTGATTTTTTTCTTTTTTCCTATTTTAAAAATTGTTCATTTAACGCCTTGTCCCTTTTGAGGTTTTTGCCAGTAAATAGAATAAGAGAATTCACTGGTGTCCCAGTGCTTGGTTTCTTTAGAATCACTGCCAGATTCCCAGCGGGGGAAATGGAGGTCCCGGGCAGTAGGCTCTCTTCTTCACCTGCAGGACCCGCCAGATGCCAGGCATACCTGTGGTAAGGCCCCCAAGGTGTGGTTCAGACCCCCAAGAAGAGACTGGTAGAGGTGAAGGTCTGAGTTCTGGTCCTCCCAGTGTCACTCACTAACTCTGGGACTTCATTTTGTAGCCCTGAGCTTTGGTCTCCTGGTCCCTCAAGGAGCGATGGCCCTGCTGCACAGCCCTCCCCATGGAGGGGCTGGCTTTATCTCAGCTAATGAACGTAAAAGTAAAGCAGTGAAGGATTATACTCAGTGAATGCATCTTCATCCTAAATCCACGGACCTCCTCCCTGTCCCCTCTCTGGGTGAAGTGGGGACGGACACAGGGAGCTCTTTGGAAATCAAAGTGGGCCGTTTTCTGGATTTCCCAGGAAGTGACCACAGGGACCGAGCTTTGTTTATGCATGAGTCCTGTACTCTGTGCCCCCAAGAGGAGGCCGTGGAAGTTCGTTGTCAGCCACAAAGCGTTTTGCAGCTCTAAATTGTCGTGATTCGTGTTCTCTCGGACAGTGATTTTTTGCACAATGTAGAGGAAAGGCCTTCCTGGAGTGTTGTGGTTAATCATACCAGGTTTAGAGTTGGAGAGCCAAGACGTGATTCTGCTTGAGCCTCAGTTTCTTCATCTGTGCAGTGGAGCTGATCACACCCACCGCGTGGGTTGCGTGAGGATTCGGTGCACTTGAGCGGAGCGTGCTTCCTCTTTGGCACTGTGGTGGCTCGCGTGAGAGAAGAGAAAACGTGATCTGATGCAAGAAAAAATCGAATCAACTCAGTCCTTCTAAACTAATAATAACGGGCCAAGATCGGCCTACATTAGTGGAAAGTCAAAGTTATATAATATTTTTAAATGTTTTGTTGCGTCCACACGTGTATATATAATGACATAAGCCAATGATTACCAAAGGATATTGTTACATAAACCACCTCCTGGGCCTGCTTTAAAGAATAGATTAAAATCATTTGTAACTCGCCTATGAATTTGGAGCTTTGGTTTTGCCAGCATCTTAGGGAAAATATTTGAAACACTTTCTTAAGCAGGCTTTGCATGTTAGAAGAGAAGTGTTTCTTTGTAAAGCAGATTTTGTGACCTAAGACTGAATGTGAACCCAGCCCAAGTCTCTCTCGGTTCGGTTCGAAGCCCGTCATCTCTAAATGGTGTCCTTTGTGTCCCAGTGAGCTCCAATCCACCAGATCACAGCTATCTTAAATCATTGTTCCAATCGTGCGTTACCGAAGGCCCATTCATCTTAACTTCAGAAGTTTTGAAGGAACATGGAGGAGGTGAGGCATTATTGAAAAGAAAAGGCCATTTTCAAGCCAGGTGATGATTCTGAGTTTCACCGTTGCGTTCTTTCTATACCCCCCCCCCTCTAGTTGCACCAAGTCCCAGGGCCTCATGAAGACTCAGGCAGGCACCAGGCAGGCACCAGGCAGCTATGGGCACGGAGGGAATGGAGAGGGAGGGTGGTGGTAGCCATGGGACTCTGGACTGCGTGATTTGGGGATTTTCCAGAGCAGGATCTGGTTTGGGTCCTCATCGTTCGCACCCTGGTCCATTTAAATCCCCACCATACTGAGCCACGGGAGGTCAGAGATGGCCTCTGACTTCTCCTTGAATACTGACTCAGGAGGCAAAACACAGCAGGTAGATGGTTGTTGTATCACTTGTGAATGTTTTCTAAGTGGAGACATAACCTCTGGGAAGAGGCAGTCTTATAAATTATTCATGACCAGAATTAGGTTTTGCTCTCATTCAACTCTTGACCGGCATCTGCTGATTGAAAACGAACACCAGAATTTCCTCCTATACATAAGTGCTCTGACGTAGCTGCGTCTTAGAAGAGTCGTGGCATTGCTTACAGCATTTGAAAATGCGTGTTGTTAGGCGATGGGATAGTCAGGCTGCCCATGGGATTGGGTGTCCCTATATTACGGAATGAAGTTGTATTGATTCATGACTTAATTCTGTATCCTGACCAGCAGACTAGGAAACCACATCGAGGTCTAGTCTAAAAACGACATAGAGAGTACAGGGTTCTTAGTAGATCTTATCACTCAAAAAAAAAAAATCTGTATGTAATCCATGATGATTATGCTACCAGAATTCCAGACAAAGATGCGTTTAATGATCAGTGGCAGCAAAATGTATTTTCTCCCATTTACCTGGGTTTGTCTTTGGTCTGAGTAGGCTAAGGTGTGAAAGATCTGTTCACACAGTTGGAGGTCTCTCTTGCATTTAGAAGTCATGCCATGAGAGAGGTTGAAGGTCAAGGGACAGCGCCCTGGGCCCTCTAATGCCTTCACCTAGTTTGGCTTGGGTAGAACAAGGAATTGAGCCCCGCCGCAGTTACACGTGGAAGAGTGCTATCTTTCCTCTTTCTCAGGAAGAACCAGGCTAAACGGTTATCTGTACTTTCAAACCCTGAACTTTCCTGTTGCAGAGTTAGAAGGCTATTGGGGAGTAGCTGGCAGCTGGATCCTGGTGCTGTTGGTACCTCAATACCTGAGGGGCCCAGGATGCTAGCCACACCTGACATTAACAAGTGAATGGTAACTTCCCTGACGCTGGCTCATAGCTACTGTTTCCATAGAAATGGCTGTGGGGATCTGTGGAAGCAGAGGTAAGTGAAAGTTTTCGCTGATCCTTGTTTCCATCAAGCTGACGTCTGTTTCCGTGGCAACAGCAGTGGCCAGCGGCCAGCCAGGCACTAGCAGCAGCACATTCAGGAGAGCCTTCTCACTTGTCAGCTGTGGCTGTCATCTGTTCCTGACCGGGTTCCTTTTTAATAATGCAGAGCAAAGACCTCGGAGGACCGGGAGGCACTTCTGGCCACGTGTGCCCTCCTGGGCGTCCGTCCTGCTGATGGAGAGCTCTGTACTAAGCAGCGGCTCCACCGGCAGGCAGCCTTCCCTCCACCGCCCTCTGGCGTGTTGATGGGCAGTTAGGAGAGGGGGAGAGGTAGTGCCGGTGTCGGCGTTGTGTACGGTGGGTTGTTGAGTGTTGATCCCAAGTCCTAGGGGAAGAGGATTCACTACAGTACTTCTATCCACAGACCTAGCTCTTCATAAAGCTGCTGGTAATTTAATGGTCAAAATTAAAGCCATAATTTTCCCTGTTCCCTATGCGATCGGTGGCCTTAACTGTTGCTGTCACTTTTACAACGGAAGGAATGTTTATGAATTCAATAATTTGCCTTCTTGTGAGAAACATACTGATGCTTGCTCCTAAGATGCTACTGTCAACCATATGTCAGTCTTTTTTTTTTTTTTTTTTTTCACCCCTTCTGTGAGATGTTCTTTTGCAGGCTGGTAGCCTTGCTGCCAGAGATCATCAAATATTGGTCTAGCCTGGCAGCTCTACCTACAAAGACCAGGATGTCTGTAGTACAGGGAGCTTATCTTTACTCAAGTCTGGCAGTTGCTCCTTTCTTGGAGTTTCATGTTAATATTTAGCTGATGCATGCACCCCAGCCCCAAGTAGCCTCCTCCCGTACGAGAGGGCTCTCCCAGGCCCCCAAGGTGGAGGGGAGCAGCACGTGTTGCTCTGATATCATAGGATGGAGAGCACGTGCGTAGAGGCAGGGAGTGAGGTATTGAGCAGTGTCTGGTTCTAAACCCTGACAGATACCATCAAAACGTCTTCCCTCTGAAGCAGAACAAAACTCTGATATTCAGAGCTGTATCTGTGAGGATCAAATGAAGACACAGAGCCACCACATTATGAGAATTTAGACTGGCTCTCTAGAAGCCCCGAAAAATTGTGGATTTCTTGTCTCTAGAGGGCTTTCTGACTGTCTGTCTTCCTCCACAGTTTGGACGAAGGCAATATGCCTAGAGGCGGTATTGGGGTCTGACCGTGTATCTGCTGGTTGGCTTCAATATAATGGAATAATAAGAAGCAGGAAATCTTGCTAGGTACTTCCTACCCCCCCCTTAATTAGATTTCTTAAGAAAAAAAAGTGACGTCATCATTTCATGAATATTTTTTACGTGCTTACACGATAATGTATTTGCGAAACACCTTACTAGACACTGGGTTTCTAATAATGAGACAAAGTAGCGTTTTTGTCTATATGAAGCTTTTATCTAATGGGGAAGACAGAGATTATAATGATAACTTCTATAAATTCTTTGAAAGAAAGGTATGGAGTGCTGTGAGAGTGTTTAAACGGCACAGCTGATTTCCAGGGGCTGAGGAGAAGCCTCCTGGAGGAAGAGAAGAATGAACGAACAGCTATCATATCCAGGCAAGATGGGGGAGGGGGTGGCGGGAAGGTATTCCAGTCAAAGGGAAACTCCTCCAAGGCCTTGCCATGGGAGGGAGCAGATGTTGGAATAACTGAGCAAAGCCAGGGGGACAGGCAACCAGGGAACAGGGAAAGGAGGGCGGAGAGAAGAGACTGATCAGCAAAACCCAGATCAAGAAAGGTCATCCTAAATCACATCACAGTCATTAGCTAAAGGGTCAACCTACTGATGAGTTTGAAGCAGGAAGTTTGTAATTTATGTTTGTGTTTTAGAAGAATGATTCTATGTTACAATGTCTTCAGCTTACCTTAAGGTAACAACAACAAAATTAAATGACTTTGTGAATGGATAGAAGGTGGATAGAGAGGTGATAAAGAGAATCTAGAAAATGTTAATTGCCGAATTTAGATGATAGGCGTATGGGTATTGACTGCATAATTCTTTGTATTTCTGAGAATGTTTGACTATTTTCTTAACAAAATGGAAAAGTTCACGTATAAAAATCACTCTGGCTGCTGCAGTATGCATGGACTGGGTTGTTAGAAGATTGGATATGGGGAGGTCAATTCAGACTGTTTTATAATTGACTTCTAGCCACAACACAGTAGCAGTTCCAGAGTGGACCTTTTACCATAAACGGCTATAAAACTGGCCAAAGCATCTGAAGCAGGTTTTTTCCACCCCTGAGGACAATGGAAATAGGCAGTATAGGATTGGGATCCCTAAGAGAAGGGAAACGCATCAAGTAAGCCCCCATAATTGCCCTGGTCTTCTGCCTGAGGACACTCTTAGGATTAAGGCACAGGGAGGAAGAGCCCAGCAGAGGACAGCAGACTATTTGCTGAAGAGGCAAAGAGCAGACAGTGGGCTGCTGAGACAGCTGGAATTTTCAGGGCAGGGTACTGAAGAGGGGTGTACAGAGGAGGGGCTCTGGAAATCTAGGGATTCTCTTAAATCTTTGACTGTAAGCTGCTGTGTGCCACATGAGACTATCAAAGCAAAGTGGAGAACAGCCGCTAGAAAGCTGTGAGCTGCTGGAAACCTCACCGTGCTGGGAAACGGGGGGTTCTGATCAGCTGGAGTGGACTGACCTTGAGGCATACATTGGATGTTCAGTTGGGGCTCCTTTCGCTCTGTAAGAAGAGCTACTGTTAGACCTGCCCTAACAAAGCTTAAAAACAAGTTTCAAAAGGCTCCTGTTAAGCAGCCGATTAATTCGATACCTGCCAGAACAAAAGTCAACACCCGTTACCGAAGACACCTGACTCCAGATGTTCTCCTCAGTGTTTCTCCACATCATTAAGAGTCACAGGACAGGAAAAGAAACAAGAAAACATGATTCATAGTCACAGGGAAGAAGTCAGTAGAAACAAATGGAGAGATGACAAAAGTGTTGCAATTAGAAACCAAAGACTTTGAAATTGCTACTATAAACCTACTTAAAGAATTGAAGGAAAGGTTGGCTATATTAAAGGAACAGATGGCAAAGCTCAGTGAAGAAATAGAGGAAATACTATATCTGGAGTCAACAGTTAGAACACTGGGAGAAAAAGATAAAATGTCAGTGAAGAAAACTTAATGATCTCCAGGACAATATTAATCAGATAACTGTGAAACTGAAGTTCCAGAAGTAGAAGAGAGATCGAAGAAGAAACAATTTCTAAAGAAATAATTTTGCCTCAAATGTTGCAATTTTTTTGAAAAACTGAATTCAAAGTCCAGGATGCTTAACAAACCCCAGGCAGTATAAGCACAAGGAGAAGCACATCTAGACCCATCAAAGGCAAATTGCCAAGAATAAAAACTAGAATATTTTAGAAGAAACCAGAGAGGAAAAGGCAATTTTGTCCTGGGAGAAACTAAGATTATACAGTGACTTATTCTCAGATACGATGTCAGCTGTAGAATAATGGAATGGCATCTTTTGAGGGCTTGAAAGAAAAAAAAAAAAAACCAAAACAATTCTGTATTCAGTTACATGTTCCTCAGAAAGTTCAGATGAATTAAAGAAATTTGCAGGGAAGGATTAGTCACCATCAAATCTGCAATATAGGAACAGTTAAAGGAAATTCTTCAGGCTAAAGAAAATAATACCAGATTTTTAAAATATACATTAAAAAATAAGGAATGCCAAAAATGGTAAAAACCAGTAGGGAATTTTCCTCATTTCTGAACTACTTTAAAAGATGATGAAAATGAAAGTAATAACCACATTGTAGGGACCACAGTATGTTTAAAAAAAAAAACATGACAACAATAGCACAAAGATAGAATTAAATGGAATTTTACTATTGTAATGTTCTTACATTATATATGAAATAATATGAATTCATGGTAGTCAACTCAGGATTTACTGAATTTACTGTAGTAAATTCAGGATGACTATGTAAATCTTTAGAGCAGTGGTTTAAAAGTAAAGTGTTACCTTAAAAGCCAAAAGAAGAGTTAAAATGGAATGCTAAATAGTAATTATACTCAGTTATCCAAAGTAAAGCAGGAAAGGAACAAAGAACATGTGGGATGAACCAAAAACCAAGAGCAAGATGGTAGACATAAATCCAACCGCATCAGTAAGTGCATTAAATGCAAGTGGACACAATTTAATTAAAAGACATGTCAGCTGCATATAAAAATACAAGAGGCTATAAATTTAAAGATTAAAAACAAAACAATGGGGTAATATTAATACCACACAAAAGAAATTTCAATGCAAGCAAGCATCTCATAAAGGGATCAGTTCATCGAGAAGATGTGAGGATTCTAAATGTCTTTAAAATACATGAAGAGGGGCACCTGGGTGGCTCAGTCGTTAAGTGTCTGCCTTCAGCTCAGGTCATGATCCTAGGGTCCCGGGATCGAGCCCCACATTGGGCTTTCTGCTCAGCGGGAAGCCTGCTTCTCCCTCTCTCACTTCCCCTGCTTGTGTTTCCTCTCTCACTGTGTCTCTTTCTCTGATAAATAAAATTTTTAAAAAATAAACAATAAAATACATGAAGAAATAAGCTTTAATGTGCATGAAGGGAGGCCTGTAAAGTAAAAAGCACGTGGAGAAACTGAGAAATCCACAAACATAGATGAAAGTTCTTATTATCCCCTTTCAATAATTAATAGAGTGGGGAGAAGAAAAACACTAAGTATAGGTAATACCCAAGCACTATCAGCCAAACTGAGCTAATTGATAATTATAGAACACTATATCCAGTAACTGCAAGAATACACATTCTGTTCACAAGTACATGGAACATTAACCGAGGTAGATCAAATATGGGCATCAGAAGTCTCACTCAACATAACAAGATTGAAATCTCAGAAGTGTGTTTTTTCTAACAGCAATAAATGTGAAGTAGAAGTCAATCACAATAAAATGTCTAGACAGTTCTCCAAATATTTGAGAATTCGATGACATATCTCTAACGTACAATTCAAGGAGAAATATTACAGTAAATGTGATAAAATATTTGATCCTGGAAAATGAAAATGCAGCATCTCAGAATTCACGTTATCCATCTAAAGGAGTGCTGAGAGGGAGAGAGGAAAGCTTTAAATGCAATAGTCTACATTCTCGTTTAAGCATCTAGAAAAAGGGCAAAAATTTGTCCGAGGTAAGTAGAAAATAAGAAAGGAAGCCAATGAAAGAGGAAACCCAAATAACAGGTAAAGTTAACAAAGACAAAAGTGGGCTCTTGGAAAAGCTTATTCATACCAGATCTGTATCAAGACTCACCAAAATAGAAAAAAGCAAATTTTAAATTATTAGTAATGAAATAGGGACATCGCCACAGACATTAAAGCAATAGCAAGAGAATAGGGTAAAACATTTTATGAGAATAAGATTTTATGAGAATAAGATCCTAAGATTTCTTAGGAGAAATCGGCAAATTTCTTGAAAAAATACAGCTTACTGGAATGGACTCTAATCAATAAAAAATGAATGAGCCCCTTTATTTGCTTTTTAAATAGAATTCAAAATCACAAACCGTCTTTCAAAGAGAACTAGAGGCCTCGATGATGTCAAAGGTGAATTATGTCAAACGATTGAGAATGTCATTCTTAAAAAAAAAAAAAAAAAAACCTTTGGCAGATAATTGAGAGTGGACATTTTCCATGTCCTTTTATGAGGCCAGAATAACCTGAATATGAAACCAAACAGCCGTTATAACATCTTTCATTAATATGATGTAACAGTTCTCAAATATTAGCAAATCTAATCAAGCAAGATGAAAGGAACAATACTTTAAGAACAAATGGGATTTATACCAAAAATACAAGGTTGATTCACCACTGGAAACTCAAACAATGTAATTTGCCATATTAACCAAATGAAGGAGAAAAACCATATGATATTCTCAGTAAATACAGAAAATGCTACTGACCGTGTTCTGTAACCATGATAAAAACTCAGCAAACTAGGAATACATGGGAACTTCCTCAGCCTGAAAAATCTTGTCTACAAAAAAACAAAAACCTCACAAGATTGTACCTAATACCATCCCTAATGGTGAAAGACTGAAATGCTTTTTTTCCCTACGCTTAGAAACAAGGTAATCCTACCTCTCTCACCCCTTTTTTCAACATTATACTATAAGCACTATCTAGTGCGTTGAAACAAGAAAAAGAAAAAGCAGAATGATTAGAAAGCAAAACCTATTTCTATTTACAAAGTGACCAAAAACCTGTTAGAAGTGGGAAATGAACATAGCAAGATCACAGAATATAGGGTCAATTTACAAAAATTAATTTTATTCCTGTATACAAGCTGCATGTGTGTGGCAAATGAACTTTGAGGAAGCATTAAAACATTGACAAATTAGAATACTTGGGCATAAAGATGAGGAAAAATATGGAAGATCTCTACGCTGAAGAGTATAAAACACAGATTAGTCAAATCAAAGATGCTCTAAAATAAATGAAGATGTCCCATGATCATGGGTTGGAAGACACAATATTATGAACATGTCCGTTTCCCTCAAAATTTCTACACATCCAGTGCTATCCCATTTACAAATCTTAATAGCTTTTTTTTAAAAGACATTGACAAGCTGATTCTAAAATTCACATATAATTACTGATTTTCACATAACCAAAATAATCTTGACGATGGACAAAGTTAAAGGGCTTACACTACCTGGTTTCAAGACTTACTCTGAGGCAAAGTAGATTTAGTGTCATCCTGGCAAAAAGATAGATATATAGAATACTTGAGTGGAATAGAAAATCCAGAAATATAGCTATGGTCATTTTTTTTAAACAAGATGCTAAGTAATCTGATGGAGAAAAAAATCTTCTTAGTAAAATACAATGAATTAATGGACCTTGACCGTTAGCTCACACTGGACACAAATGCTGACTTGAAATGGACCATTAAAAAGCAAAAAATGACCTTTCTAGATGATTTTGCCCTTCAGAAATAGGAATTTGCGAGGGAAACCACATCCTAGGGGAAATCTTTCCTCTGTCTATAGATAGTTATCTGACAGAATTGTAGCTATAATATACAAAGAACTCTTAACAACTAAGAAGATAACCCAATTAAAAATAGCAAGAGACTTGGACAGATACTATATAAAGGAATATATAAGAGCAGCCAATGTGCATGTAAAGATGATCAAAATCCTTAGTCACCAGGAAAATGCAAGTTAAAACTGCAATGAGAGACCCATAACAAGAGTAGAACAGCTAAAATTAAGATGAACAATATCAAGTGTTGACAAGAATACAGAGCGATTTATGCACTCATACATTGCTCATAGAAGCATAAAATGGCTCAACCACTTTGGCAAAATATGTCAGTTTCTTATAAAGTTAAACAAAAACCATACTGGCCCAGCAGTCCCATCCCTGTGGGTAATGACCCAAAAGAAATGAAAACCTATGTCCACCATGCCTTGTCTATGAACATTCAAAGAGCTTTGTTCTAGAGGCTCCAACCTGGAAAAGCCCCAATGTTTGTCAACAGGAAAGTAAATAGATTGTAATGGAATCAGAAATTGGCATACTATCCAGCAGGACAAAGAAATGGAAACACTAATGCCTTGTTATTCATGAAGCTCAAAAGTGTTGTGCTGAAGGAAGAGAGCCCAGTACAAAAGAGAGTAGTATATGCTGTGAGTCTGAAGTTCTAGAATAAATAAAATTAATCCATAATATAGAACTTAGATCGCTGACTTTTTCAGGTAGGAGAGGGGCGATTGGCTGGGAAAGGAAATGAGATACTTGGGCTGTGGCGTATGTGTTCTGTATATCTTGACGGGGCTGTTGTCAGTGAGGAGTGTCAATGTTCGCTAAACCACAAACTTGAAACACATGCGTTTTTATTCATAACTGGAATTTTTTATAAAAGTGATCGTAAAATACCATCAATGTGGAATTAAGAGAGACTTTGCTTCTGGTGAGGATGTAGTAGCAGATGCCAGATTTACCCTCCTACCCGAAGCAACAAAACTGAAACCAGACTCTGTATGTGAACACCAGACACCAGGTGATGAAGGACAGGGACCAATCCCTGAGAAACAGGAAGTAAGCTGCACAAGGACCGTGACTGCCCCCGCTCCCTGGCTTGAGAGAGTTCTGGGGCCACCATATCACAGGAGGGAAGGACCCTGGTGGAGCCCTATGACCTCCCAAAGTTGAGAAGCTAAGTATCTGCAGAAACCAAGGTGGCCAGAGTATGCGGGAGAGCGTGTAAGAGAGGAGAGAATGGCCTAGAAGGAGCTCTGCAGAGACCAGCAGAGGGTCCCCCGCAAGGTGTGGCAGAGTTTACTATTTATCTCTTGTCGGTAGGAAACTACCGGAGGCTGAAGAAAGAGCACTGGAATGGATCACAGAGGGTGAGGGTCCGTGCTCACGCAGGCCAAGGCACATGGCCTACTCCCACCAGCCACCCCGGAGAAGCTCCTCATTCCTAGGACGTTGGGTAAAGTGCTCAAAGGACTCGCCCAGTTACTGAGGAATAACTAGGCCTCCATGAGGAAGTGTTCCAGACTGATCCAACAAAACTGAAGCAAGACACACAGGACCAGTGGGATCCAAAAAACTGGATCCCAGAACAAAGCACTAGAATATTTTTAGAAATACAGAATATTGAACACCCACCAAGAGGGAACTTACCATGTCTGGCATTCAATTAAAGGTGACCAGGCAGAAAAACATGACCCCTAATAAGAATTGATCAATCAATTGAAACCAACCCAGAACTCACACAGATGCTAGAATTAGCAAAAAGAACATAAAAACATCATTATAACTGTAGTCCATATGTTCACAATGTTAAACAGAGGCATGCAAGGTACCAAAAAATATAGCTTAAAAAATCAAGATCCCAAGAATCTAATGAAAGACGTACATGACCTCTTCTACACATAATTCTGCTGAAGGAAATTAAAGAAGACCTCAGGAAATAGAAGGTAGATGATCATGGATTGAAAAGCTCAATTTATTAAGATGCCAAAGGACAGTATTAAGAGAAGGTGCTTTCTTTTGTAAAGACAGGAAAGGAAGAGAGGGTGTAAATTTGGTTTGTTGGTGGGAAGCTGAGAATATTCTTGCCTAATTCTTAGTTTTTCTGAAGCAGAAGGCAAGCTCAACTGCTGAGGGGAAGGGGGTCGCTAACTAGCAGGCGGCGGCGTACATCTGAAGAGCATGGAGAAGGCTCGAGTGAGTCACTGAGAAGGCTCAGATGGGCTGGGAGGAAGTGATGTGCTGTGCTGAGATCTTACTTGAAGCTGGCGATGAGGGACTTGCACTGATGGCAGCCTGTCCCAACCATCCCTGCCCCAAGGATGGAAGAGCGTTTAGGTTGCCGGCAAGAACTCAAGATCCCAAGAAATCTAAGTTCAATTAGGAGGAAAGGAGAGACTTAACAGACTGGGAGACAATGGTCCAATGGATTGGGCATTCCAGAGAGGTTAAAAAAAAAAAAAATTGTCTAGAGTGGCAGTGAGGAAGTTGGCTGTTAGGAGATTATGGTCAGAACGCAGAAGGCTGGGGTTTCTGATAAAGTTAGGGATGGTGAACATTTGGGATTGGCAGGGATGGGGTGGCTGAAGCAGCATGGGACGGATGGCTATTGGAGATCAGTAGGTCAAGGATTGCAATGCTGGGTGTTGGCAAGAGTCCCCCAGGAGGATGGGAGGAGTGGAGAGGGAGGCTGGGAGCCAGGAGTCTTCGTTGAGGAGGTTGACCCAAGCCGACCCTGAGAAGGCCACGTCTTCCACTGATAAACTATCCCTGCAGGAACAGGGTTCTTTTGTGCGATAGACTTGTACAGCCAAGCGAAGGAGTGGGTTAATGAAGATGTTAAGAGGAACAGAAAAGCAAGCAAC
This sequence comes from Mustela nigripes, assembly GCF_022355385.1. NCBI lineage: Eukaryota > Metazoa > Chordata > Mammalia > Carnivora > Mustelidae > Mustela > Mustela nigripes. The sequence continues at coordinate 22,496,173 of NC_081558.1, forward strand.
CCCACCTTGAGGAGGGATCCGGAAAGACCGCAAGGGAAGCAGAGCGGGAAGCTCCAGGGTGACCCAGATTTCCGTCCAAGCAGGGAGGACGGGGGTCCCTTTGAAGAGGTTGAGGGTACAGGAGCAGGACTTCCAGAGGGCACAGGGAAGGGCTGAAGAGTGAGGGAAAGCCGAGTCAGTGACAAGGTCGTGCGGAGGAATGTGGGGACGGGCCACCCGGGGAGAGGGATTGGGCATTGTACGTGTGCCTTGCTTTGTGCAGGCTTTCGCTGGTCATCAGCAAAGGGCATGGAGGCTTGGTGGTGAGGTCTCCCGACGGAGGAGGGTCCTTGGCTGGCAGCCACCCTGGCCCACTTGGTCTGGCTCACCCGGCCTGAGGTGTGTGCTAGAAGCTTCTGTCTCTCCAGAGATGCTCTCCCAAGACCCCGGGGTGGTGGTTATTGCAGCTGGTGTGACTAGCCCAGCCGCAGGTGGAGGGTTGAGGGTTTTGGGCGGTGGCTTCCCCCGCCAAGCGGATTACCAGTTACTGCGGTGACTGGTTCCGGCATGTCACCATGGTGGGGACAGCACAGGTTAGCAGGGTCCTGGTTGTCATGCTGGTGGCCTCTTCCTGCTGACGTGACCTTCCCCGGTGGGCTTCACCTGTCCTGAAGGGGGTGGCCTCATCTGCCCTGTCACTTGTCTTGTAGAGCTGTCCTCAGAACCAAGGAGAGAAACAGACAGGAAGGGACCTGGGAACCGAACAGACCGTTCCCAACGCAGATGTTTTCAGTGTTGGCCGGACTGTCATCTCCTCGAGACAGACTGTCTCTCGGCCTTTGAAAGCCTCCTTCTTTACACTCTGGATGCTCCCTCGCCGGCCCTTCCCTCCAGGACGTCCCAGCTTCCCGGGACTGGAGCGGCTCTGGAAGCACTAACCTAATTTCTCTAAGTCTGATTATCCCAAGAGTTGGGTTTGGATTCAGGGATAAAATATTAATCTGCTCAGAACTAGATCATGTCCTGTAAATTCGGCGTTAAACCCAATCTTGGTCTAAGCGGAGTTCTCTGCTGCCGCCCTTGGAGCCTCCAAGCATTTGCGGCTTCTTGGCTTCGGAGTCTGGGAGGCTTTTGCTCTATCTGAGGAGTTGAATCTTGGGGGGCAACTGCCTTGCACCCACCCACGTGTGTGCTGTGCCCTGTGCCCGACCCGGGCTTAGATCCTGTGCGGTTGCTGACGAGCCGGCTGACGGAGGCGTAACCATTGAGGGGCCGCGGGGCCCGCCCTGGGGGCCACTTGCACGCTCTTCCTGTCTGGCCCTCAGTCACCCGCGTTTGGGCATCTACGCCGCCCCCAGCAGCATGGCCCAGATGTACAGGGGAGGGCTGGCACATCGGAGGGGGTTCTCCCGAGGAAGCCGAACTCCGGCTGGCCGTGGAAGGGAGGGCATTTGCAAGTGTAATGAAAGATTCCAGCGCATGGCGAGGAACACGGGGCCCAGTGCACACAGTGTATTGGGACCTGGGTGCTCTCTGCCAGCTGGTGTGCAAGGGGTTGGAGGGTCAGAAAGAAGCCGCTGCACTTGGGGAGCCCCATGAAGGAGGCGGGAGTTTTTGCTTCCGTTGACGGGAGCTGTGGAGGTGTGTGAAAGTCAAGTGATGATGTGGAACCAGGACTGGAAAGCAAAGCTGGGGCCCCGCAGGGTGACACGGAGTGAGGGGGGAGCCAGGAGGTTGGGGGGGGGGATCTGATGGAGAGGGGGTGAGTGGACAGGCAGCGTGGCGTGGTGGAGATCAACATGAAGGAGTCGATGCAGAAGGCGCTTGGGGGCCTCAGAGGGGAGGCGAGATCTGTGGACTTGATGGTCAACTCTGGGTACGGATTGTGTGTGAGAGTTTTCCTTTGTTTTTTATTAATAGAGTGGCTAAGACAGATACCCAGCACCCGGCTACATGCTTTGCACAGTTTACTTCTTTCAGTCTTCTCTAATACCTTACTGAAGCGCTTTTGCCTCAGTTTTATAGCTGAGGGCAGCGAGGCTCAGAGAGGTTTCAGTTTTCTCAAAGTCACACAGCTAGTCAATCAGGATTCCTAGTAAGCTAGAAATCAAATTCCGAGCTGTGTGTCTCCGGGGCCCAAGCTACTTCTCCCATCAGGTGGAAGCTCCTTGTGTGTCAGGCGTGGGGACACCTCCTGTGGGACCCTGTCTCCCCCGGCTGGATTCTGGGCTGATACAGCCTGAGCTGCTGTGTTCTTCCTGTTTTACCTGTTTCTTTATCTCCTCCAGATGACTCCCCCAGAGCAGAGTGGAGTAGTGGAGTATGGAGGCTTCAGAGAAATTGGTTTCTTTTTCCTCTTAAAAGTGCTTGTGATGGCGCACTGGGTGGGCTCTGTCGGTTGAGTGTCCAACTCTTGATTTCGGCTCAGGTCACGATCTCAGGGTCATGAGATCGAGCCCCACACAGGGCTCCCTGCTCAGCAGGGAGTCTGCTTGAGATTCTCTCCCTCTCCCTCTTCCCCTTCCCACTGGCTTGTGCATCTATCTATCTATCTATATCTATTCTTTAAAAAACAACAACAAGAAAACGAGTGCTAGGGAACAAGTTCCATTCTAGCTCAAGTGGTCTTTTTGGATCCTTTTAGTAGGGATGGATGTCTCTGAATCCCCGAGTGTCCCTTAAAATATGCTCATTCCCTTGGTATCAATGAAACGTGAAGGTCCATAGAGGGCACTTCTCACCCATCCTGCCCTCCAACGAGGAACCTCTCCTGGGAGGGAGAGGCTCCATCTCCTCTGCGAGCCTCTCACCAACGGGTTCACCGCTGACAAGTCCAGTGGGTGGGATTGGGCTGAAACTCTTAGTGATCCCAACAGTTGGGTTTGGTCCCAGCTTCTCCCCTGGTCCGGTGTTGCTTACCTGCAGTCAGATCCTGCCCCCAGACAGGCACAGGCAGCCGTCACTCCGTTCCGAGCAGCTCTAACCAGGCTCATAACGCAGCAGACGGTGTCCGTGCATAAGTAGGACATGCGTGGGGCTGCTGGTACCTTCCAACAGGTTTATTTGTTAAGGGTTCTGCCACCATCCAGAGTCAGACTTCAGGTACACATTTTCCTCATTTTTCCTTTAAAACACTGGAATCGGAGAAGTCTAGCGTGAGGTTTCTCAAATCACTTCTTAACTAACACATTGCACGCCTGTCATGGCAGCTAACGATGTAGGCTTGGCTCATTTGATTGAAGGATGTATTTCATTCGGAGAAAGTGATGAGATGAGAGAGCCCATGTTTTCGAAGAATGCCTCTTAGCACACGTTTTCTAAAAAACAGATTGAAGCAAGGAATCTGTAACTTTTAGTGTGCAACCTGCATGGGAAATTTTCTTCCGGAAGCACTAGAATGTCTTTGGTAGCCATGGAAACTTAACTCTGCAGAGAGAGAGCGTAGCTCTTCTGTCCTCCGACAAGGAGATGCAGTCAAAGGAAAGGGTAGTTCATTCTAAGATGCCAGATACACTTTCTTCCTTTCCATGGAGGACTTTTTAAGACTTGGCAGGACAATGGCTGTCTTTGTTTCTGTTTTAATGACGGTGGTGGGTACAGTTTTAGGTGCTAGAACGTTACATGGCCATTTGTTTTCAGATATGCCCAGTCTAGTGCAGAGCCCACAATCCATGTCTATGAAGTGGTCGTTATTAACCTAAGACCTGAGTCTGTAGGGGCACCTGGTAGCCCAGTCAGTTAAGTGTCTGACTCCTGATTTCAGCTCAAGTCATGATCTCAGAGCTGTGAGCTCAGGTCCCCATACCAGGCTCTGCACTGGGTGTGGAGCCAGCTTAGGATTCTCACTCTCTCTTTGCCCCTCCCTCTCTCTAATAAAAAAAATTAAAAAATAGAAAAATTGAAAGAAAAAAAAAAGACCTGAGTCTATAAAAGCATTTATTAAAATTTAACCTATTCCTGGGGTGCCCGAGTGGCTCAGTCAGTTAAGCATCTGCCTTCAGCTCAGGTCATGATCCCAGTGTCCTGAGATCGAGTCCCACATCGGGCTCTCTGATCAGTGGAGAACCTGCTTCTCCCTCTGCTGCCCCCTGTGCTTGTGCTCTCTCTCTGACAAATAAATGAAATCTTTAAAATAAATAAAAAATAAATAAATAAAATGTAGCCTAGTCCCCCAAGCAATGGCCACCACTTTTGATAAGGAATTGATATACAAAGATAAGACGCACACGGCCCCTTCTTCACAGAGCTTACAGGTTAGTGTTAGAAGAAAATACTAGAGAACAGTTGTTGTGCTGTGAATCAAATTCTACGCCAGCGAGATTCATCCAGGAGACTCTAAGGACGTTAGAGAAATGTGCTCACGGGCTGACCCAGCAGCGTGGGCAAGAATAGGGACGAGCAGCTGAGGCTAACTTGGGGAACACCAACGTACAGCAGTAACACTTCTGTGCCTTGGAGGGAATGAAGGAACTTGAGGAGGGTTGGAGCAGGTGGTTAGAGAGGACCGGGAGAGACAGAAGACCAGACTGATCCTGCATTAGTGGGCTCCGTCCCTCCTGTTCCGGGGGTGGGGGAGGGGAAGCGCCACATGTGCCAGGTCCCTGAGGTTAGGTGTGGACATGCCCGCTCAGCTGCGGTTCGCAGCAGATATCCTTGTCATTAAAAGCTGGGGGAGAAAAGTTAGGAAATACCTACTTTGAAAATGATTTGTCTTCTCAAAAGATGGGAACTGTTTTCTATTCAGAGCATTTTCTCAGAGACTTTTATGTCCAAAAGGGCTGTCAAAGACATGAAAAAGGGAACGTGGGTTTGAGGACATCGCTTAAGACACCCAAACCGGTGTGAACAGAAATTAGGAGGCACTCCCTTTACGGAAAGACTCACCACAGCGGTTACTTCAGGATCAAAGAATGGTCCTAGTGTGGCTGCCTGGAAGTGTGACTATTGGATACTTTCTCCAGCCTCTTGCTGTGGTCAACCAAAGCCCTCCGTTTTCTCTTGTCCCTCTGCCCAAGCAGTGGCTCACTTGCCGTCCAAGACCAACGCCCCAGATGAGCTCCCCTCCCCTGCAGCCCTGTGTCACCTGCAAAGGAGCATGTCACAGTGGGGTGCATGACCTTCTCCTGGGACGCTGGCAGGCTCTTCTCATGCAAAGACAGCCTCCTGGGGGCAAATCCTGGCCTTTTGTGGTTGAGGGAAACTGGAACAAAGCCAATGATTTTGATGAACTTGGAACCTGAGCCAGTGCCACTCATTTAAAATATTTTTCAAATTGTGAAGCATCACAGGTTGTTGATTTTTTTCCCTCCCTTCCTCCCTACCCACCACACCTTCTCTCCCTCCCTCCCTGTTTTATTTATTTTTTTAACAGAACACCTCATTTCCTTGAACGACACTAAACTTGTGTGCTTCCCCCCAAATTAGATTCAAACATAAAAGTATGTTTTGAGCCCAAATACTTTTTTTATTCTGTTTCATTTCCTTTATGTCTACATAGTGGAAAGAATTAACACCTAAGAAAGACTGGCCTCCACTGATCAAAACCACTGGCTTACTTCTGCTTCCCCACTCTTTTTATAAATGTTGCATGTGAATGTGTGTGTGTGTGTGTGTGTGAGAGAGAGAGAGAGAGAGAGAGAGAGAGAGAGAATATTCCCGAGTCCTCTCTTTCCCTGGAAATCTGAATCCTAGTAGTTCACATGTGGGCTTTGCTCACTGAAGGCTTTTATGCTTGTTGGTGTTTGTTTTCTCTGTGTGTGTGCATGTGTGTGTGTGCATGCCCAAATTTCAAAGCATTCGTCTACATTTTATTTGTGTGGGTCTGGGTAAAACAAATAGCATTACAACCCAAGAAGGAACCCTATCTCTAAATCATCCTGACTTCCAGTGGCCCGTTTACTTTATGGGGCGTTTGAGAAATAACAAATTCCAGAGCCAACTGTGTGACGGCAGTCCCCTATGACCTGCCCTACCATTTGAATGCAGTGGTTTGCTTCAGGCTACGTGCTCTCTCCCCCGTTGTGTTGGCTGAGCTGGGGCTCCCAGAGCGTGGGATGTCAGGACCTGTAAATCCTGGCACTGTCAGGGTTTAGGAAGCTCTCTGCAGTGTGGGGCATGTGCACGGGGGCTCCTGGGGTGGGGGGGAAAGCTAGTTTCTTCCAGGCAGAGTGTGTCTTCCTGGAGCAGAGCTTTCTGGGGCGTGTACTATCCCTGGGCTAAGCGCGGAGTCGGGGCTCTGGAGGAAAACCAGAATGCCGAGGGTAAGCAGAGCCTTCCATCTTGACCCAGCCCTCCTGGTCCTGACCAGTAAGTGTCCTGTCTGCACATCTTCCTAAGCTGGGAAGCAGAGGGATAGGGAGTCCTGTGGAAAGGATGCTTCGTTTGGAGTCCAGTTGTCCTGTTTCCTAAGCCTGTGGTGCAGGGTCAGTAACACCAACTTGTTGAACTTCAACTTTGGCTTTTGCAAGATGAGAGGACAGTCCTTGTCCTCCTGCCTGTCCCGCACCAAGGTAGCGAGGACCTGTGAGACAGTGCGCCTAAAGATGCCTGGAGGATCCCAGATAGAAATCCCCATACGTAAGAGGTTGGTTTCTGTTATTTACTAGAAAGGGGCCGTGACCTGGCTGACCCTCCTGCAGGAAACTGACGCAGCATCCCGCTGCACGAGCGCAGATCCTGCTGGCACTGATGTTGGTTGGCAGGTGGGCCCCGCGCCAGGGTAGTCTCGGGTTAGGGCCGCTAAAGGCAGCTGTGCATTCAGGCTCTGCCTGCCTCCGAGCCTTCCGCGTGTGCTCTTCGCTTTTCCTCTCCCCTCTGCAGGGCTTTGCTGGGGCCCGTGTGACTGCCACCTGGGGTGTGGCTGTACCCTTGCTCCGCAGTCAGGACCTCTCCTGGCCATTGCTTCTGACTCCCTTGGCCCTTGGGCTTCTTGATGCCACCAGACATCTTGGCTGCCCGGACTGAGAGAGGCACCGGCGAGGAAGCAGACGGTGAGGAAGGGACCACTTCGCAGCAGTCAGGGGTCTGGCTTTCCCTTGGAGCCACGGAGGAGGCCAGGAGACTTGAGTCACAGTCATGGCTGGACACCGTATGGGGCAGTGTGTTGCAAGAGCTGGCCTGAGTGAGATGGGTGTTGTGTGGGCCTGGGGAAGAGATATGGGCAAGGTTTATACCACAACCCCTGCTCCAGCTTCCCTACCGAGGTGCTAGCCCTCTATCAAAGACCCCCATCTCCATGGCGCCCACTCTAGAAGCTGCTGTCTCCCATGGCTTCCTGTTTCATCTTCGGAGCACTTGGACTACTAGAAGTTTCTGCCTTCTCTTGCTCTGAAATCAGTCTTACTCTGCTTCTGCTCTCTCCCTGGGGCCAGGAGGTCCACTTCCTCTTTTCTATGGCAGCCTTCTGGAGACTTATGGACCAGAAATGGGGCTCTTCTGTGGCATCTCTTCTCTATCCACCCCCCCCCCCCCCCCCCCCCCGTCTGGCCTTCCTCTGCCCCCTGCCGGCGGACCTTTCTTTCCCGAACAAGTGGGTGTGGAATCTCCCCATGGCAGGAAGCGGGGAGGGCATCATTTGGCTGTGGAGGAATGGATCCACACTCAGGGAGAAGATGGCTCCTGGTGGGGCCAGATCCAGGAGACCAGCGTCAGGGGACAGAGGCCAAAGTGACCGCCGTGTGAGGCTGACTGAGAGTCAGTAATGGCGGCCCCCACAGGTATTCTTTAGCACCTTCCACAGAAGTTGGAAATTTTGTCAGAGCCATGTTACTTCTGACTCACATTCTTGTTGGTGTTGAATCAACCCTGTCACCCGGTGTTTCCTGAATGCCTTCTGGCTTCAGCACCATTTTCTCCCTATTTTGATCTCATCTTCACGTAGAACTCCCATAGAACAGAGCCGATAAGGATTCTCTTCTGTCAGACTTCTGGTGGTTCCCCATTGCCTACAGGGAAACAGTCCTGATTCTGAATTTGAGATTTAAGGCTCCTCCTGGGCTGACTCTAAACTGCTTCTTGGACCTCAGCCCTTTGTACTTCTACCTGATTCTTTCTCTGCTTCTTGGTTACCTGAGTCAAGGTCCTTGGGAGGGTCTGTTCAGGAGCTCGGTGGGCTTCTCTGACCAATCTCTCTGAGTCTCCGCTTCCTCAGTTTCTATGTAATGAGGGTCATAATGGTCCCTCCATCACTATTGATCCTCTGCAGTGAGGATGGGGATAGGGCACTGTGCTGGGCTCCCATCAGGGATATCTCGCTGAGGAGGCCAGCTGGCCTGGGCACACACACACACACACACTTCTGAGTCTTGGTGTTCACCAAGCAGAGTGCCCTGGGGATTCAGAGGAGGGCAGGACTCTTCGTTGATGGGGGGGATAGCCGGGGGGTAGCCAGGAAACCTGGGTCTTGATGGGTGAGCTCAAATTCAGAGGTGGGAGAAGGCTTCTCAGTTGGACAGAGTTCTGTGGACAGAGGCTCTGAGAGTTGAGGAATTGAGAAGAGCACAGCCAGAATACAAGGTGCTTGTGATGAGGCAGGGTGGTGGAGCTGGGGTAACCTGTGGGAGAAGCCTAGGAGGCCTCGAGGGCCAGGCTAAGTGGTTTTGCCCCTGGAGTGTTGAGGGCAGCAGTAAGGAGTCCTGAGGCTTTCTGAGCAGGACAACATCAGGATGAAGCCTAGATCTGCAGTGGGAGCCTGAAGTCGAGGGGGAGGGGAACCCTCATGGACACTCCAGCTACAGCTCCTCCAGCTGCCTCAGCAGGTGAGGTGTGTGCAGATGGGCTGGCGTAGACGCCTGGTGGTTGTGATGTCCAGCAGGCAGGAAGATTCCTCACTGAGAAATTCCCCTTTACAAAGGACATAGACTAGGAGGAAAGATTATCTAGCAACCAGGATTCTCGAGCAACACGAGGCCTGTAAATGATAAGGGGAAAGGGCAGGCTGATGGTAGAAGCTGGTCCAGATGGTGTGTCTGGGCTGAGACACGCTCATTTCATCCCTCTAGGAGATCTCGGGAATCATGGGCTTTCTCCCCTGATGCATTCTGGCCTCTTAAGGAATGGGGCTCATTTCATGTGCCTTGTATCTAGACTTTCCCACATGCCTACTGGAAGGGGGTGCATCTTGGGAGAGACAGAGATGTGGAAAGGAAAACATAAGCGATGGACAACATTGTCTGTCTGGGAAGAGCCTACAGTCTAGCTGGGAAGCAGAAATGCATATGTGACATAAATTTGCTGTTTGGTTACCCTGGTTACATTTTCCCAAAGCTTGAAAATTCTTTCTCTTTGGAAGTAATTTCAAAGTACAGAGAAGTTATAAGAATCAGATTAATGTAGTGAATAATCCATGTACCCTTTACCTGAATTCCCTTATTAATATTTTATCTCATTTGCTTTTGCTTGTTTTTGTACTTCTAAAAAATTTGAGTATAGTTGACACACAGTGTTACGTTAGTTTCAGGCATACAACATAGTCATTTGACAAGTTTATACATTACGCCGTGCTCACCCCAAGCATTGTCACCATCTGTCACTGTACACTGCTCTCACAGTAGCATTGACTCTCTTCTCTGTGCTGTACCTTGTATCCCCATGACTTACTCATCTCCTAACTGGAAGCCTATATCTCTCACTCCCTATCACTCATGTTGTCTACCACCCCACCCCTCTCCTCTAGCAATGATCAGTTCATTTGTTTTTTCATTTATCTGTCTATTACAAGTGTGGACTGATTTTTAAAATTTTAATTTCTGTTTCTCATTATTTTGGGGCCCAAACTATTCTAGATTTAGCCAGTGTGACATACTTCCCTGGCTCCTGTGGCCTTATGGCATGTTCTTATCATATTTTTGTTTTGCTTTTAATTTTTATTTATTTATTTTTGGTACTTCCTTACTTGTTTCATCCTGTACCTACTTTACTCTGGCCCTCGAATCAGTCGTTTTACCCAAGATTTCTGGTTCCTTTTCAGAGAAATGATATTAGAGACCAAAGTCTGGGTGCCAGGTGTGCTCATAACTACTGGGATGCCTTTGCTTCCATATCCTTTCAATAGAGCTACGAAATAAATGCATTTATATATACATATACATACACATATTTACAGATACATAGAAATCATGAATTCCCACCAACACCTCCCATTCTAGTCCATCCCCAGAGGATCCTTTCAGTCTTTCTTTCTTTCATGTCTCTAAGACCCTCCGTCTACAGCAAAAACCTTGGCTCCCAACAACATGGACACATTTGCTCATTTGTTGAGTCCTATAATACATCTGGAATGATTTCAGTACTATTTTTGTCCATAGCACTACCAAACGCAAAACTCCCTGAAGGAGTTTAGCATTTATTTGCTGTTCTTCCCTCACTTGGTTCTATCCAATGGTGAGAGCAGGCAGTCAAGAGATCCTAAGCTACCTGAGCTAGTTTTGTCTTTCTCTTCAGGATAGCTATGGTATTCATTTGACATACAATCAGATTCTTTTGTCTCAATTCAATTCCACTTTAGGGGTATTTTCCCTGTATCCCATCCTTGGTGATTTAATTAAGAAATTATAATTTGTGGAACATTAGCATGGTCCCGAAAGTCAAAACTATAAAATTACACTTAACAGGGTCCCTCCTGTTATGTCCCCTCCCTTCCACTGGTCCCCATTTTGCATTTTCTGCTTTATCTTTTGGATACACCCTGAAGTGTAATATGCATGTTTTCTTATTACCTCTTTTTCATACATAAAGGATAAAATACCAGGTGCCTTTTTGTCAAAGCCTTTCTTATATCTTTTTTTCTTTTGATTGAATGTATCATAAATAGAATTCTGATCTGGAACCAGTAGGTTTCTGTCACACGCTGAGTTGTTAGATTTCTAGTCATTTGTAAAAAGTCAGATGGTTTCTACCAATAGCTGTTTAAAGTCAACTTTTGTAGTAGTGACTATTATTCAGTCCCTTAGTAACAAGCTTTGAAAATGACAAGTTCTCATGCAAAATGGAGAACTTTTTTTCTTCATCCACTGAGGTCGATGGAAGATTCGGAGGACTTGGGTGGGATTTTTCTGGAGTGGAAGGTTTGTCAAGATGGGACTGGGTTATTTCCAATGGGGCAGAGAGTGGTACAGAATTACTGAGGCACTGGCTGGCTCATGGAGGTCACTCTGAGTCTAGGATCCTATGTGTCCTGTGTTTCTCTCCGTTCTGCTGGGATCGTGTAGCTTAGAGCCCACCCAGAGCTGTTGGCAATTTCCCCCCCTTTAGTATTGGAAAAAACTCCTGTTGCCTTTTTCATGTCCAGATTCAATGTAAATATTCTATTTTTCAGCCTCACATTTGTCCAACGCTTTATGATTTCCACAGTATTGTCTTACTTCATCTGTGTGAAACGGTAGACCAGGTCGTATGTCTGTTTGCAGCTGCAAAAAACGAAACTCAGAAGAGACCAGTGACAGAGCTGGGACTAGAATCCAGGTCTTCCACCAGAGAGCCCAGTGTGGTCTACAGGTCCATCACAGGGACCCCCTCCCCCCGCCTCTTTCCCCCCAGCCTTTCTCAGAGCCACCAGGAGGAGATTCATGCTTGCAAATCTCTGTTCTTCCAATCAGCAAAGCTTGCCGGCCTGCTGAGTATTAGGCCATTCAGAAACTGCTTCAATCAGTTCTGAGTGCTCACATGAACAACTTTGTCACTTGAAGTTGTGTGATAGTGACTGTTATTTAAAACAAATGGGCCATGAGCCAGGTTTTTGTTCTCAGAAATTTTACTCATAGTAGGATTTTACCAGTGCATGTGTTACCATGTCTCAGCAACCAAGAATGGGCAACAGTGGTACCACTTGTTAGAGTTCTCTCTCTCTTTCTTTTTCTTTCTTTTTTAATTTCTAATGCAAAGAAAGCAAAACAAAAAACAAAAACTTTATAAAATATTTTAAAGCAAAATTCTCTTTTGTAAAGCCCTTGGGTTTTCAGGTAACTCTCTTATTATCTTTGTAATCTTTTTCAAGAACTCAGATGAGCTATGGATCTAGAAATAAGAATACCCTGTTTTTATTATAACCATGTAAATTTCGTACTCCAAGTTGAAAATCAAAACACAGAGATTTGGGCTTAGATACTTCTGGTGAACAATTGAAATGAGGCTCACATAGTTGCTTTTTACGATGTATTTAAGAAAACAGATGGCGTGATGCATTTTCATGTTGACACATGAACCTCCAGGGCCTCCACTACATCCTTCAGGGATGTCATTATGGATCGGGTGTGACTTTTTTTAAAACTCAAATTAATTTGGTGAACTTACCCAGAGCCGAGTCCCCGTGTCCTTGGGAAGCCCAGCGGGCCTGGCAGCCCCTCATCCTCCTAAGGATGTGGTTTGCCTGAGCAGCAACACACCCTGCCTCTCCTACAGGAGACGGACAGGGATTCTCCCTGGAGGAAAGGGCCCTGGGTGAGGAGTACAGAAAACATCTCTGAGTCTTTATCAGCTTTGGTTCACCCTGCAAACCCCCTGAGGTCATATCTTCTACAGGCCAGGCCCAGGACGCCTTGCAGCCCTGCCTCCCCCACTTCCCAGAGGGGGCAGGTGGGGATGGATCAGCCCTCACACAGACAACGACAGCTTTTGGGGCATCCAAAATGTGGGTGATTGGGGAGCGATGGGTGTCGTCCTTTTTCACTGGGCAGAGGGTGGCGCCTTGGTGAGGGTTTTAGTTTCTTATCTGAAGTATCAGCATCCCTGGGCTTTCAAGTATCTGTTCAGCACTTTGACAGACCAGAGTGGAGAGGGAGAGAGAAGAGAGAGAAGAGAGGTTGGGCTTATGTAAGCAGATCATTTCCCCCTTCGTTCATTGGGTTAGCTGGGTTGGGTTGGGTTGGGTGGGGTTGGATTGGGTTGGGTTGCATTGCATTGGGTTGTGTTGTGTTGGGTCGAGTTGGGTTGAGTTGGGTTGAGTTAAAGAAGTCCCTAATAGGGAGATGTGCCATCTTTGGGCTAGAAGGAAGGCAGAAGGAAGACAGATGTAACCTCTGTTAGAATCCAGGGCTGTGTGTGCGAAAGCTGTGCTGTTACCTCAGCTGCTTTCCTTAGCAGCTTTTTAATCGTACTTAGGAAATCCGTAACTCATGTAGCTTGGCTCCTATAGCTATTCCCGGTTGGAAATGCAGATGGTTCCTTGGATGTGAAAATTGGGTAATCACCCACCTGACTCCCAGGCTTGCCGGAGCAAATGAGGGATTCTGTATGTACGTGTAGATGGAGGATTGCAGACACCAAAGGCGGAGTAAACAACAAGCAGTTGGGAATGTGTACATGTTCTGCCAAAGCCTTTCCAGGACAGGTGTTCCCATAAATGGGCAACAAATCGTATTGCCTCTTCGTCTCCTATGGGGAAGACTTTTGGGAAAAGATCATGGCAAGGAAGCGGGGTTAGGGATGACAGTAGTGCTTCTTCGGTGTTCTATTTTCTGTGTGGGGAGGGAGAACGGGGCTGTGAGGTGGGTCTGTCCCAACCCTGTCCACTACTCTGGCGGGAAGCTGCCGGTGCTGCTAGAGGCACCTGCTCCCCCTCCTGGCTCTCAGTTTGGACGTGAGGGTCAGGAATGCTGTAGCCAAACACACAATACCTGTGTTTGGCTACAGGTATTGAAGAAGCCCTATACCTGGTGTGTGACCTCTCTGACCACAGCCTAGCCCTCCTGGGTCCTTGCTCTTTGACGTGTGATGCCTGCGCTCTGAGGAGGCTCTGGGGGAGGTGGGACATGTCTGAGTCCAGGCTGTTGGTGGGGGAGAGTGGGAGTCAGCAAGCCTGCCACGATAGCATGTGGCATTTTGGGCCTGGGCCTCTTGGGATCTTGGGGACTGTTGGTTTTCTAAGGGACAGCGCATGTGTGTTGGTGTCGTCTCTGCAGCTCTGACAGCCACGGTCTTGCTTAGGAAGACACTGTGCTATGTCCTGTCCACGTGTGTGGCCTCTGTTGCTGTGCTCGCGTGGCCGTACTCAGCGCTGTGTGTCCTGCCACAAGCCTGTTGTGTGGCAGGGCAGATGGCTCACGGTCCAGGTCCCCGAGGACGTCCTGACGTGTGCTTGTTCTCTCTGCTGCCCTCAGAGAATTCTCAAAGGAGCGAGAGAAGGCTAAAGCCCGGGGAGATTTCCAGAAGCTCCGGGAGAAGCAGCAGCTGGAGGAGGATCTAAAGGGCTACTTGGACTGGATCACCCAAGCCGAAGACATTGATCCTGAGAACGAGGAGGAAGGAGGAGAGGAAAGCAAACGAAACAGTATGTAACCCCTTCCTACTCCTGACCAGAGAGAGCTCAGGGGTGACTCAGGTGCCCGCTGGGCGGAGCTGTTGCTCCCCCTTGACCCAGCCTGAGAGACAGGCGGCCTCCTCTCAGCGGCTCGGTTCCTTCCGCCAGCCCGTCAGAGGGGACCGGGGCATTTACACCAGCTCTGAGACTCCGCCTGAGGTTTGGGACTCAGATTCGTGCCCGGTCACAGGGTCCGCCGCAATAGCTTGTCAGGAAATCGGGGACCCCCTTCTGTGGGGGCACCAGCCACAGTAGGACTCACGGTGACCCCACGGCATGGTAGCTGCAGCTCCTTCCCTGTGGGGTGAGCCATGTTCCTGGATGAGAACTTGAAGAGCAGGGTCCCTCTCTGTCCTCATGCCGCCTGGAGTGGCTCGCACCCGGGCTCCACACGCAAAGCCAGGCGCTCAGCCATTGTTAGCTGGGAAGAAACCAGCTCAGCCGACCGGGCAGGGCAAGGACGCATGTGAGTTGGCGTGGCTACTTGGATCCCACTCCCCTCGTAGCCCACCATGGCACCAGGCCTCTCGGGCACATTCCGCATTGGGAAGGCCCCCGGTGCCCAGCAACCCCTGGAATTCATAGCCATCGTCAACCGAGGTGTCTCTTTTCCCTCAAAGAGGAGCTCGCACTCTTCCTGGGCCATCTGTGCCTCAGGTAAAAGCCGAAATCAAAATTCAATAGTAGATTTGACTGTGAGGCTTGTGGTTTGTTTGTAATCCAGAATAGTTCATTTTAAGGACAGAAAAGCTGTGTCAAAGATGCATGTCCCTTGAGAGGCCTGGGGAACCAAGGCGGGCCCTACCTCCTGGAAGATGGCGGAACGAGCACCCCTAGGGCAGGGCCCCTGAGGCATCATGGGGTCTCTCCTTCGGGGGCACTCGTGGGGTGGGCAGGATGTGGTTTGCTCCTTCTGGGGATGGTTAGGCCTATGCATGCTGAGATGCTGCCCAGGGGGACAGAGACGCAGGTCGGGAGGGGTGGCATCTGTGTGCCCAGTGCTGAGGGGCTGAGGGCCGACTGCGGGGTTCCAGCGGGGAGCTGTGGGGCATTGGCCCCGAGCCTGGAAGGATGGAGGAGCCTGAGGTCGGTCAGTGTCAGGAGAAACCTTCTGAGCCTCGGCAGAGTGTGAGGAGGGCCCGGGGGTGGTTCATTCGTTCGGCTGGTTGGGGGAGATGGGGCAGGGAGGCTGGGCGAGTGAGGCCAGTATGTGCCTCCTCTGTAGACAGCGGATCACACAAGTGAAGGCCGAGCGGCCCACGGGTGACTGAGGTGGCCTTTGGTTGCTTCTAGCGAAGGACTCTGGGTCCGTGCTACCATTGGGAGTGTGAGTTTCCTGTTCTCACTGTTGCAAATGACGGACTCAGTCCTGTGGGCTCCTGGGGGGCCAGCAGTGGGCAGACAGACTCCTCTTCTCCTCTCCCCGCTGCTTCCCAGGGTCACTGGTGCTGCTCCCTTGAGGAAGAGACAGGGGACACAGTGCCTGAGCATCAGGAAGCAGCTGGAGGATTTCTAGAGCAGCCTCTGTGTGCTGACTCTGAGATGGGAGTTCATGCAGGGGTATTCCTTCCAGTTCCAAACTGGGTGGTGTCCTCTGGGTCAGTGAGTATAAGAAGGGTGTCTGTGTCTTCAGGGCATTTGAGTCCAAATCCCAATGGGCTTCTTGCAGCTTCCGCGCCTACCATATGGCCGGCCACAGGCTGTTCTTGGAGCAGGAGGGATGCCTACCCCACTGTCTCCCTGCTCATTTCCAGACTGCAGCTTGGGTGCTGACCTTGGTTTCTGGGGATGGGGAGGGGTGGTGTGGGGTGGGGGTGTCTGCCAGCCACGTGCTCCCTCTCCCAGTGTAGCATGTCGTGTGTCAGTCAGCACAAGTATGGGTCCTTCTCCTGAGCACACCCCCTTCCTTTACCAGTGGAGCTGTGGCTGACGGGTTGCTGGGTGAGCCTTTCAGGCGGTGTCTTTTCACCCCTTCAATGCCCTAGCTTTGGAAATGGACAGGGTCCCCGTTCGTGCCGCTAGCATCAGGTGTGGTGAGACTGTGCTTGTGCCTGGGGTTTGAGGAGTGGGTATTTTCTGTGGGCTCCAGGCAATGTCTTCTGATAGTCCCGAGAGCTCTCGCTCACTTTGTCTTGGCCCAGTACTTCCGGTGCTGCCAGGACGTGTAAAGGACCTGGCCACATTGTGACAAAACTTGGTGCCTCTGCCTTTGGAAACCTGGCTGTAGAGGGAAGTGGAGAAGCCAGGCCTTAGTGTAAGATGGAGACAAGCTGGCCATGTGATCAGGGGGCCAGCAGTCTGCTGTGGGAGCCCTGAAGGGCACAACAAAGCAATGATGGGCACATCGTTGCAAGGGCACAAGGATGCAAGGGGAGGCTCCCTGGAGGAGGTGGTGTTCCTGCTGAACTCCAGGGAGTTGCTTGTCTGCGGCTTCCAAAGGCACGGGGGAGAGGCTTTTTTCTTAGGCTGGAGAAGTGGCATGAGCGAGGTACAGAAGGTGATCAGTGTTGCAAGCCCTGAAGCGCTGTGCTCAGTAGTATCATCAAGGAAAGAAACAACGGCCCTTTGAAAGTTGTCCATCCTCAGACTTCACTTTGTAACTAGGACTCCTCCCCCGGTAACGCCGCGCCACGTCCCTGTGGTTTGTGCTGGGCACGGTGCTGTGTGGCTCAGCCTGGGAACCAGCTGGACGTTCGATCCTGAAGAGCACATGCTTCCGTGGGTACCCTTGTCCTTTACCAGGCTCCTTTGGCCAGGTGCTGCGCTTTCCTGGACAGTGAGGCTCTGATCTCCTGAGCCACCAGATTCCCAGGACATGGGTGATGAGGATCTGAAAGGAAGTCCTAGATCTCAGGCTGTGGGAACCATGCAGGGAGTTAACTGACCGACAATGAGAGCCCCAGGTCTCCTCCCGACGAGGATGTGGGCCTCCTCGAATATACTCCCGGCAGCCCAGACCTTTTGGCCAAGGAGAGCTGTCTTCTTCTTCCTGTCCATCTTCTTCCTGTCACAGCAAGAAACCCGAGGGGGACAGAGGATTTCCACAAGGCCTGCATCATCCCTTCATCAGCGGATAGTGGTTGGTTCACCGCCCGCACACTCCAGGTCTGGTCTCTGCCACCCGGTAGCAAGCAGTGCAGCGTGGGCAGGGCCATTACTAACGTGCTTCCTGGGTGGGTAAAAGCCAGGCCCACACTCCTAACATCCCAGCCCCGCTCCTGTTTTTTTTTCGGGGAGATGGGATGGGGCCCTCCCTGGGTGTCCTGGCTTTATTCTTGGTGCCTCAGGATGCTTAGCCACTGACTGCCCTTTCCAGCAGGGTCCTGGATGGGATTGGGACAGGTTCCTTCCAGGCATGGGGGAGTTAAGTGACAGTGTGGTAGTGTGACAGTTGTGACAGAAGCCCTTGCTATAGCCCAAGCCTCAGGCTGTACAAGCAAAGGCAGGACCTCAGGAAACATGAATGGCAGATGTCATAACCTTTGGAGGTGGGGCTGGATAGCACGCGGGTGTCCCTTCTCTGGAACTGGCTGCCATTGAGTTTTGTGACTCGGAATTTGGACTTGAGTGATAGGCAAACGACCCGATGTCTCTGAGCCCCCATTTCTCTGACGGCAAGAAGGTGATAAAGATACTTGCCTAGAGGTTGTCCTGAGGATTAAAGTTTGATTCGTGGCAGGAGTCACTGTAGCCACGGGAATACTTGGTACCGATGCTGTTATTAGACTACAGGATAACTTGACCTAAACACTGCAATTCTCGCAGATCCTCCTAGACCTCTAACCAACCTCAGGCTAAGGACCCCTTTTAGCACCACGTCCCTCTACTTTCCTGTTCGGGGACTGTGAAGTTCTACGTATTGATGAAAAACAAACCTGTTGCCCGGTCGGTCATGTTGAAGGTAGCGAGGCACGGCTTTCTGGCTCAGCGTCCGTTGGCGGTTTGTCGATGTTTGCTGTCGGAGAGCAGATGCCAAATCCAGGGCTTGGGCATGTGCACATCTCATCTCTTCTCTCTGATCTGCTAAACATCACCGTCTGCTCCTGCGGTGCCCACCTCTGGCTGTACATGACAGTCACCTGGGGAACGCGGACATCCTGGTGCTGTACCCCTCCCCCACCCCGACGAAGACTGGTCTGTGTGTGGCGGGACCCAGGCATGGCTTGATCTACTGCTCCCTGGAGGTTCCCGCGTGAAGCCGAGGTTGGGAACCCCTGAATGGTATCACACCGAATATCACACTGTCACAGGCCTCCACTGGAAGGAAGACAGACGGAGAGGCAGTCAGCGCCGTAACTGGGCTGTCTGCTGGCTCCCCTGGCTGGTAGCTCTAGCTTTGTGCGTTCGTGGAAGATGGAAAACGTCCATTCTGTAAATTTGCTCTTAGGAAGCTGGTGTTACATGGTTAATTGAATGGACAAAATTCCCTTGGAAGTTAGTTCCTAAGCATTTGGGACATTTTCAAGGATAATTTATTTAACTTTTTGCTGAGCCTCAAGTTTCTTAAGAAACCCTGCCAAATCTCAAAGTGATTTTTTAGACGTATGCAGCTGCTTCTCTGTTAACAATGGCGTTTTTCTAGGGCCATTAAAATCTGGAAGCCTAAAATTCTATTTTAAACTCTTCTCATTGTCAGTGATTAGTCTTTTTTTTTTTTTTAAAGGAAAAAAAAAAAAGCATTAAAAATAATGAAATCGTTTTAAAGGGAGCTCATTCTAAAATTCTGGCCGGAAAAGCAGGGCCGTTTCACTGTGGGAACTATTAATGTTCAATGATCAGTGTAAGAGGGTATACATGCTGCCCACAAGGAGGTCTCTTGCTCAGAGATCCCAGAGGCTGCCCCGCCCCACCGGTTAGGACTCTGCCCCTCCCCCACCATGTGTCCACA
Organism: Mustela nigripes; assembly: GCF_022355385.1. Lineage (NCBI taxonomy): Eukaryota > Metazoa > Chordata > Mammalia > Carnivora > Mustelidae > Mustela > Mustela nigripes. The sequence goes on from NC_081558.1 coordinate 22,515,333, forward strand.
CCCCAGGTTGCCACAGCCAGTCCCCTCCCTTCCCCGTGCACCACTTGTGTGCCTTTTACTGAGATGTTTGATTTGGGGGTGGGCAGGAAACCAGGGATGGTGTAGCTGTTTCCCAGCATGGAAATGTGCTGGTCCAGTTTCAAAGCTTGTGTCTTCCTAAAGCGACTTACCGAACTGCTTTCATCACAGTTAAACCAGCTCAGAGCGCAAATTCAGAATGCAAGACAGTCCTCTGAAGGCTGTAAATTCAGCAAATAGCAGCACTTAGAGTGGCATGCCTCAGGAGGGTTGCCCTGTTTCTGGAGGTGGATGGGAGTGCCTCTGACCAGGAGAGCTGATGGAGGTGGGCCCAGCACTGCAGTCGGCTGGGAGACCGCCCCCCCACCACCACCACCACTGGGCTGGTGGTACAGGGAGCAGAGCCCACCCTAGGCAGGTCTTCTAAGAGCTGGCAGGAGACGGGATGGTCGCCCCAGCATGGACATGAGGTGAAGGCCCTCCAGCCAGGTTTGTAGACCCCAAGTCAGGCTGTGTGTGCTTATTTTTAATATATTTTAATTGCAAAAATAATATTTGCTCATTGCCAAGAATTCGTATATCAAAGTGTATAAAGGATAAGAGAATGAGACTGGGCCATTGGGGGTCTGTTCTTTGCGACCTCACCTGTGCACGTGGGAACATACGTGCTTTCACGGGCAGCCTGCGCATGTGTCCCCACATCATCAAGCTTGGGGGGGCACAGCCACTTGCCTTTCTCACTGAACCATGTGCCACAGACTGCGACCTCCTGGAGGTAGGAACAAGGTCTGTTTCTGTCCTTCACTGTGTGGCAGGCACCTCGTGTGGTCCAGTGAGTCTGTGTTTCATGAAAGAAAGCAGAGTAAGAATGCCTCATTTATCAGGGCCTTCCTGTGTGTTAGATGCTGTTCTAAGGGTCAGGGGTGTATGTGAATCCATTATTCCTTCCAGGGTTCTGGGAGGCAAGCACTTGACAGATGATGGGGAAATTGAAACACAGAGGGGTTAAGTAGCTTCCCAGGGTCCCACGCCCGTCACGTGGCCAAGTGGGGTTTGAATGCAGGTTTCGCTGCAGATGAGCCACCATTAATCCCCGCAGATGTGTGCACCTGGGTCTGCACACACATGCTCACAGTCTTGTGGGAGAAAGTTCCAGAAAGGGATTTGCTGGGTCAGAGAGGATGCCTGTTTTAGAAATGTGTCCTGCCATTGGTATCCATTTACATTCCCACCCATCATGCTCGTGAGTGCCCATGTCCTGTGTCCTTACCCACACGGCATTCCTTCTGCTTCCCCTCTTGCCCATGAAGCTCCTTTCCCTGAGCACAGGGCCCCATCCTGAAGATCAGCCCACCGGCTAATATCGTGATATCCTGTCCCAGAGCCAGAGGGAGCTGGAGACCCTAGAATCGTTCTTCTTGGGACCTAGTGGCCACAGGGCCACTGTACGTGTTGTACCTTGCCAGCACCTGTGTTACTGTATTTACTGTTTACCACTTCCTAAGGTAAGCAGATTAGCAAAAGCAGGTAACCTGTCTGTGCTCATCCAGTTGGGAAGTGGCAAGGCTGAGATCAGACCTGGTTTGTCCAAGTCCAGAGCATGCCTTGTAAACTCCCACATGTCCTTCCCACATAGCGGTACCGGCCAGACTGCCCAGCTGGTCAGCACCCGGGACTCCTGGCCGTGGCTGAATGCCCTCTCCTGAACACCCTTCTTGGTGGGGTGGCCAAACCCTGGGAAGCCTTGTCTGGTGGTGTGGTTGGTTGGCTGGTTATTTGGGACAGGCACCCTCACTGCAGAAAGCGCTGCTCCGCTCCACTGTTCAGACCCTGAACTATAGATGTCCAAGTAGGAAGACTCTTGAGGTTTCGCGTATCAGAGCCGGTGGCTGCAAGCTGCCTCTCTGGGCCTAGGGCTCTGTTTGCGTTGCTCCTGCTGCCCTCTACCGAGTCATAACGACATTGCCTGTGTTCCACCTGAAGGAGTCACGGTGGCCGACCTGCTAAAAGAGGACAAGAAGAAAAGGAAGTTTTGCTGCTTTCGCCAACACAGGGCTAAAGATCACGGTAAATGACCGGGGGTGAACTCCAGTCGGGAGCCTCCTCTCCTGAGGCTTCTGGAGCCTTCTCCTTGCACACAGGCCTGGTGTGACGTGCATGTGTGTGCTGGCGTGGTGTGTTTGTCAGACGCCTATGTTTTAACTGCTTGATTCCTCTGAACTTTGGTCGTGTTCTTTTCTTCTTGTCTTTACCCCAACTGTGTGGTTTTGCCCAGACAGCATTGCAGTTTCCTTTTTGTTTGAACTATACCTTTTAAAGAAGCAGCGGAACCCACTCAGAACATTTATTTAATTCAGCATGAATATTCTTAGACTGGAAGACAGACTTCTTAAACACTTTTCCCCAATGATGCTTTTTCATCTAAACTGTTTAGAAATTCCAGTGTTGTTATTTGATTGATTTTGATTTTCCAGGTTACATTTTTCACAGGGCCTGCTGGTTTTTCACCCTCGGGCTGGGACATACTAGAGCTCATAGTGCCAGTTTCAAGAATGAAGTTAAAAATAGACTTCAAGGATGCGAAGATTGTGGGGTGGGGATGGGGGTTGGGGAGGCACTTGCCTTTGTGAGCGGGGAGGAGGAAAGGACTAATGTGGGGGCACAGTTCATTTTCGAGCTCTGCTGTCAAATGAATGCTACACGCAGACCCTCGCTGGAAACCCTGGGGTCAGCGTCAGGACCATCCGCGTGCAGGGCGGTTAAGGCAGACGGCTTGGGTCCTGTCCTTGCCAGGCCACCACTGTAGTCTTACAGCGGTGTAGCCCCCTGCCCATGCACACCGCATGGTAAACAACCAGGTTTACCTGGTTGCTGCCACCGAGGTCGGCCCTGGTCAGACAACTCTGGAGGAAGAGTCTCTTTGACTGTAAATAGGGCCACAAAGCCAGCTGCCAAGGGAGCAGAGGGGACACGCTGCACTGTTTTCTTGGTAGTAGCCTCTGCTACTACCAAGTAGGACACTTGGGGTTTTGCATATGAGAGCCCATATGGGATGGGGACGTTGTCCTGGAAATGTTGAGCTCATAGGGTGTAGGATTTGGAACAAGCCACAGGTGGTCAGACTGAAGGCTTTTGGAGCAGATGAGAATAGAGAGTATCAGACATAAGCCCCCACCCCCGGCCTCCGGAGAGCGCACTGTGGGCCTGAGAAGAGAAGGAACCTGTGTGGTTGGGGGAGGGGGATGGGGGCATCCAGTTAGGGCCTGGGGGCCCAGGGCTGGCTCAGCCAGGCTTAGTGTCTACAGAGGCTTATGGAAAGAGCTGGCCTTGGTGCAGCCCCTGGAGGCCTCTGCAGGAAGAACAGGCGTCAGGTAAGCAGGACATTCTGTTACTGACGTAACACAAAAGCATTTTCAAAGACTGACGGAGGGCCTAGGCTCTGGGGCATTACTGTGAGAAGATGAGAAGTCTGTGTCCAGAAGAAAGGAGTCCTCCCCTTGGTCATGCAGGTGCCTGTCGTCCTGAGCAGGGGCTCGCACCGTGTGACTTTTTGAGGATATTTTGCTAGCTTTCTGAGGCATATGGGGAGAGGAAGTAGCCTCATGTTTTCAGGAAACTTTCCGTTTTGAGTGGGAGAGGTCTTTTATTGACTGAGATACCCAGACACCCTAACAAAGGCCCTGGATAAGGCTGGGGGTGGGGATGGCCCTAGTAGGGGTGCGGCGTTCCTCGCGTCATTAGTCACACAGAAGTAATTCTTGTCAGGGCATCATTCTGGCTCTAGACACAGAAACCTTGGTCTGGCCTTGACCCACATTTCCCAAGAAGAGGCTGGCTTCTTCACAGCAACCAGAGTCTGTTACCTTGTGACGGCTAAGCGTGTCACTACTGGCAGGCACAGGCAAATTCCTTCAGGGGATGTCATGGCACGTCACATGCTTGTCAGGAAAATAAGATAAAAAAAAAAAAAAAAACAGGAGATCTTGGCTTCGGATCTGCTGTTCCCAAGGAAGGCAGCCATGACTGTCATTGCTCAGCTGTCCAGCCTCCTGCCCCCACCCGTTGAGAGGGAGGCATGAGAAGGGTTGGAGGCAGATTTGGAGAGGCATCCCTGACCGTGCAAGGGTGCCTGTCCTGTGGAGAACGGGGCGCGAGGCTCCCAGACGCCCAGGGCATCTGTGAAGGAGGCTGTTTGGTGTGCCAGGCTCAAGAAGGAGGCTGGGGTCTTCCGGGCTCAGCTGGCTTGGGTCCCCGGGCTCCAGTGGCATATGAGCACTCTCGGGGAGCGGGGGGGGCGGTGAAGGGGTTGCTTCTCCCTTCCCCAGTGGCTCTCCCTGGAGGAGCCTTGGGAACGCTTCTCCTGACTGGGCTTCCTGGATCCTGGCGGTCCTCCTGAGGGGCACTGGGCGGGGGCTTCACAACACTGCTCCTTCCCTGCTCTCTGCGCTGAGCTGTGGGACGGCAAGGGAAAGCCACCTGGCACTGGTGAAACCAGACAGCCTGTGGGTGTTTCCTCTTCAGAGCAGTTCAAGCAGGTCAGAGGTACGTGGGTCTTACAGATAATGTTACCCAACAGCTCGTGTTCTAGGTTAGCCAACGGAGCCCAGGGTGGGAAAGGGAAAGGACTTGTCCCCACATTTCTGACAAAGGCCCAGCTTCTCTGACATTCCTCTTTGCGTCTTTTGACCCGAGTAGCCTCTGTGATGCTGTGCCTGTTAATAGTGAACATAAGGGGCGCCTAGGTGGCTCGTCCCCCCTCTGCCTGCGGCTCAGGTCATGATCTCAGGGTCCTGGGATCGAGCCCTACATCAGACTCTCTGCTTGGCAGGGAGCCTGCTTCCCTCTCTCTCTCTGCCTGCCTCTCTGCCTACTTGTGATCTCTCTCTCTGTCAAATAAATAAATAAAATCTTTAAAAAAAAAATAGTGAACATAATTTTGGGGCTGCCTATTTCAACCCACATGCAGACCCATTTACCACGTGTGTGTGTGATGGGCACGCACACTCCCATCCATGAAAATGCTAGCTAGTTGTGCTGGCCTGAGAAGCCGTGTGTTTTCCCACTGTATTTTGTGCGGCATTGCCCATAATGCCATCCGGGCCCAGCAGCAGTTCTTAGCAACAGCATGGCATGCCCTCCCCCGAGAGTTCCAAGTGGGCCCCCCACGTCCCCACCCCCACCCCCCCCTCAGGCCAGGATAGCTTTCATCTGCCGTCCAGGGCCTGCCGGGCTGCTGTCTGGCCTCCCCTCCTCCCTGGCGGCAGCAGCCGTCATGGCCTTTGCGTTATGTCCTTTGCTCGGTGCGTCCACATCGAAGCCTCGGGGTCTGGCCTGCAGCTCTTGGAGATCGCAGCACCTGGGAAAGCTTGCGAAGCCTGGGCCTGCACTTCCCCAGGTTTGCAGCAGGCAGGTTGTGGTGCAAGTCAGCACCCCATTCTAGGTATAGGCTGGTCCTAATACCTGGTTTCACCCCGGATTCTGGAAATAGTTTTAAAACTTGAATTTAAAAAAAAAAAAAATGAAAACTTGCTCTACAGAGTTCCCGAGTTCCCTGGAATCTGTGAGAGAAAGGATTTACAGCTGCTTTGCCTGCAGATGGCCCCTTGGCTTACTTCTGTCTCTAGAGGACATGGTGGGACTTGGGGCAGGGGTGGGGGGCTGGGCTCTGCCTGCATTCCTAACCAGCCCAGCGCTTGTCAGCAATTATTGTTGACTCCGTCCTGAAGGGGACAAGGTGCTCCCCCTGCACTTGGGGCAGCCATGAGGCTGTGGCAGCCAGTTGAGGAAAAGGCATGTGTTCCAGGAATTTCCCCATGGGCCTACTTACGTGGATTTTCGTAAAGTCCCAAAAGTCACCACGACGACTTGACCTTTGTTCTCTCTCTCTCTCTGCTGGGGTGGTCTCCTGGAGCCGGTCTGACTGTATACCAGGTTTCTGGGGGTTAACTGAGGTCATCAGGACAGCCAACCAGGCTGATGGACAGTAGGCTTGATTGGCTTTGGGACTTTTAACGTGTGGCATTGTGAGGATCTACCACCATATCCCAATGTGTACCAGCATATGTAAGTAAATTAAGTATGATTTTTTTAAGGGCATACCAATATACATGTTAACATGTACTGATATCAAAACGTATCCCAGTATATCTGAGCACAGCCTGCAGGCACAGGGGGCATGGCCAGCTGGAAAGCTGGAGAGCTTTCTCACACCTGAGCTGTGCGTCCCGAGGCAAGTTGGCCAGGTCTCCGATCTGTGAAATCACAGAGCTGCTCCGTGGGATCTCATAGGCCTCTTCCAGTTCTAAGAGTCTGTGATCCTCCTGTCTTGACAGTAAAAACACAGATGAAGTCCCATTGGGATGAAGTGAAATGAAACTCGTATCAGTATTTTAGCTTTAAAAAATAATGAATGCCCAGTATGAGGGAAGGGTGAAATGCTGATGTACAAATGAGCTCCTTTTGCCTGTGGTGTGGTCTCCATACCGTGGGGAAAGGAAACGCTCCCATGTGACCTAGAGGGAGAGGTTAGAGCAGAGAGAGAAGGGCTGCCAGGGCCCCATCAGAGCCAGATTCCTCTGCACGGGTGAAGCGACTGGATCATGGTCCATTTCTGGGACCAAATGAGGCCACCCAATTCTAGCACAGTCACTGTGCTCTTCCTCCCCCTCCCCCTGGCCGCCTCCTCAGCTCTGGTTGATGTCCTTCCGGAATTTGTTTATTGTGGGACCATGGTGCTCTCCGTGTCTAACCATTAAGACCGAAAAGTTGCTATCTCTACAGCAGGCAACCATCAGACAGAAATGACTCGCTCGAGATAGAAAAGTTACAAACCAAGAGTGGAGGCCAAAGCTGACTCAGGTGTGCGGAAGACTGTTTACACTAGGGGTCTCTCTGTCGGCACGGTCACAGCAACGGGACCCTGGGTTTGGGCCGTGCACCAGAGTGTCCCTTTGCATCCAGGAGGCTCCAAGAGAACTTTCTTGAGGTGACAGCTCTCATATCTGAGCCTCACCGATTGCCCAACCTTGTGGACCCACACAGAATGACCCAGGACTATGAGGAAAACTCACCATGTGTTCTGTCTCTCTCAGTTCTGCCAATAGCCCCAGAGGAGAAGATGGAGTTTTGGAGAAGTTCAGCCACTGGGGTGGGGGTGGGGGTGTTAAACTGGGATCTGGCCAACTTCAGCATCCGCTCTTAGCTCCCAAAGGATGGAGTCCAGCTGGGGGGCAGGGAAACTTCTCTCCATCCGTGCAGCCCCGACATCGTGCCACACCATTAACTTGGTTTCTATCTGGGAAGTTCGCCTTTATTTCTTATCTTTCTACCCACTTGGTTGTCATGTCCAGGGACCAGCTAGTACATTTCAGTCACTGATAGCTGGCATGGAGCCAGAAATGTAAAATGCCCCCCCCACACACACACACATAGGCAGGGTATAATTTATCTGCTTTGATCAAACGGTTGGAGAAAAAAAGCTTTAAAGAATCGTGTGCAGCAGGCACACTGCTCTCATCCCGGGACATGGCCGCAGAGGCTGAAAAGCCACAAAGACTGAGCCTGTTTGGAAGAAGTTTGCTCTTTTGGAAAGAATACAGCCCTAGAGTGATTGGTGGTAGAACCCGTGAGAGGCAGAAGTGGCCCTCGAGACTGTATAGTTAGCACTGCTGCTCTCTGCGTGGGACACTATAGTCCACAGTGAGGTTTGACTGTGCCCAGCCCAGTCAAACGCTAACTGCCCCCGGCCACGGACCCCCACTCCTGGCCCCAGGTCAACTGCTCTCAACTTCTGTCCCCTTAGTAGTGATAGAAAGTAACAAGAAAGTGACAAGAAAAACTTCTGTTCTACAGAGATGACTCACGGTCATATCTGTCAGAGTGTCCCACTGTGATTTTCTTTGTCATCGAAGAAAAGGGTGACCTATGGGAGGAGCCCATAGCAATGAACTTCATCGGATTTTATAATATTTTCATCTTTTCAAGTCAGTCATGGAGAAAAGGATTGCCTGAGCAGCTTTGTGCCTCTGTGTGTGTGTGTGTGTGTATCTTTATGGAGCTTTTGTTCAAGATTTTTCTGTGGTTGGGTTGTGTGTGTTTTTTAGGTTGTTTATTTTTGTTTGTTTTTTGCTTGGAGTCATAAAAAAGTCAATCAAAGTTTGTAGTTGGTTTGTTTTGACTTAATTGAGGAAGAAAGGTTATTCTAAGGGAATACCAGTAGTGTGATGTGGGTCTGTTCTGCTCGTTGTACCTTTGCCGCCTTTGCCTAAATGCCTCCGGACACAGCTGTGGACTCCCACCTGGGCAGGCGCCGTGTCTTGGGTGCCCACAGAGGGGAAAGAACTCTCTGGTGCCCTCAGAAGAGCAGTTTCTTGGCTCTCTGGGTCTCTTGGGTCAGGCCCACCTTTATCCTTGTCATTCACAGTGTCCCTGGCCTGAGCAGGGCCCACAGACCTGCAGCCACAGCACAGAGGTCATGGACCCAGCTCCTCTGGGCTGTGTGCCTCGGGTCCTCAGGATCGCCTGTGGCACCACAGAACCACTACCAACTTTTGCAGGTCGAAGTTGAGCATCCTTGCTAAGAGGAGCTGTATTGGCAGAGCACACAGGAGGAAGGCCTTCCTGTAGATACCACCGATTCTAGAAAGATGGTCGCTACAGTTCAAAAGGATGCATCAGGGCAAAGAAGTGCATGTAGTTGGGTGATTCCCCCCCCCCCCCCATTTCTATCTTCAGTGACCCCCTCGCTGAACCCTAGGGCAGAATTCATTATTCCTTACTGCAGGTTTCCAGAACTTCTTGCAGGGATCCCCAAGGTGGCTCATTTTGTAGTTCATGGAAATCTGTGGGCTTTCCAAGGCAGGTGCAATGTTTCATGTTCTCCTTCTCCTTCAAGACCTGGTTCCAACCCCTGCTTAGGATGCCGATAGGGTTGAATCAGGTGGATGAGAAATAATGCCCACATGCCTAATGGTGGGTCACTGGGCCTCCCAACACAGTTGGTGCACCTCTGCTCAGGGTCCAGCTGCAGAGGGGTGAGACATGCCCAGAGACCCTGGACACTGAGACCATGATCAGGCTTGCCCGCTGGTCACCGGTTGGGAGAAAACCTTCTACCCATAAGACTGTACTTCCTTTTTGCTCTAGTTCTGGCTGGTTTGGAAAGACCCTTCTGCATACTGTCTTCACACACTCATGGGAAATGAGCAGACCAATTAGCTAATAATGAGTAGAGCTCTTAAATTTTTTTAAAAAGATTGTGTGCGTGGTACCTTCATGTTCTCCTGCATCCATTGCCTCTTCTCCTTCTGTATATTTATGATAAGAATTCATATATCAAGTCGTGGTCTAGTCACAGATTTTCTAGAGAGAAGCAGCTGGGACCAGCGAAGATGTCGCTCTTTCTGGTGGCCTCTCAATCCTCTCCTGGAAGTCAAGACAGTAAGCTGGTCCCAGGCACAGTGACTGGATTCAGTTTGGCCCCTAGACTTCTTTGCCCTGGGGAGAGTCGGAATGGACAGAGCTTCCTCCTGTTGGGGAGGGGAGGGGTGCTCCAGGGGCTCTCTCGGCAGATTGGCACATCACGGAAACAGACTCTGCCGTGGAGGTGCCTGGCCTCTCACTCTTCCTCGCCCTCCTCCTGGGCTCCCAGGGGGCCTGCCTGGAGGCAGCGATCCACAGCAGGCCCACACCTGGGCATGCAGCACCTCCAGCATGCCAGCTAAAGCCTTGTCTTCTCCCCGCAGCCAGCATGCCCACCAGCGAGACGGAGTCGGTGAACACGGAGAACGTAAGTGGCGGAGGCGAGAACCAAGGCGGCTGTGGGAGTCTCTGGTGAGTGTGGAGGCCACTTGCCCTCCTTTTGCCTCCTGTCTTCTTAGAGGAGCACCTGTGGGGCAGGCATCCCCGGCCACGGCCTCAGACGCACGAGGGGTGGGTGGGCTCACCCTGGACCCCTCGGTCCCCCTCCCCCACCTTCCCAGGCCTCCAGACCCCCAGCATTTCACATGCCTCTTCCCCCCAGAGCAGCCCGTCCTTCCGAGGCGGAGCCTGCGGCAGGGCGTGCCAGGTAACCCTGCAATTCCACTGTGTCCACTAGGTGCTGGTGGAAAAGAAGAGGCACGGCCAAGGCTGGGCCCTCGGGGTGTCGGCGGTGGGGGTAACAGGCCTGATTCTCCTCCCGGTCTGGTTTTGGCATCGGTGCTTTGACGAAGAGCTTGTATGGCACAGTGGCTGACAGAATGTGCTGCATATTTCAATTTCCCTTCCCTGGCGGGTTCCGCCCACCTCCGGCGTGGCGGCTGGCCCCGGAAGGGCTGCCCTTCTTTGCTCACGGCACTGGTTTCCGGCGCCCTTTACCACCCTCTCCTAACAGCGGAGGGCGCCACCACATCCACCCCCCCCCCCCCCCCCCCCCCCCCGCCCCGTTGGCTTCTGTCTAGATGGACCTGGTCCCCAGCCGGGACCAGTGGTGTTCCATGTGCAGAGTCCTGCCTGCTTTGGGGAGCCCATGCAGTTTGGTTTCATTTGCTTCCTGCTGGTATCCCTGAGGTCTTATCTCTGTAAAGTAGAGGTGGTGTTTTTAAGAGAGTTTGATCATCTTGGCAGTGATTAATAAAAATGTTGTGTTTAGGGCAGAGCGCTCAGCTGTTAAAGAAGTGAATCTGCCTCTGTTGTCTCGCTCTGCCCTCCCTATAACATTGAGAAGTAGGCGGGGGGGATGGGTTCGTCTTCCTCATTTTACAGATGAGAACACTGAGGCTCAACCCCGTGTGCTGCTTGCCCAAACCCATGCAGTTGTTCAACAGCAGAGTTGGGACTCCTAGTCCAATGCTCTTTTCGCTGTAGCAGCAGCACATGCTGCTGCTAGAGTGGCTGAGATGCGAGCAGGGGAGGCCCCACTGACTTCACTCTGGGGAAATGAGGTCAGGGGAGAAGAGCCCCTGGGCATCACGGCCCCTGACAGGGCTGCACAGGGCTGTTGGCTAAGAGTCTTCTCTTACCTCGGCCCTGGACCCCTGGACAGTGTCAGCCTGGCCTCCCTGGCCCTGACAGCGCCTTTTCTCCTGCTCCGCTCTCACCACTGCTGGCTCACTGGGGGAGCTGGGAATGCTGAGCCCAGGCTTCTGTGCATGGCTTTTCTGATCTCTCAGCTGAAGTGACCAGGAGAGTCTGCTCAAGCCGTCCTAACAGAAATCCTCTTCTCTTTGTCTTTCTTGCAGCCAGGCCATCTCAAAATCCAAGCTCAGGTCAGTATCTTCTATTTTTTCCCTAAGCCTGTATGTTGGTGTTTTACTTTCTCACTTCTCTATTCTACATGGAGTTGTTTTAGACTTGATCTTTACTCTGTGGGCAAGGACATTCCTATCAAAGAGTGGTCTGTACAGTCAATATTCAGCACCTGCCTTGGAGAGCAGTGTAGCAGATGCTAAAGATGTTGCCTCAAAACAAACCAATGAGACACAACAATGAAAAACTTCTTGTCACTAATCAAGTCTTTCATATCCCCCCCATCAATGAGTCATTTCTCAAAGAGACATATTTCTTGTCACTTTTCTGCTTAAAAGTCCTCTATAGAGAAGGAGGTTCGAGAGGTGTTCTGAGATGGTAGTGATGTTCTGTTCATTGCTCTAGATGCAGGTTACGTGTTTAGTTGCTAAAATCTCATTGAACCTGTACCTATGATTTGTGTACTTTTCCATGTAAGTGTTATTTTTCAACTAAAATGACATTTTATCATTATATACAAAAAGTACCTTGAAATGGACATGGAAGTACATGTAAAACCTGAAATTATAAATATTCTAGAAGAAAACCTACAACGTCTTTGTGACCTTGGGCTGGGCAAAGGTTTCTTCTTGGATACAGCACCCAAAACACTGGCCATATGAGTCGATAAGCTTCAGACCAGAAGAAAAAAATATTTGCAAAACATTTGATAAAAAGGACTAGTAACCACTATATAAAAAGAAGACCATGTAAATACAATGTGCGTAATAAGAAAACAATAAAAAAATGGTCAATAGATTTCAACAGGCATGTCACCAAAAAGAGATAGGGATGGCAAAGAAGCACATGGAGTGACCATTGGTCACTAAAAAAATGTAAATCAAAATCGCAGTGAGACACCACTGCATACCTTTTAGATCATTTTTTATACCTGTGGGTCAAATTTTAAAATATGACAATACCGAGTTCTGACAAGGATGCAGCTCAGCAGGAATTCCCACCCATTCCTGCATGGTGAATGGCATGGCCATTTTAAAAACAACTTGGCCATTTCTTAGGAAGTTAAACATATGTTTATCGCATGACCCAGCGATCCCACTTCTGACGTATTCATATAAAATGAAGGTATATGCCTGCATGAGAAATTTTTATATGAGTTGATAGCAGCTTTATATACAATTGCGGAAAACTGTAAATAATTCCAATGCCCATCCGATGGTGAAGAGGAAGACAAACTGTAGTTCATGCATATGGTGAAAGGATGCTCAGCAATAAGGAGAAAACTGCTGATAGATACAACAGCACAAATGAGTCTGGAGCCTTTCACTTTTGCTAAGTGAAAGGAGCCAGTCTCAGAAAGCTCTATTATAGGACATTCTGGATAAAACAAAACAATAGGAGCAAAAAGCAGATCAGTAGTTGCCAGGGGCTGAGGTGAGGATGGGTTAACTCTTATAAAGGAAAGTCCTTTGAGTGATGGAAATATTCTACCTCTTGACTGAGGTGGTGGTTAGAAACCCTGTACCTAAATATTAGTAGTTACCACATGTCGATTGTATCTCAACAAACCTGACTTTAAAAAGAACAATCGGAAACCCTTCCATGACTCCCTGTCTGCCAGACAGCATATAAATTCCTTCATCATTTGGCCCCCGGCTCGCTCACTGGCCTGATCTTTTGATACCCCTCCTACCCTCCCCACTCTGTGGCTATACTGGACCGCTGTCCATTTTTACCAAGCTCTGTTTCTTCCCACCTCAATCCCCTGGGCCATGCAGTCCCCTGTGGATGGAGTCCCCCCCCACGCCCCCCCCGGTCTGCCCCCTAGAGAACTCTTACCCTCTTATCCAGAGCCAGCCCACACTGAGAGGAGCCCTGAAGTAGGGATTGATAATTATTTGCCCCACCCTTGCATGCTTTTCAAGGGAAGAGGTCCCGGGACAGTGCACCTTCTTCACCTCCGTAGACCCAGTGTCTGGAGCCCCATGAAGGGTAGGATGGGGAGTGCTGCAGGGCTGCTGGGGTTGAGGCAGCAGGCCTCTGGGATTTGGGAGACACCTGAGCCTTGTCATGACAGCGTAAATTGACCCAACGTGAGTCCTTTTTCAGACCACCTTGCTTGTGTGTACTGAAGTATGCATCACAGCAGAAACCCAGCCTCGGGGGGTGGGCTTCAGCATCCTTGGTGGGATTTTTCTACACTGGTCATTGTGTTTCCAGCCCGTTACCGCTGGAAACCATATAGCAAGAGCAAAGCGCACTTCTCTTGTTGCAGGTCTTGTTGAAGAGTGGGCCCAAGTCTTTCTTTGCCCGGTCCCTGGGTTACGGTGCTTTCAGCGTAGCAATGCAGCTGGGTCAGCCTGGGCTGCAGCTAGGAGGCAGCCAGGGTATTGCTCTGTCTCAGGCCCCTAGAGGACATGCCCACCACCCCCCATCCGTGAGCACAGCCTGCACAGGGCTGACATCCCCTCTCGATTGGCCTTTTCCCAGGACCCACTTCGCCAATCCATCCTGAGGCAGGGAACGTTTCCCACGGAGGGGAACAGGCTAAGCGGGGGGAATACTTACCCTAATTACACACCGGAACTGAAAGTCAGTGGAGGACACGGTACTTGTCTGTCTGGCTCGGCTCATTTTATTTGTATGAAAACACAATTCAATATTGGCTCTTCTCCTGAAAGTATATTTTGAGCATCACTAGTTAGAAAGGGCACCTGATGACTCAGTATGAAGACTCATGTCCTACTCGGCTTTGACAAGTCTGCCAGGCTCCAGAGAAACCTCCCGGATTTAAGAAAGGACCAGAAGTTTCCCTAAAAGGAAAACTGGGGTTGGAGCACTTTGCTGCCTGATAAATTCCGCATGATGATCGAGATGCTGCAAGAGATGTGCACGAGAAGCCAAACGGCTCTCCGCACCCCAGTCTGAACAGATCCATGTACCATATGGTGGGAATGTAAATTGCATATCTGTGTACAGGCTCCACTTTGCATCTGCCGACGAATCTATGAATATCTAGATGTTTCTAGCTGGTTTGAGGACAGTGCATGGCACATTATGGAGTCGTCTAAAGCCATAGGTAGGAAACCGATAGCACGATCCAGTCAAGATTACATGTTAAAAGTTGTATTTGAGAACCAACATCATTTCTATGCTGTGTGTTCTCGCCTTTCCCTCCTGCACCCCCTGATCTGGGTCCTCAGAGTTAAAAACTGCTAACATCCCCGTGACGTCCATTGGACATTCAGACGCCGCATCTGCTGTTCACGGTCGCGTTTGCTTCTCTTGCAGCCGCCGCTGGCGCCGCTGGAACCGCTTCAATCGCAGAAGATGTCGGGCTGCTGTGAAGTCTGTCACGTTTTACTGGCTGGTTATTGTCCTGGTGTTCCTCAACACCTTAACCATTTCCTCTGAGCACTACAACCAGCCTGACTGGCTGACGCAGATTCAAGGTGCGAGCAGAGGCTGTGTTCTTTTCATTCTGATTCAAAATTAGGGCTTCCTGAGACTGTCCGGCTGCAGTTTCGTCTTAGCTGATCTGTGTGTAGTGACAGGACATTAACAGGGGTACTGGAAGACCGAGGAACCGTCCAAATCCAGGCTGTACCCAGAGTTTGCGGGGGCTGGGGCCCCACAGCCCACATGGTGTGCTGGGGCCAGCTGATGCCAGAGCATCTCCTTGTCTTAACCCTATGACAGCCTAGGGGCAGGGAATCTTGCAGTTGGAAGGGACCTCATGTCCCTTCTCCCTGTCCCCACTGGCAGCTGTATTTTCCCATACGGTATTCTTGACAAGTGGTTATTGCCCCTCTACCTGGAAGCCCTGCTCCACACCGGTGCCAGACTGGAGCTCATCCCCAGAGACAGCCTGTTCTGAGTAGGTCTGTTGTGATCCATGGGGAGGCGCTATTTTGTCCAGCTCTCCAGCCTGCTGGGTGCTGTTCTCTGTGGTTAGAAGCCACCTTGATGGACAACTGCTTCTTATGTCATGATGCCCTAAGCAAGACCAGACTGGCCTTTCTGGGACCACTGAAACAGAAAATATAATACGCTGGTGTAAATGCAGAATCACAGGCTCGTAGGGCTGCAAGCCTCAGAGATGGTGTGGTCAGCTGCCCCCCCCATTTAATAGTCATGAAATTGGGGTACAGGGAACTCAAGGGACTTCTCCAAAGTCCCACATCTAGGTGGTAGCAGAAGCGGGACTAGAAGCCAGCACACAGACCATAAACATGGTGCCCAGTGTCTTTAATGGGGGCCGTCGCGAAGACCGGGGCAAGGCACTGGGGCGTTTCCAGCAGAGACTAGTTGGGAAGACGTGGGGGGGTCTGAGCCACACCCACGAGGAGACCCTCTGTCTTTCCAGATATCGCTAACAAAGTCCTCCTGGCTCTGTTCACCTGCGAGATGCTGGTAAAAATGTATAGCTTGGGTCTCCAGGCCTATTTCGTTTCTCTCTTTAACCGGTTTGACTGCTTCGTGGTGTGCGGTGGGATCACCGAGACCATCCTGGTGGAGCTGGAAATCATGTCTCCCCTGGGGATCTCTGTGTTTCGCTGTGTGCGCCTCTTGAGGATTTTCAAGGTGACCAGGTGAGATGGCGTGTACCTCGCGGCAGGTGTTTTCCGGCTGGGGTGTGACGAGCCGCAGCGGCCCAGCCCCGCAATGTCTGCTGTGTCCCATGGGCGTTGTGCACTCACCACCACCCCCCATCTTGACTCGTAGGCACTGGACTTCCCTGAGCAACTTAGTGGCTTCCTTGTTAAACTCCATGAAGTCCATCGCTTCGCTACTGCTTCTGCTTTTTCTCTTCATCATCATCTTTTCCTTGCTTGGGATGCAGCTGTTTGGTGGCAAGTTTAATTTCGACGAAACACAGACCAAGCGGAGCACCTTTGACAATTTCCCGCAAGCCCTTCTGACGGTATTCCAGGTGAGCCCTCGTGAGGAGGCTGTGGGAGATGTTGCCTTGTCCCTTCGCCTCTGGGGAAAAGACAAGATGATTCTGCTGGGATTAGAGACCTCTGCCCCAGTAATGCTCCGACAGCTCTCGCACCCCTGACATGGATTGTCACACACTCAATTCCGGCTGTTCAGGTGGCGTGATTTCATGTTTTGTAAGACCACTGGATACGCGGCAGGATAATAAGCCAAACACATCTGTCTGATTTTGTGAGGTTTCCAAGGTTTCGGGGAGATAGGCTCTAAGATCCTCTTTCTGTTCTTTGTGAATTTTTGATTGCAGGACAGTTTTGTGATCCTGGACTCGAACAGCTGTGTGCAAAGAGGTGGATTCTAAAAGCCCTTGTGCTTTGTGTAGTCAGAGGAATCAGGGTGATAAGAGTTGTGACAGCCTTCCGCCTCCTTGCTTCTCCCTTCTGCCGTGTCAGAAGGAGGGGGGTGGTAGGCTCTGACGTGTCCGTGCCAGGGGGGCCTGTGCAGGTGATGAGACTGAGACAGAGGGACGGTGGCAGGTGTACAAATGGCCCCGTACTCAGGACACGAGCCTCCACGCCCCACCTGGCGTTAAGCCGAGGCATTCTAAACCCCCTCTTCCTATGTTGGGAGCTCAAACCTTTCATTAAACAGAGAGTGGCAGAGACATTTTAAAGACCCATCTGCCCTTGTCGCTTTTCACACATGAGGTCTGTGAGGCCCGGAGCCCTGCCCAGGAGGCGGAAAGCTGCCTGGTGGGAGGGATTACAGACATCGAGGTCCCCTCCTGGCTGTAGCCGTGCTCAGCTCTTTAACCTTGGAAAGTCACTGTCCTTTGTGGGGAAAAAAAAATACAAAAACCCAGAGACTAGAGGGAATGATCTGTAAGATTCATTTCCACTTGTTCATTTTGAGGTGAATAGAATTACTCTCCCTTTTATACGCCATACTTTTTTGAAATATACTTTAATTTTGGGGGAGGGGGTTACACTTATTTTTTAAGCCATTGATTAGTTATTTTTTTTTCTGTTTTCATTCAAAGAAACCTGTATGGTGGTGGTAGTTTTTGGTAGTACCTGTCTGTATGGCACAAAATTCAGATGTTTACAAAAGGATATAAAGTAACAAATGAGTCTCCTTCCTACCCAGCCACCAATTTCTTCTTTGGGAAGCAACCACCCTTGAGTAGTTTCTATGTGTTCTTTGAGATACATTTGCTCATGGGTGTAAATCAGTGAACTTACCTACCAGCCTCCCTCCCAGTAAATGTACTATGATGTAGATGGTAGCTCATTTTACCTGCCATTTTCCAGCTTCTCACTATTTCAAGTGTCCTTAGGAATCTGACTTAATGATCCATATGAGTTTGCCTCCTACTTTTCGATTCTGCATAAATTCTGTGGTGTGGATGTCCCCTAATTCCGTAGCCAGTCCCTAGCCGAAGAGAATTTTGTTGTGTTCAGCCTCGGCTCAGTTGGGTGACCTTGAACACACACCATGGGCACGTGTGGGAGCGTAGATGTATGGGGTAAACTTCCCAGAGGTGGAATTGCTGTTTTGAAGGGGTGTGTCCATTTTTGACGCTGATACTGTTGCCTGCATGTTCCTCAAAGTAGTGGGTGTTCAAACTGCGGGATGGTTGTCTGACAGGTGAAGATGATGTCTTGTAGCTTTAATGCCTCTTTCTGTTATCAGGAGTAAACCCGAATGTCTTCTGACGTGACTAAGAGCCACGAAGTTCCTTTCCTGGGAATTGGCTTTATCTTTTGAAATCCTTTGCCCATACTTCTGTTGGGTTGTGAGCTGTGACAGTTTTATTTCTTAAAGAGTCTGGTGCAGATGGACAATAAGAAGCAGGAGTACTCCTTCTCTCTCTCTTTCTCTCTCTGGAAGAGAGTCTGGTTTATTTATATTTACTTATTACTCTTATTTTTTTAGGTAGTATCTTTTTTAAATGCTGTTTAGGTTCACCTGATCCTACCTCCAGGATAGACTGAGTTATATCATCAGTAGAGAAGTTTCCACGTGAAATTTCAGGGAGTTAATAGTGTCTGCTTGCTGGGTAGTTTGTAAATTCACATGCAATAGTTGGAATTCCCTGCCTCTACAAATTCAGGGGTCTAATTCTCCATTTCCAGTGTAGAGGAACCATGTGGGATCATAGGCAGCCATTGAAAGGACTGACAGCACTTACTGACATGGATCTTTAGAGTATATTTTGAGTGGGGGAGAAAAAAAAGGCAAATGCAGAAAATTCATAAAGTATGACATGCTTTATGTCTAATAAGTCTGAGAAGACATCAACTACCTCTTTCCTCTGGGAGGGTTTCTGGGTGCTCCCGTGCACAGGGGTTCTGGAGAAAGGTGCGTCAACAGCATGCTCTCGGGGCATGGGTGCAGGCTGGGGGCATCATCTGAGACTAGGTAAGTCTTATATGTTGTGTTGCTTTATTTTCATGTGAGGCATTAACTCCTGGTTTGTGTAAATGAAAAAGCGTTTTGAAAATTCTACCCGAAGTATTTGTTGAGCACAGTGAAAGGCAGCTAGAACCCGATGTGGGCAGCCCCCAGGGGGCTCCGGCGGGCCGTGGGGAGCTGCGGTCCTGCTGCGTGCATGTGGGCTGACCGTGGTTTTGGCCTCTTAGATCCTGACAGGGGAAGACTGGAACGCTGTAATGTATGACGGCATCATGGCCTACGGCGGCCCCTCCTCATCGGGGATGATCGTCTGCATCTACTTCATCATCCTCTTCATTTGTGGTAACTGTATCCTTCAAGCTGGGCTGGGGCTTGGTCCTCACCATCTCATTTTGTTTCTCCCTGTCCACACTTCCATGGTGGTGGTGGCCCGTGGCAGTGGCGGCCGTTGGGATGGGGAGGTGAATGCTTCCTTAGCCCCAGTATCTGCCTCCTTCACTGTTGCTGGGATGGCAGAGGGGGGTCAAAGTCCCAGTAGGCTTTGAGGAATGAGCATGCTGGGGAAAGGAGCATGGGACCGCGCATGGACTGTTCCTGTTGTCGCCCAGCTCGGCGGCCCAGCTCCTGTGCAGGTCCCAAGGGAAGGCTTAGGGCAGAGCTGAGTTGTCTTCCATGCCATCATGCTTGGGTGGTTAGGGGTACATCTGTGTCTCTTGAGACCTTTCCTAAGCAATGGGGACCCACTGTTGGTGGCTTGACATAAGCTCCCCAGGCCTGATTTGGGTTTGCTGATCTGTACATCTCTGGGATTAAGTCTCCACTGGCTGACTGCAGTTAGGCTCTGAGCTCCTTTCTGACTCCTTTTATTCCTTTTCCCTGGCAAGAGGCAGTCCCCAATTCTAGACTTCTGGAACTCTGAATCTCTCTTTCCTTCAATCAGACCCTTTATGACCTTGTAACTTTCGGTTGTGTCTTCTCTCTCTCTCTCTGACCTCGCTGACTGGCATAGACCTGGCATATGGGACCCTCGCTGAGGGTTTGGGTTTGGTGAAAGAGCGTTTGTACAAATATGTGCACACCTTCTCTTGGTCTTCACTTTTTTATTTTAAAGAATCCTACCTGGATTCCTCTCCTAAGAAGCCCCAGATTCCTTTAGCTGTTTCCCCCTTAATCTTCTCTGGTTCTGGTTCATTAGTGAGTTGTCTTCTGGGCAGAAGCCCCAGGGCAAACTTCTAAGGACAATACCTAGAAGCCCCACTAGTCCCTCAGGCAGCTCGAACACCCCCCTGCCTACGGGTGAGCTCTCCTACCGGTTTTATCCTTATAGCCCCCACCGCACATGGGGGGCCAGATCCTACTGGATTTGGGATGGGGGCTTCTCCGTCCCGCCAGCTCAATGGTAAACTTCTCGAGTCAGGGGTCTCTTTATATTCACATCTCTGTGGCCCTTGGTAAATGCTTGTTAAAGGAATGATCAGTGTTTTCTTATTGTACATTCCTCTGCAGACCCTTGGGGCCAGAGCAATATACCGGCTTTAGGTCTGTGGAGAAGTATTCTCTGGCCACACTCATTCTTGTTACATGTTGTGTGTTTTGTTTCTTTTGTAATACATGTGCGACTCTCTGAAATGCTTAAGTAGTTTATGTTCTGTCTTCCCCAACTAGAATAGATGCTACATGAGAGTAGGGGCTCTGGTCCATCGTGTCCATAGCACCCAGCACAGTCCGCGGCATGCTGGAGATGCTCGGATCTTTCTGAATGAATTCCAGACCCCACCACTCTTTGAGAGGGTCTGGGTAATGCCTCTCAATAGAGATGATGGGTGTGTGCTCTTGGAAACCATCTGTACAAACTTGCAAGATTTTCTTGTGGTTTATTACTCTGGATGTGCCTTCCAATACTCAGAAGAGTCTGGTGTCCTTGCAAGACTAAGGGTACATGATTTCTTGACTGAGATCATCGGTAGGAATTCTCCTTACAGTTAGTATCGGTAGGAATTCTCCTTACAGTTAGTCCTGCACTGATCCCTACCTGAGCCACCATTGCCCCACGTGTATCAGAGGGGAGCTTGTGTTACGAAGTCCTCACCCAGCCCAAGACAGACTGCTTCCTTGGGCTCTGCTTAATGCATAGTCTAACATATCAAAGGCTTTTTGAAAGTTTTAATACAGCTTATTCATGTTTCTATCCTCTTTAAAGACTTGAATAGATTCGTCAAGCATGATATTCCCCGGAAGCTATCTCACGTCAGTCCCTTGTTAGGTTACACTTGTGTTACCTGGCTGAAATTTCAGATTGCACAGGGCCTGGGGTTTCTGGGCTCCCATAATCTTGCGCACAGATGACCATGCATCAGCCAGGGAGAAAGCATCGTCCCAGAAGGAGCCATCTTGACTTATGTCCCTCTGATCCCCGTGCTTCTCAAAAATGCACTTAACTGCTGGTGAGTAGGAAACAGGCATCTTCCAGGAGACTTGGGAAACTTGTTCGGAATTACTTTTTTTTTTTTCTATCACAGGAAACCACACATATAACATTATATAGTAAGAGCCAAAAACCTGATAGCTTGTTCAGTCACCTGACTTTTTGGGATCTGAAAAAATAAAATGCAACCACCACAGTAAAAGATATAGCTATAGTGGGGCCATTCAAAAGAACAGGTGGGCACCATCTGGCAGTACATCAGCATTTGTGGGGGGAATGAATGAATGAGTATCCGCAGACTGAAGACCATTTCAGATGAGAAAGACTCAGACTGCTTTGTGCAGTCATCATCTTGAATAATGCGTAGCCTTTAAAAGGGTCTATTTGAGAAAGCATGCACTGGATTTATATGTTATAGGTACATGCGTGTTTTAAAAGAAACAAAATGCACAAAGCAAAATGCAAAATGCATAACATCTATGTTCATGGAATGGATTGTTTCATGCAGTGTGTATGATAGCTGGGAATACGTCGGTGTGCAGACACACGTGTTGGTACAAGCACACACACACACACACACACACACGTGCCTATAAAAGGAAATGTTGAAGTTTGTAGGTGTTCATGCATTTTAGGTAGATCTTAATTTTGCTTCTTTCCAGACTGTCTTCTACAGGTTTCTGGGGTGTTTTGGTTTTGTTGGTTTGGTTTCGTTTTTTTTTTTAAGCAGGCTGTAGCCTTCTGGTCTTCCCAAATGAATACAGCTCTCAGGGGACAGTCACCTGTTACCAGCCTTCCAGAGCACAGAGGGGTGTGACATTGACATCGTCGACCACCAGTAGTTGCATTTAGAAATCGTGCCATTCCCTTAATATGACAAACTAGATATCCTGCTGAACGTCTTCTTGGCCATTGCTGTAGACAATCTGGCTGATGCTGAAAGTTTGAATACTGCCCAGAAAGAGGAAGCCGAAGAGAAGGAGAGGAAAAAGATTGCCAGGTAATCGTATTTTCACCCGAGGAATGAATCTTGGGTAGAACCTGGGCCCTCAGCTCTCCTTCCCTCAGAGCTAAGAGTAAGAGTCACGTGGTCCCATGCTTAAAGAATCCCTGTGGTTAATTTTGGTGTCATAAAATAAATGATGCGTTCGGTGCTGATGAGCTCTCACCGGAGAATTTTAATAAGGTGATCTGTGTAATGAACCCAGCGCACCGAGGGGAACGGGAAGCTCTGAGTGTGGGTTGTGCTCTGTTCTCGCTGTTAGAGTTGTTTCCAGTTAAATTCTGTCCTTCATCAGGCCACTGTGGATTCCGAATCTGGATTAGCATTTTTGTGCATAGCAATACGGTTATTCGGTTTCTTGTGTTCTTTTCTCTGTAGAAAAGAGAGCCTGGAGAATAAAAAGAACAACAAACCAGAAGTCAACCAGATAGCCAACAGTGATAATAAGGTATACGTCCCGCAACAGTTCTCTGCTTTTTGTTTCAAAATGAATCTGTTGATCTCATCATAAATGTACCATTTACACCATGAGAAGTATCCTGTGTGATGTTCTGGTGGGTGAGAGTACGGCACACCATTATAGACACTGGCTTCCCAGGGGGATTCTGAGTGAATTTAGGCAGCTCACTGGTGATTAATCAGTGTTTCACCAGATAACTAACATGATAAGTATTTGACTGGGGGGACCACTTTTTTTTTTTTCTTTATTGGAATTGTGTCATCAGACCTGACCTTGTCAGTATCTTCTCACTAGGGGTTAAAATTGAGGATTGTTAATAGATGTCTGCCTCCAGAGGGAATCTTGGGATCGGGGATCTGGGTGCTTGGGGCTATGGTGTCAAATTTCATCCCACTCAGGACAGCTCTGGATTTTTCATTCATTTGTTTGTTCCTTAAGTGGTTACTTGTTCTTGAGCAGTTACTGTGTGGCAGATACTGGAGCTCAGCAACGGAGAAGACCAACGAGGCCCCTACATGCATGGAGCTCGCATCCTAGCAGGGAGACAGGAATCTGCTCTGCAGTTACCATGCAGTGTGCAGGACAGTGCTGGGTAGAGGGGGGCGTGGATGGTGCTGCCAGCCACGGCCGGTAGGGGTTATACTCGTTTTCTCCTCCTCTGCCCTCAGAGCTCTGTCTGAAGTAGAGTCATCACTGGGGACACCTGTCCGTGTGCACATTGGAGAGAGCGTCTCTCTCTGTGCTGAACGGCAGGGCTGAGTCTTCACCTGGGTCCTCTGCAGTGCATTGAAGTCAGAGTCTCCCCTCCTCCCAAGACCTCTCTGTCATCCCCTAGGTTACAATTGATGACTATCGAGAAGAGGATGAAGACAAGGACCCCTACCCACCTTGTGATGTGCCAGGTACGGTTGCAGAGGCCGGTGACAGGCTCTCATTCATAGGTGATATGGCTTTGCTACCATGCTGTGATCAGGGGCTCCGTCTGTGGCTGGCCAGGCCAGCTGGGGTGCTGGTGGGCCGGGAGGCTGCCGAGACCATGGGTCCAGGCCCCTTGTGGAACAGTTAGCCCTGTTTTTTGTTTTTGTTTTTTTTCCCTTGGTCACGCAGGTAGCTTACGTAACCCCAGTTCCAGGTGGGAAGAGAAAATGAGAGTGGATCCAGGCAAGCCCCTCTTCTTCTGGGAAATCTCTCTAAGGGGGCAACCAGCCATTCCTACCATTAGCACTGCTTGCCTGACCCTTTCACATTGGCTGGTGCTCTTATTGGCTGAAGTAGCAGGGACTGCCGGGGACAGGATGTGGCGGATGATGGTCCTGTGTGGCTTGAAGTCTCACACACAGTTTTTCAGCCTGAAGTGGCAGGCTACTGGGGAAACAGTGAGGGCTGGCGGGCAGGCAGTGACAGTCCCACTGCAGATTACCTCTGCCTGAGCTCCGACCTGGAACTGCTAGGAACCTCCTTCCCAGAACCGCACTCAGTCACAGACAGGCACACTTCCTGGCCACTCAGTCCGTATTCAGAAGGGTTTTGATTCAATGTAAGCTGAGAGATGTGAAGGGTTACTCTCCACGTGAAACGGCAAACAGTCATTCAGCCCCAAATGCGATCATTATTTCATGCCTGTACAAAAGGTGTCTCATTTAAAGTAGGGGAAGAGGAAGAGGAGGAGGAGGAGGATGAACCCGAGGTCCCTGCCGGCCCCCGTCCTCGCAGAATCTCAGAGTTGAACATGAAGGAGAAAATCGCCCCCATTCCTGAAGGGAGTGCTTTCTTCATTCTGAGCAAGACCAACCCGTAAATACCCAGTTTCTAATTTCATTGCTGCTGTGTCTCCGTGTTACCCTGCAGATTGCTTGGGGGTGGGGGGAGGTTTGCTGGAGATGGGCTATAAGAGGGTGGTTCCCATCCCCCTTCTGTGCCTATGTGTTGAAGTCCTTAGGTCGTCTCTGACCCCTGTCTTCCTCCAGCCTTGCCTTTGTCCTTTGTCTCTTCCTGGCTGTCCTGTTCCTGGATGGAGGTGCTTTTAGGAGCATGACTAGCCCCTGGGACAAGCACCCTTCCAGATTCTCCTCCCCTTTGGCCCCTGTGTTGGCCAGAGCCCACGGCTCAGGTGTCCATGAATTGTCACCCGTGAAGTGTTTTCCAATCCAGAGGACCCTTCTTCATGAGTGGGTCCTTCTGTTGAGATTCCTTGGGGATGAGAATCTCGTGGCCAAGTTCCCCGCAGAATCTTCATCCTGTAATCCAGTTCAGCGAATCACTGGTCCCTGTTGGGTTCTATGGCAATAAAGGGATATTGCTCAATGATATTTTATATTTATAGGTGGTAGCTATTCAATTCAGTTCGACGCTATCCTGCTTAAAATAGCATTTCTTGTGTTAAAATGGCAAGGTGCTCACCAGGAGCGCAGTCCTTACAAGGACCGCAAGAGGATGACATTTATTTACTAGCTGGTTTCTAGGTTTTAAATCATCTGAGACAGATGGCATACCGGGGGGAATGAATGGCTCCTGGAAAAGTTTCTAGAATTATAGAAGCAGTTCTTGGCTGTCAGAGAAAAACTCTATGGATTTCACAGTCCTCGAGGAGACACAGGTGGGAAGCGAGGCTGCCGTCCTTAGTAACTGGAGGATTTGATGGTAGTTTTTATAATTCATCCCTGTTGAGAGTTTGGGTGTCTATTTTTTTAAAAAAAGATTTTGTTTACTTAGAGCATGAGCAGAGGGGAGAGGCAAAGGGGGAAGTAGACTCGACGCTGAGCAGGGAGCCTGACATGGGGCTCGATCCCAGGATCCCAGGATTGTGACCTGAGCCAAAGACAGATGCTTAACTGACTGAGCCACCCAGGTGCCCCTGGATGTCTTCTTTAAAAAGAAAAAAAAAAAAAGGTATTCGATTGATATACTGAAACCCACAGCTCGCTGGATCTACATATATTGAAGGAATAGATTGATTTCCACCCTCCACCCCGCAAAGCCGTGAACATTCCTGCACTCACTGTCTTGGGACGTGTTCTGCAGACTCAACTGCTAACAGTTTGCAAGCTCCCTGCACCCCCCCCCCCGCCCCCTGCCCCGCCTCAGGGCATATTCCTGCACAAAGCAGCTCCCAAAGGGAGGTTTCTCATAAAGTTGAGTCCAGTTTTGAAGGTGAAAAAGGAAAATATTTTCAAGGGAAAACATACATGTATTCTACAGGCTCAAAACAACATCTTTAAATTCGAAAGTGAAAAGTTGAGGTCAAGGGTAGTCTGGCACTGACTAGCCCATGGGATGTCAGGGACGGCAGGACCCTGAAGACGCTGTCACGTGTTGCCTGAGATCCCTGTACAATTCCTGCGTGATTCGACTTTTGCTCCACGTTCTCAGGTGTGCTTGGGGGTCAGGTCCAAAGTTTAAAAACAAAAACAAAAGGGGCGCCTGGGTGGCTCCCTCAGTTAAGCATCTGCCTTCGGCTCAGGTCATGATCCCGGGGTCCTGGGATCGAGTCCTGCATCGGGCTCTCTGCTCAGTGGGGAGCCTGCTTTCCTCTCTCCCTCTGCCGGCTGCTCCCCTTGCTTGTGTTCTCTCCCTCTGTCTCTCAGACAAATAACTAAATGAAATCTTAAAACAAAACAAAAAACCAAATTAAAAACAAGGCACTTAGAAGCTCCACAAAACAGGAGATTTTACCAAGCCCATCTACTAGTCCTTTTCATACAGCCAGGCTGCAGTATAAGATTTTAATTTTTATTTTTAACCGAAGTATAGCTGACATATAGTATCGTGTTCGTTTCAGGCATACGACGTAGTGATTTGACAAGTCTATACGTTACGCGGTGCTCACCACGATGACATCATTACTATGTTACTGATGAGCGTCCCCGTGCCGTACTGCTCATCCCCCTGACTTGTTTATTTTCAGGCTGAAAGTTTCAGCCTTTGCTCTCCCTGTGAGCTGCTGCCATGAGCTCTGGGCTCAGGTTCCTTCCTAAGGAGGGAATAGGAAGCCATGGGTAGGGGCAACTGTCACCGTCCAACTGGTTTGGGAATTACCCTCTGTCCCTACTGGCTGCGTCACCTTAAGAAATTTCAAAGGGGTAAGCCTCGAGTATCTCCATTTGCAGCCTGACAATAATCCCCACTTTTAAGGACTTGATGACTGATGTCTCCAGGAAGCCCACCCACAGAGCCGTAGCACTGTGGGCCCTTGGGGTCTGCCTTCTGGGACTTTCCAGGGGCTCACAGTCCGGTGACTGGAGTTGGCCAGGCTGGGGCACAGGCAGCACAGCAGACCGCTGTCCTTTGCCTGACCTGTCCCCAGCAAGTAGTCCCAGCACACAGAAGGCACCCGCCCCACCTAGGGCCGTGTCCATGCAGCAGCTTTCCCTACAGGATCCGCGTGGGCTGCCACAAACTCATCAACCACCACATCTTCACCAACCTCATCCTCGTCTTCATCATGCTCAGCAGTGCCGCCCTTGCTGCCGAGGACCCCATCCGCAGCCACTCCTTCAGGAACACTGTAAGCCATGCGTCGGGGTAGGGGGGCGGGTCATCGGCTGGGCCGAGCCCTGGTTTCTCTGGCAGGGGCCGTCACTCAGGCAGGGCTGAAGGCTAGAGGCAGCCTCTCGTTCACCCGGAGGCAGCTGGTGTTAAGGGTCATGCATGCCAGGGGGGTTGTGTCTTAGCAGGACAAGCCTGGTTTGAATCCTGTCCCCTGCCTTTCCTCTTAAATACTCTGCAGTGACTCACAGTGCATTCGGGAGCCCTGCTTCTCCTTCTCTTGGTCCCTTGCTGCCAGCATTTTGGTCCCTCTTTCCCCCTCCCTGGCCAAATTCCCATCTACGTCTATCTTGAGATTTCTGCCCTGTTGGAAACATCCAACAGGAGAGAAAGGAGAAATGGAACCAGGTAGGTCGTGTGCCCAGAAGCTCGTATTTAAGGTTGGTGGGAAGACGTCTAGCCCACACGGGACCACTTGGTCTCATCACTGGGGGAAACGTAAGTTAGGGACGGATGGTGTGTGGAGCCCCATGGTGAGGTGGAGAGGAAGAACCATGCTCTGTGGGGCCAGGAGGCAGTTTTACAAAGAAAACAAGTCGCCAGTTAAGTTTTCTGTTCTGGGCTGCTCAGAAACTGTATCTAAAATAGTTCTTGCCTAAGCTCTCCCATCTTAACAGTTCAGTTCATTCAGGACTGAGAATGCTTCAAAGCTTCAGAAGACCTGTAGTCTGTTGCCTGCTCTGGCTTGGATCCTCTAGCTCAGTTTCAGGCCATTATCAGGAAACCCAAGAGAGGGAGGCCCACAGGCATATGAGGCCATGGGCACTGTTGCCTTGCCTGGTTAGTACCTCTCTGTGGTCATCAGATTTTTAGAGATTTGAGAATTAAGACAAATCCCCAGATCGGCCTCCCAGGATTTTGGTTGTGACCATCAAGCCTTGTGTTGTATCGTTTCATTTCCAGGGCTGTTGGTATGCAGCCTAGCAACCCGAGTCTATCAGACTGGTAACGCATGGGCACTCTGATATGCAGATTTTAGAAGAACTCCCCTCCTAGGGCACATGTTGGTGTTGATGCGGAGAGGAAGGCCCTGCACCCATCCCAAATCTGTACTCATAGGTCAGGGCTTGTGTTAGAGACACTGAGGCTGTCTCTAGCTCAGTGTTCAAGTGGCACGAAGACCTCGGTGTCCTTGAGGTCTATCATGGAAGTGAATCACAAGGGGAAGAAGCTGTTTGGAAAAAAAAAAAAAAAAAAAACAACCATTATTGACAGAGTATAGGTCAGGAGCTAGTCTAGAACATAGACTGCCAAGGAGTTCATTTCCATGGGACCTCATGTTCTCATTTTTTATTGTAATTACTTCCCCATGAGTTTATTTCCCTGCCCTTTTTCTAAGAATGTTATTCTTTTTAAACAGATGCACATATGGGTACATGTAGTGCTTGCAAACTACTACAGTGTTTACTGTGGTAAAAATGCTTAACAGGAGATCTACCCCCTTGATAAATTAAGTGTATGAGCCAGCATTCTTAACAGTAGGTGGTGGTTGTAGAGCAGGTCTCCAGAACTTACTCATCTTACGTGACTGAAACTTGACACCCATTGAACGTGGCCCCATTTCTCCTTCCCCCAGCCCCCGACAATCTCCCTTCTTTCCAACTAAGGGTTTGGCTACTTTAGACGCGCCCCCCCCCCCCCCGTAAGTGGACTCATGCAGTGCCTTTGTTGTTGTTGTTTTAACATTTGCTGAGTTATTAGCGGAAGTGGGATGAATGAGGAAAGGACAGAGGAGCTCTGGCCTCCGGCACCAAGCTGGATTGCTGGTGTGGGGGCCACAGTATCTGCCTTGGCTACGTGGGGAGTTCTAACATGAACAGTCCTGCTGTGACCTAGGATGGAGGAAGGGCCAGGGGCTTGCAGTGTGCTGGAAACACCGTCATCACCTGGGTAGAAACACAAATATACAAAAGGTGTCCGGCAAAATTTAGACATCTCAAAACAGAAACAGTTGGGGCAATGAATGCCCTGTGGAGAACTTAAGCTGAGACAGTTGGCCTTTGCAAGGGGGTCCCTGCCTTCACCGTGGTGGAGCTATCAAGGACTCCCCTGGGTTGGAGCCCAGACTCGCATCACAGGCCCCGGGGCTCTCGGCTAGCACTCCCCAGATCCCACTCCTTGAGGATGGAGGTTCCTGGCTGCGCCGCTTGAGCAGCTGCTGCCTGACCCTTCCCCGGCATCCTCCTCTGTTACCTGAAGGAAGTTGGTCTGGGTTGAGGGGGGTGGGGGTCTCTCCACAGTCCCTCTGGCTCTGATCTCTTCAGTGTTCTTGAAGCCGGAGGGCACGGCTGTGAAGAGCAACAGCCAAGATGGCAGCCAAGACAGCAGCCAAGATGGCCTCTGCAAGTGGCAGCCTCTTGGCTGCCATCTTTGTGGCAAAGGGTTCCCTTTGCCGAGTAGCCTCGGTCAAGCAGTCAGACTCTGGCCACTGCCCCCCTCATCCTCCCTCACCTGCCCTCCTCTGTGGCTCTGAGAAGAACCAGGGACCCCAGAAGGGTTCCCTGAGCAGGACTCAGTTGGAGAGTAGATGACATTTTCAGGAACTCTGATGTGACTTGTAAGCTGGACTGATAATTCAAAGTCCAGGTCAGTCTTGTCTTTGCTTGGGCCCAGCTGGGTAAAAACCAAGCAAAAACCCAGTGCCAGGAGAGGGCGGTGTTAGATACAGAGCAGAGGCCAAGAGTTGTACTTTCCAAGTTACTCGAGACGTAAAAGCACAGGTTCACTTGTAGAGTCAAACTCTTCACTGAGGACTTTCCCAGCCCTGCACTCCAGGGAAGGAAGGGCGTTGACTCCCTGATGACATGGGCTGGAATCCGAAGGGGCACGTGGAAGCTTCTGGCCCCCCTGGATGCCACTGGCACCTTTGTTTACATTTCCCTACCAACCCGAAGCTTAGCTAGATGGCAGCCTGTTCTATTTGGCCAAAAAGGCAATGAAAAATCCAACATCACGTATAACAGTCGAGGTTACCTGATGTTGCCAGTCGGCCAGGGCCATACCCTGACAAGCAAAGGTTGTGTTAATAAAACACTTCTAGAAATGGGCCTCTGTCTGTCCATGACCCGAGATAGGGGAGCGAGTCTGCATGCGTGGTTAGAGGAGGTGAGTGTCCCCTCATGCTCTTCTCTGGTCACAGAGCTGACCCATAACCGGCCAGGAGGGGCTGCCCCTGTCCTCCCCCACCACCCCAGCAGCGGACCTGTCACGGGGGACGGGGGTCTGCCTGCATGTGGGGGTTCTGCCCCGGGGGCGCGCGGCTGTCCCCACTTGTCTGGATGCCTGTGTCTCATGCCCACCATGTTGTACCTTGCAGATACTGGGTTACTTTGACTATGCGTTTACAGCCATCTTTACCGTTGAAATCCTGTTAAAGGTAATGGCTCTTTCCTTGATCCTCACCTGCCCCAAAGCAGCCGTAGCAATAATAGTTGCAATTCTTTGTTTACCTTCCAGATGCTAGGTTACGCAGATTATGTCTTCACTGGCACTTTTGCCTTTGAGATCATTCTGAAGGTAACAGGTTCCACAGCCACGTGTCTCAGGGGCGTGCTCCTGTGGGACACGCGGCAGAGAAGCGTGAAGTGCTTTTGACTATTTTTATTTTTTGCCTTCTGTGATCAAGCTACACTTCTTTTTTAACTAAAGAATTTTACCCCCCCCCCCCCGTAACCATTCAACTTGTTTTTGCTGTTTCTTTTTAACCTTTCAATGCATGTAGGACCTATTTTGGCTTCATCATAGTGACTGGAAATTATTTTGCTGCTTTTTAAATATATCCTCTGAAACTTGTCGTCTGATGACAGATACATCAGTCTGTGTGAACCTTCTTCCGCCTTTCCTGACCTCAGAGTCAGAGGAGAAGCATTTATCCTACGAAGGGAATGTATCTCTCTTCGTTTCTTGGACTGAATTGTTTTCAGTGGCCTGAAATAGTAACACACTATTTTCTTGCAATGGTATTTGCAAGATAACCTGGGTCTTTTTGTGTTAAGACATTTTATATCTGTTTTAATGGATGGGCTTACATTTATGCAAAGAAAAGGAGCGCCCTTTGGATGGGGTACCCTAAATGTACCGCCCATGCATGAGCTCAGAGTTGCCATTGCCGCATGTGGTTTGTGGACTGAGTGTGAAGGCCCCCGAGGTCTGGAGACCCGCAACAGACAGTCGAGAACCCCCCCGACTTGCTAAGCGGTGTGGGTCACTGCCGTACCAGGACAACTGTCAGAGCAGTCGTCTCGGAGTGGGGAGATAAGCAGGGAGATTTTCACCACAATTGTCTTTAAACCATTTTGAGTTTTTATGTGTGCATCGTGGGGAAAAAAAAAATGTATTTTGTGTTAGACTCCTGTGGAACTTGGGCTCTTTACAAAACCATTTATAAAATGAAACCTCGCTGAACTTTGCCAGGTAATGGGGTACTTAGAGTTCCTTTATTTTGGTAGTGGTGTTTAATAAAAACAACAGCACAAAACCAACCAACCTCTGTTTGAACCTTTGTTTAAAAAAAAAAAAACCTAAAAATTCACATTCACTTTTCTGCCTTTAAACCAGAGACTGTGGTTGAGAGTTCTCTCCTCAGTGAGAACCTGGCCAGTTTAGTAACTCTAATGGCATCACCACAGTGAGGAACCCGGACACATACATACCCAGGTCTCGTGGGTCAAGGACACTCACCCTGCCTCTACTTGATTCCGAGCTGCCCTTTTTTTTTCTTTTCTTTCTTTCTTTCTTTCTTTTTTTGGTAAAAAAACTGAATAGGGGACATGTTCCCCTCAGTCTGTTAGCAGGGTTCTTTGAGGTTTTATTTTACTTCCCACATTTTTTTGTGTGTGTGTGATTAGATGGATATGGTTATTCTTGGGCTTGAGGGCAAACGAGATACAGAATTATTTAAAAGAAATTTAAAACAACTCCTGCTTTTAAATCTCTGGATATTTGCCTCCGTGACTTCAGTCTTCCAAGTTAATCTTCATTTTAAGGACATGTTAGAGGGTGAAAAACAAGCTTCAACCCAGAAGGATTCAGAGAACGCAGACTCGCCAAGAAGCATCTCACATCGGAAGCGGCAGTTCCTGCCGGCCATGGGAAGGCTGGGGAGACTCTGTGACGATTCTGTTGAATCGTATGAAATTGGCATTTTTGTCGCTTAAGAACAGTGGTGTGCTGGCAATTTCATATGGTTCAGTGTAATATTTTTCCTGACTCTGGCCCTCTATCCCGGACTCACCTGAGTCTTCTCCGCCATTTTTTTTTCTTTCTTTCTTTCTTTCTTTTTTTAAAATTCGCCATGAACTTGGTGTACTTTTGCTGTTTTTACTCTGGGAATTTCCTCACTAAAGTCCTTTTGCATTATGGGTAGGCCCCTGTCTGGAGCCCCCGTAGTACGGGCTCTAGGTACATGTGGCGTGGGACTCCAGGGCAGGGCAACTGACTGCCCAGGGAAGAGGCCTGTGCTGGCTTCCAGGCCACCCCTTGCATGTACTGGAGTCACTGGACCTGGCGGTGCCGTCTAAACTGGGTGTCTCACTGAGGACCACCCACTGGCAGCAAGCAGGGGCCTCTCGGTAAAACCGTACAAGTCTCTGAACAGAGAGTCTGGGGGCTCCAGGCTCCTGTGCTTCTGCTGGCCCCACTAGGAAGGCATGCTGGGGTGACAGAGGCTGTCCTGGGGTCTCAGGGGCCAGAGCCAGCACGTCGTGGGGCGGCCGAGTTATCTGGGCAGCGATGATGTCCTAATGAGCGAGGCCACGCACACCCTTCTGGGAGGCTCTTTGGATCTGCCCATGTTGGACTCCCACACGCAGCTTGTCTTTGCTGCCATGGAGTCAGACTGGTCTCTTCTTTTGAAACCTATCTGAAATCGGCTGCCCCTTTTCCATTTTTTAACAAATACTCTGTTGCTCAGCCCTGTTGGTTGACATTTCTGGCTTCCTAGTGCATGCTTGTTACCAAAGTCCTACTTTCTTTTCCTCAAGGTTTTGTAAAGAGCCCAGGTTTCTTTTCTTCCGAGAAAAAAAAAATATATATATATATCTATAAATCACTCATGGTTCTGTTTATAGATGGCGACTTTTGGAGCTTTCCTCCACAAAGGGGCTTTCTGCAGGAACTATTTCAATCTGCTGGATATGCTGGTTGTCGGGGTGTCCCTGGTATCATTCGGGATCCAGTAAGTAGTCTGGGGTAGGTGCATGAGTGGGGGCACAAGACTCTGGGGCAGGATGGTTAATGTGAGGAATTTTAACATGATTCATAAAGGCTAGGCATCACTTTAACAATTACCTTCAGTTATCCGGGAAACGGTAGCTTGTGTGCATGCTGGAAAGCGTTGGGACAGTTCATCCTTTCTCCTGTTTCTCCTCTCCACGCCCCCTGCCAGGCGGGGCTTATTACTCTCTTGTGATCCTGGCTTTCAACAGTGAAGTCTTGACTGGGAGAGAAGGAAGCCGGGTTCTAGCTCGGGTTCATCTAGGACCTCAATTCTTGGGTCCTAGATTCTCAGGACGGGGAGGGGGCCTCTGGGGACCCTTTTAGCTTGGCTCCTGAAGGTTTCCCTCGATCTCCAAGACCCCTTCCTCTTGGCTTCTACAATTTTCAGCTAGGAGGGGGCAGAGGCTATAAGTTAGGGCCCTAGGGATGGCCCAGTGGCAGGCTGCCTGCCTGCTCTACCCGAGGGGTCCTGGGCAGAGGCTCCAGGTGTAGCCAGGTGCTGGCCTCAGTACCCTATATGAGAACATGTGTTCACCTACAACCTCTGAGTTCCATGGGGAGGCTGCATCCCCCTCAGAAGTGTTAGTCCTCACCTCCCACCGCTGCCCAGAGGGAAAGAGCCAGGAGTTGCAGGTGGAGGGAACATTCTCACAGCATCTTTGCAGCTCCCTAAATTCCCAGGTGTGCCTGCCGTCTCCCCCTGCAGCCCTTGCTGCTGCCTCCTGAACACGTGTTCTGGCCACCTGCAGGGCCCGGTCATCTGCATTTTCCAGCCTGGGGCTTCCTAGCTCTGCTCCCTCTGCCTGGAGCCCCTTCCCCCTTAGTCTAGCTAACCTGCCCCTCCCCCCAGGGTGCCACCTCCCAGGCTCCCCCAGGATGTACCCTCCTAGCAGCACGTCCCACATCCCCTCCATTGTCCGTTCCCCAAGCAGGCGATGACTGCATCCTGACAGTGAACTCCTCAGAGGCTGGAGAAGCCCCACACGGAGCAGGTCTCCCAACTTAGAAAGCAAACCCCACCAACCAAAATTGCAGCCAAGTACTACCTCATGTTTACGTGGAGTGAAAAGAACAAAGCGATTTCCTAACTTGTGCCTCTGCTGCATTAGCTGGGTCCCTGAGTCAGGGCCTCTGGGAGCATTCCTGGGCTTGGCTCAGGAAGTGCTTTGGAGTGTGGACAAAACAGAGAAAGACCTGTGCATGCATGTGAGTGTGTATGTCACGGCGAGAGGTGAGCTCAGCTCCACACGGGCAGTGGTCCTGAAGTGAAAACCAGCTGAAATAACTTCAGAGCATCTCATCTGACTGTAAAACATGGCCTTTGTTCTGTGCTCTTTCCTCAGATCCAGCGCCATCTCCGTTGTGAAGATTCTGAGGGTTTTAAGGGTCCTGCGGCCACTCAGGGCGATCAACAGAGCAAAAGGACTTAAGGTCTGGGTTTCTGCCCTCTGGGCTGGGCTACTTTGGTTGGGGCCAGAGCTGGACTGAGGCTTGATGGGTTTTTACCTGGTTGTACGTCAAAAAGGACATCTCTGACCAGCAACACTGCCTCCGGCAAGTGCTGAAAGTATTTTACAAATGACTTTATCTTTATTTTCCTTAATATGATTGCTGTTTATCACTTTAAAAATTGTTAGTAATGTTTTCTTGGGTTTACTTTGGTCTTTGAATCTATTCTCATGTAGGTCGTAAAAAAGGTCTGAGGTTTTGCATTTTCTGGAGTCTGTTTATGGGGGGCTTGGGTCCTTGTGGACCTGTGTGCCTGTTAGCGTTTCTTCAGACTAAATCACTTTGTTTATTTTTTAAAAATATTTTACTTATTGGGTAGAGAGAGACACAGTGAGAGAGGGAACACAAGCAAGGGGAATGGGAGAGGGAGAAGCAGGCTTCTCGCTGAGCAGGAAGCCCGATGCGGAGCTCGATCCCAGGACCCTGGGATCATGACCTGAGCCGAAGGCAGACGCTTAACAATGGAGCCACCCAGGCACCCCCAGACTGAACCCCTTTGGAGAAGACCAGGGAGGGGGCTGGTCTCAGGGGTTCTTCTCCTGGGTGGCCACGATGCCTCAGGGGTAACTCCTCACAGATACCGACCTGAAAAACGAGTGCAAGAGAACTCAGGGTTGGAAAATCATACAAAAATGCACACGAACCTGGAAAATCTTGGCTAGTGTGAGATTAGCCCGAGGCTGAAAGCACAGAGCGGGTAACCCTCCTCCGCCTTCCCCCGGCCCCCCTCTCTCCCCAGCATGTGGTCCAGTGTGTCTTCGTGGCCATCCGGACCATCGGCAACATCATGATCGTCACCACCCTCCTCCAGTTCATGTTCGCCTGCATCGGGGTCCAGTTGTTCAAGGTAAGGGGAACGTACATGCCGTCTGGCAGGAAGCTCAGCTGATTGCTCGGCGGGGAGCCTGCGTCTCACTGCCTGTCTCTTGTATATGCAGGGGAAGTTCTATCGCTGTACAGATGAAGCCAAAAGTAACCCCGAAGAGTGCAGGTGGGTGTTCTGAACGCCAGAGTGGGCAATGAGGAAGAACAGAAAGTTTCAAGGATCCTTTTGTGCTAACATTTCAGAAATTTTCATCATGGACTGCAAGAGAGGCTTGTGTGCTCAGCCCAGGGCTTTAGAGTTGGGTGTGGCAGGAGGTGGTTCTTAAGGTGACCTTCACATATCATAAAAGTAATCATTTTAAACAGTCCAATTCAGTGGCATTTCGCACAATCACACTGTGGTACAAGTGTGACCTCAGTCTAGTTCCAAACCTTCAAACCCCAAACCCCAAAAGGGTGGATAAATGGCTTTTGATGTTTGCCATGGAGTCTCTAAATGGGGGGGGTGCACACCAAACCTAAAGTAACAAGTGCCCCCAGCGAGCCCCTCCCTCCAGTTGTATGGGCCATTCCTCCCCAAACCAGAACTCGAAGGTCAACTCCCTGGCGTTCAGGAGCTGGCTCGCCCCTTCTGACAGGTTCTCCCAGCTCCCTTTCACCCCTCGCTCCCGGCTTCCACATCTTGGGCATGCCTTTCTTCACAAGAGTGGACAGAGGAGGAACTAGGTGGGAAACACCTGTGTCTCTTCTCCCAGGATGTCCAGAAGAACATGAAGACAGACACGAAACCACTGCCCAGAGCTGTAAGACCGTGGGGTAGTCCACGTTTCCCCATCCTGTGGGGATGGCACCCCTGAGGTCTGGGTGCACTTGGCTGGGAGCAAGGCTGCTCATACTTCTTGCGTGTGTTTGGGGTTTCCGTCCACTAGAAGGTGCAGTCGGAGTGTGCCGGCTGCACATGACTGGTTGTGCACCCCCAGGGCCACCATCTACACAGGCGGGGGTGGGGGGAATACCTCTTGCCACTGAGTGGCATGGCAGCAGGCAGAAGACCTCTTCTCTTGTCTCGCTGAGTCTCTGCTTCCCCATCGGTGACATAAGGACATGGGTCTCTTTCCAGAAATGAAACTCAAGGACAGATCTTGTGTATCAGAAACCATAGAATTATTTTAGAAAGAAAACTGAGACTATTGTTAGTACAAAGTGAAGGAATTTGAGGACAACCAAAATGCAGTTAAGGGGATACCTGGGCTGGTTTCCCAGAGCTTCCAGAATGCTCCATCCTGGAGCTTCTGATCATTCAGTGTATGCTCAGAGCCCTTGCATATGAGAGGTGTTTATTGTTTGGTAGTTTTCGTGTGTTATCAGGCATATGCCGGCTGGCTGCCTCGTTTTTCTGGGGGTGCTCATTAAACTAGTAGGTACTCAGTGATTACTGGAACCTTAGAGTAGAAGAAATGCACAGCAGGAGGAAGACAAAGTCACATGGTGTTCAGCTGTGGGGCTGGGATGTGGGCTGGGGGCAGCTGTGACTGATACTATGTCAAGCCAGGATGACCCACACTTCTTTTCCTCTCTAGGGGGCTTTTCATCCTCTACAAGGATGGGGATGTTGATAACCCTGTGGTCCGTGAGAGGATCTGGCAAAATAGTGATTTCAACTTCGACAACGTCCTTTCTGCTATGATGGCGCTGTTCACGGTCTCCACATTCGAGGGCTGGCCTGCGTGAGTATAGAGAACCTCCTGAGAGTGTCCCAAGCCGTCCGTCCGTCCGTCCATCCATCCATCCATCCATCCATCCATTCCATCCTTCATTTCGAGTTCTAACGTGTGCCAGCCACGGATGGCTGCCAACATGCTATTTCTGACCCTTTCGCTCATTCATTAAGAGGTGTGTTTGGTACCGGCCCCGTGCACTGTGCTGTGTCAGGCACCGTGGAAGAAGCAGTTGTCCAGACATGCTCCTGCCTTCAAGGTCCAAACCTAGTCAGAGTCTCAAGCAGTTAGACCAGGCAGGAGGATCTGTTGAATCAGAGATGAGCAGAATAGGGTTCTGAAGAATGGCTAGGATTTTGATGAGTAAAGCATAAAAGAAAAAAAAAATCCAGCGAGAAGGGAAAAGCTAGAATATGAAAAGAAAGTCTCTTGAGCCTTTGTTTCCCTGCTCTGATGCCCATGTCCGCTCCGGCCCCCGCCACCTGAATGTACTTATGTACACGGAGTCCGGATGCCAGGTTGCCACGCCTAGAGGAATGGCGGAAGATGGACGGGCTGGTTCTCGGGGCTGGTGGAACTCTCTGATGCATGGGAGAGTTGGAGTTACTGACAGGAGAATCCTGTGCAATGCAAGGACAGTTGGGTGGAGTTTGTTCATGAGGGAATTAATGGGTCTGGGAGCAGAGATGCAGGAGGGAGCCCCTTCCTGCTGGCGGAGGCACTGGCTGCAGTCGGGTTTTCAGCAGTGTGCCTTAGTTAATCAGGGTGGAAGCCGAGGGGAGACCATGGACCTGGGCCTTGGCGCTCAAAGCGGCTGGGCTCGTCTCCTGACTCTGCCCCTGAGGTGTGTGACTTTGGTCACTTAGATCGCTCTCTGAGCTTCCATATGACAGGGACGACTCTAGTATCTGCCTTTCCAGATGGATGGGAAGGTGGCTGGCACAGGGTGCCTCGGGGTGCATGGCTGGGCAGGGCTGAGTCTACATCCATGTGGGGGTGAATTTAACTTGGGGTGTTACAGTATCCCCCCCTACCCTATTGAGAGTTCTGCTTGGTA
Organism: Mustela nigripes; assembly: GCF_022355385.1. Lineage (NCBI taxonomy): Eukaryota > Metazoa > Chordata > Mammalia > Carnivora > Mustelidae > Mustela > Mustela nigripes. The sequence goes on from NC_081558.1 coordinate 22,553,688, forward strand.
TATATTTAATTTCTGGGTCTATTTCAGTTTGGGGTTCCTCTCTTAGTTCTTTGGAAATCCCAGGTTGCTGCTTATTCTCTTCGTTGACATACATACAGTTTTCAGTTCCACTAATGTCTTAGACATGCTGTCCCTCCTCTGTCCTGCCAGGAGAAAGGAGCACTATTGAATCGCCATGAAAGGGCACCTGGGTGGCTCAGTGGGTTGAGCTGCTGCCTTCGGCTTGGGTCGTGATCTCAGGGTCCTGGGATCGAGTCCCGCATCGGGCTCTCTGCTCAGCGGGGAGCCTGCTTCCCTCTCTCTCTCTCTCTGCCTGCCTCTATCTACTTGGGATTTCTCTCTGTCAAATAAATAAATAAAATCTTTAAAAAAAAAAAAAAGTTTAAAAAAAGTTTTAAAAAGTTTGAATCGTCATGAAATCTTGTATTTTTCAGCCCTCAGAACATCAATCACCAAGTGTATCTCAGGTGTTCCCTCCTCTGGGTGCCTGGCCAGCTGGGCCTAATGCCAGCCGAGGAGGGTTCCTCGGAGACCTGTGTGCATCCGGGGGCTGGGGTGGGCTCCTGGGGAGGGGTTGGACAGGCAAGGCCCACGGAGGGGGTCAGAAGAGGCACACGGTTCGGCCGTTTGGTCTGAGTGTGAGGCAGGGCTCAGCGGGTCCTTCTGTTCTCCAGGTTGCTGTACAAAGCCATCGACTCGAACGGAGAGAATGTCGGCCCCGTCTACAACTACCGCGTGGAGATCTCCATCTTCTTCATCATCTACATCATCATCGTGGCTTTCTTCATGATGAACATCTTTGTGGGCTTCGTCATCGTCACATTTCAGGAGCAGGGAGAGAAAGAGTATAAGAACTGTGAGCTGGACAAAAATCAGGTTAAAGTCACACACTGTTTGGGCTTCTGTCCCTTGAGCAAGAGAGAAGCGGCTTGTCTTTGGCCAGCTTCCTCCATGCCTGGAGAAGGGCGTGCGCCCGCTCTCTGTCCTGGGGCTCAGATCCTGTTCGCAGCACCTTCTCAGCCGATTTGAGTCCTTGCTGGGAAGAGTCAGCTTTCCAGATACAGACGAGACCCTGTCATTGTGAAAATCTACCCGACCTTGCAGATGAGAAATCAAAGAACGCTTAGGCCACCTTCTGCGGGTGTATCCTGTTAGTGATAGCTCAGAATCAGGAAGTACCTACTGCCCCTCCCACAGTCCTCCAGGGGATCCTGTCTGACCTCCTCAACCTCAGCACTACTGACATTTTAGGCCAGATAGTTCTCTGTTGTGGTTTTATAGGATATTTAGTAGAATCCCTTGCCCTCTGCCCCCTCGATTTCAGTAACAACCCACCACCCCAGGTTTTGTGACAACTGAAGGACCTCTCCAGACATTGCCCAATGTCTGCCCCTGCTTGAGAACCATTGACTCAGGAAGAAATAACCTATCCCACTGCAGGGAAAGTTAGTAACATTAAACCTGGGCCCAAGACCGTACTGGGGTCAGTCTCGTTATCTGCTGTCTTGTTCGAACCAGTCTAAACAGCAGCAGGGCCTTTGGCTCTGATTGCATGAAGATTTGAGGGGAGTCAGGAGAACTGCTCGTCTCTGGGCTTGCTTCCCTCTCTCTAGATTGAGGACACCCCAGAGTTACTGTTAGAGGTCCCTTCCAGCCCTAAAAGATGGAGAGTCTTCTCTGGGACCTCCCCCAGGCCCTGGTTCGGTAGGACCTCTGTTTCCTCTGTTTGATGATGACATGAGGAGTGGGGATCATTTGCCAGCCCAGGCTTCCTGTGGGGAAGCGGCCATGTGTCTTGGGCTACAGCTGTGCCCACTGGGGCCGTGAGGACAGGGCCAGCTGGGTTCATAAGAAGGTGTTGCTTGGATTTGTCAGGGCACCCCTTCCAATCCCATCAGTGATGGTCGGCGGGAAGCCTGGCTCGGCTCTTCATCAGCCCCCCTCCCCCTACCTCCCAGCCCCTGGAAGAATCTCAGGACAAGACCCAGGCCAGCCAGAGAGCAGAGCCAGAGCTGGACCTCTTGAGGTCCAGAACAGGTTCGAACTGGGGGTTCCTGGACTCCGTAGGCGAGGTCACAGCAGGGCTAGATCCTGGACAAAGGGAGGCTGTCTCAAGACAGAAGCCAGGGTCAAAGCAGGCGACTGGGAGTAGGTCTGGGTCTAGGAGCAAGCGGGGCCAGTGGCTGAGCCGAAGGGGCTGGAGGCTCCTGCCGGCCTGCAAAGGGTGGAACAGCCTCAGCCCCAGAGTGAGTGGGAAGGACAGTGCTCTGGCCATCATGGCTACCACAAGCTCCTGAGTCCCAGAAGGTCCCAGGGAGACACACAGCTGGTTCACCATTAGACACGTGTGGTTATTACAGTCTGGCTCCCAAGACGTGTGTCTTGTGGATCGAGTCTTGGAGAGCGAGCCCAGCCCCTTGGGCTCTGGAGGGGTTTTTGTGCCTCTCGTTCGCTGGCTTCCTTTCCTCGAGGTGGCCCTGGGCAGAACTGCAGGCACGATACAAGGCCGGTGTAGAGGAAAGGCAGGGAAGAGGCCGGAGTCAGGTCTCACTCCTCTGCTTCTGCCTGCAGGGCCTCAGGCAAGGCAATTCCCAGTCTGGACGCCTGTTTTAATAAGGAAAATGGAGGCACACCGGGTGCTCCTCTTACCCACCCTCCAGGTTGCTGTGAGGAACTGAGGAGGTGGCCGAGCTAGGGTCCTGCGGCCAGTGACACAGGGTGGTGTCCGCGGGGGGTGCTGTCATGGTTCTCCCCGGTCTACAGTCCCTCGTGATGGGAGTGCGTCCGCCCTCGCAGAGCAGCCGAGACCGGCGTCCTCCTCCCGTGGATGTGCTCAGGACCCCTCCTTGCTCTTTTCTGCCCGTTGCAGCGTCAGTGTGTCGAATACGCCTTGAAGGCACGTCCCTTGCGGAGATACATCCCCAAAAACCCCTACCAGTACAAGTTCTGGTACGTGGTGAACTCCTCGCCTTTCGAATACATGATGTTTGTCCTCATCATGCTCAACACACTCTGCTTGGCCATGCAGGTAAAAATGGGGACAGCCGCGGGGGTCACGTCTGGGCCTTCTGCGCAGCCCCCTGCCCCCAGTTCTGAGGGCCGAGTGCCGCCCCCTCACATGAGAGTGGGTTTGATTTTCTGATGAGTCTGGGCTGTAGTCTGGCCAGAGCCCCCTTCTGGCTAACGGTTCTCACGGTAGGCACTTAAGATGGCTCTTTTGTTTTAAGAGACTGTCTGTACCGCACCACCATAGATGACATTCCCATGGAGCCCGAGTCTGGCATTCAATTCTATCAGCACTTCCTGTGGGCCCCTGAAGCCGGGGAGCGTTTAAGGACTAAAGCTGGGTCTGTGTGGAGTAGGGCAGAAAGGCGTGGCAATCCTGCCTTCACTCCTTACCAGCTGGGCCATCTCGGCAAGGCAGTTTAAGTCCCCTGAGCCTTGCTTTCTTCCCTGACAAAATGGGAAATCTCTCATACCTAGTCTGAGGCCAGGTTTGCGCTGGATGACTCACCCCTTGGCCAGGCACTTGGCCCTGGGTCCAACCCAGAGTGAACACCCAGTGTTGAAAAACAAAACATAAGCCATGTCCCTGTCTGCAGGGAGCTCTTAGAATGGTTAGAATAGTGGTGGACAATCTTCCAGCTCGTGGAGTCGAGTTTAGCCTGTATTATAGCTACCTCTCGGTACCCTGGGGCCGAGGGATGTGACTCCTTTCAGTTGGCCAATTTGATATTAACAGTGAGTATTTCCAGCAGTTATGCTGTGAAGTTGATACTGCCCTAGGACAGAAGCAAAGGCCAAGGTCCAGATCCACTTCCTGCACTGACTTTAAGAACTTAAGTAAATCAAACCAGCTCCCAGTGCTGTCTGGAAAATGGATCTAAAAGCCACCAGAGATACATTCTCTGGCACGTTTTTCAAATCAAGTGTTTATGAATGAGCAGGAAAAAATATGAGGTCAAGATGTTACTGCCTTCTGTTGAACAAAGTGGACCTAAATGGCATCAGATTTATCCCCAACCAAATCCTGTCTTTAGTCAAAGGCATTTGGGTGGGTTCTGCCTTATGCGAGGGTCAAGTCCCTGAACAGAACCCCTGCTGGGAGGAAGGGTGGGAATCCCTTCATCCTGAGCAGAGGAAATGGATGTCTTTCCCCTTCATCTTCCAATCATCCTCATTCGTCAAGGCCCCCCTGTGCTTTGTGGTGAGTTGACCATGTGCCGTTGGAACCAGTGGAGGTTGCCTCCATGTCCAAGCAGAGGGTGGATGCCGGCAGGCAGCAGGGGGCTGGGGAGCCTCCTTTCGTGAGGCTGGCTGGGCCAGGCCCCTGAGAACCATGCCTCTGCCTTCACCCACAGCACTACGAGCAGTCCAAGATGTTCAACGACGCCATGGACATCCTGAACATGGTCTTCACAGGGGTGTTCACCGTCGAAATGGTCTTGAAAGTCATCGCGTTTAAACCTAAGGTGAGTCTCTGAACCCACTTCTCAAAGGCTGTTGCCGAATCACCCCAGAGAAGCACAGGCTTCCTGTGTATCTTGTGTTACTGAGGGACGTTGAACTGTTCTGGCCAATAACTAGGTTATCACCTGAGAACGTTCAAATCTGATTAGAGCATCTGAGTACATATGGGAAAACAAAACTACAGAGTAAAACCTCATGAAAAGAATTCTGAGAAAAGCGGGGGGCAGAATTGGGATTTGTAGAATGGAGATGGGCTTGAAGCCGGATTTTCTGTCTCTAGAAGAGCTCATCATGCTGTCTCAGGGAAACTGGCCTCGTTGCTTGAGCACTAGAGAAACTGCTTTAACAGAACCTGTCAGAAAGAATTCAGCCTCGATTTAACTCTTAGGTTTCCAGGAGAAAGACCTTGGTTTTATTTGTCCTTGGTCTACAGCTTCTTTTTCACCTTTTATGGAAAGTTCTACCGGTTGGAGAGTTCTTACCAAGAACTGTTGGAAAGTTCTACCGGTTGGAAAGTTATACCGGTTGGAGAGTTTATTTGACTTAGAGAAATGTCACTTGAGTTTAAGACAAAACAAGACATGAAATTGTTAAACACTGTTGGACTAGTCAGCATATCGTGTCGCTTTCGGGAGGGAGCAGATCCTGCCCCAGGGCTGGCAGAATGGTGCCGGAGAATGCATCCAGCTCTGGATCCAAACCCATATTCCCCACTTGCTGATGTGAGTGGGTTCCTTCATGGCTCTGTGCTGCGTTTTCCTCCCCCGTAAAGTGAGGACACTACCAGCCCTGTTTCACAAGGCGGGTGGGAGGGGTGAGGAATCACTATCTGTGCCATGCTTAGAAGAGTGCCACCACGCAGTGACATGCTGCGGACACGTCCGTACTGTTACTGTGACCGCCACCACCATCATCATCAAGTCCCGATATCCCCTCGTTCTAAAACTGTAGACGGAGCAGCAAATCTGGGCTGAGCTGGGGGACATTGGACCTTTGGCTTCTTTGCTAGCAAAGCTCCCAAACTCTCAGTTTGTGTAAGTGACAGAATCTGGGGACCCGGTTGTTGGTTCGTCTATAAGGCATTTTGGGCCTAAAACGCTGGTTTTACTGAGAGTCGGATTATGAGAGGATGGTTTCGCATACTCTGAATTTCCTTAGAATTCTAATCCGAAGCTGTTCCTTTCTTTAATTTGAATTAATTTTTATGCAATCTCTATCAGATCTTTGTGGACCAAAAAGAAAGGACACTTGTAAGTGATCACTTGGGGTGATTGCAGTGGGGTCAAATTTGGCAACTTATGCATGGCCAGATGTTAACTTACTGTGACTTGTCCATATCTACATACATAAACATCTCCTCCTTTTCCAAATCCATCTTAATTTCCTTTGAGATTTTTGGTTTGCTTCCCTGTCACCTTTACTTCTCTGAACTATCTTTGTCTGGATTGATGAAAAAGGTTGTCCAGTAAGAACATCAAAAAGACTTGAGAGAGACAACACGGAACCCACCTAAGGAACGTTTCCAGATCCCCTTGCTGTGTCTTCCCTTGCCTGGTGGTTAAGCTCCGAAATGTTTCAGAGCTTGCTGTGGGCTGAAGAGAAGACACACTTGCCCATGGCATGTGTGCGTGAGAGTGCGTATGTGTCCGTGTGCGAATGTGCACCTGCTAGCAGGCCAGTGCACCCAAGGGCTCATGTGCCCTCTGCCCAGTAAACCGCTGCTATCAGACCGGGAGGAGGGTTTGGTGGCATGTGATCAGACTGGTGATATCAGGAGGGAAATGAGTAGCTAATTTTTAATCAGTACTGATTAATCAGAGTTTTAAAATGAGTGGTTTCCGCTAGAAATTGTGCTGCGTTGTTGTTTTGCCCAGCAAGATAGTTCCATAACATGAAACAGCAAACAGCAGTAGGAGCATCTCTGTGCATGAGCAGGATGGTCTCTGCATTCACCAAAGCCGGGATAGGCAGATTTTATGTTGAGGAGGGGGAGAGAATCCGTTCACCAAGAAACCAAGCCCTTCTTAAAATGCTTCCCGCCTTGTCCTTGTTTTTCTCTTCTGGGTTGACGAAGCAAGCCCAGGGGAGTAGGTTTTCACCAAGAAGCTGGTGAGACCCCCTCCTCCCTCATCAGCAGTCAGACTGAGGAGCAAGGTTGTAGAGGGTGCCAAGGAGAGACTCTTCCAGGAGATGGCTGCCTGGAAATCCTAGCCCATGTGTCTCATCTCAGGAAAGCCTTTGGCTCTGTGAGGAGTCTGTTGAGGGCCCCTTGGGACAGTGTTATCCACAGTGAGGGGCTCACCAGCATCTGTCAGGAGAGATGGGTTGCAGCTATTCTGGGATTCAGATACAGAAAGCAAGTTGGAGAAAATTCTTCCTGACGGAGAAGAAGGCATTGTGAGGAGGATGGGCTAAAAGAAGTCAGGAAACCTGACCATGGGGACTTCTATATTCAAGGACCTGCCAGAGACATGGAACCTCCCAAGAGTACACACCTTGAGGGAGAAGTCGTTGGCGGACTCGGCAGGTCAGGTCATCCCGCCTCCATAAGCAGGGAGGGCTGAGGTGGAGAGGCACAGGCAGGAAACCCAGAGCTGGGGAGCTGGCTGGCCCCTGCGTTGGGAAGAGCTGTTCTGAGCATTGCTTCTAGGTAAGAGAGCGAGGAGGCCATTGAGTGAATTCTCTCTGCTCCCCAAGGGAAAACCCACCATCTGACATTGACCTTGTACATTCTGGATTGTGCTTTTGACTTGGAGGTGACTGTGCCGTCCTAGGCTTTTAAAAGAGAGGTCCTAATTGAAGTAAGATAAGCCCACTTCGCTGGTCTTTCCCTGTGGTACTCCCAGGGGAAGCCACCGGACTTCTCCGATGAATTCTCTTGCTCCAAGGAGGGAAACTGAAGAAGAAGGGCCTTCTCAAAAGTACTGGCTCTTACAGGAATAAAGAGCACTCCCAGTTTGCTAAGACTCCCTCTTCCTCTTTGTCTGTCTTTGTCCAGTATGTACCTGAGGCCAGGTTAGCTGCCTTGGCTGTGGGCTTTTCCCCAAATAGCCACACTTTGTTCCCAGGTCTGCATTTTGATCTTGGTTCTAACCTCAAAAATGGCTAATTTATACTCCTGACCACCTGGGCTTGGGAAAAGTCAAGGGTAGTAGGGTTTGGAGGAAGAGAAGAATATTTCGGCACCCTTCTGCTCCTCCAGTGCAGAGTTGCTGCACAGTGGATACTGGCATTGGTGCCACCAGCCTCCTGGGATGGCATTCCCTGTCCCAGGGCCCCTGGTAGGAATATGGGCTCTTGACAGAGTATTAACAATCTTTTTGGAGGACACCCTCCATTTCCTAGAACGAACATTTGATAGTCTTTACAGTTTGTCAGTGACCACATCTATTTTAAGTGACTCATTTTATTTTATTTTATTTTTTAATTTATTTGACAGAACACAAGTAGGCAGAGAGGCAGGCAGAGAGAGAGGAGGAAGCAGGCTCCCTGCTGAGCAGAGAGCCTGATGCGGGACTCGATCCCAGGACCCTGAGATCATGACCTGAGCCGAAGGCAGCGGCTTAACCCACTGAGCCACCCAGGCGCCCCTAAGTGACTCATTTTAATGCCAAATAATACTTGAAACCGAATATTCTTCTCCTTAGCTAGAACGTTGCTCCAGACCTTGTGGGCTCAGCCCTTGCCTCCAATGTCACAGTTTCTCGGGGTGCTCTCCTGGTCCCCTTCTCCCCTGGTAAATGTCTATAGGCCCAGAGCTTCGCCAGCCATCCCTGTCATGCAGAGCTCTCCTGCCCTTCCTTTCCCTGGACTGCTGAATCTCCCCTCTCCCCTTCCCCAACTCAGACCCTCTCTGCTCATCAAACACAACAAAACCTGGTATAGCCCCATGTTGCCTGAGGGGGAAAAAAAAACAAAAATGAGAAAACAACAACAACAACAAAAAATGAGAATTTCCTTAGTCTCACGTTCAAAGTCCTCTACCAAACGTTGGCCTATTTGAACTTCTGCCTTGTTTCTTAGTTGGTTCCCCGCTAATTCCTTCTACGCTCCCCACCCCCAGCTGTTAACAAGCCAAACCTTTCCATGGCACGTGCTTCTGTATCTGGAAGCCCTTTTTTTGCCTTGCTGTTGCCTGAGGCCCATCTAAAATGCGGGATCCTCTGTGACCTCTTCCCCACCAGCTCAGCCAAAGTCTGCTCTTCCCTTCCCCTGCGTGTCCACCGGAGGCTTGTGGGTGATGTCCTGATCAGTACTTCTCTGGATCTCCCTGTTAACGGCTGAGTGGCTGCTTGAGGTCACAGACTGGGTCTCATGTGTCCCACACAATGCCTGCTCCACGCTGACCACTCAGTAAGGATGGGTGGGGTGAAGAAAGGTGTAAATGGATGAGCCTGTAGGTGCAGCCTCCTGGCATGAGATGGTATGTAGCATATTTTCTGTCACAGGACATTTGGTCAGAGTAGAGTGGCCAAACGCGAATGCTTTTCTATTAGCCTCCACTTGACCTCTGGAAAGTCTTCTGCTAGTTAGAAAGTAGTCAGTTATGGTGTCTCCTGAAATCTGGTGCCGTGGGTCATCTCTTGGGTCCAGCACTACCCAAACAGTCCCGGGCAGAAATTTCTGAGTGATATGGCTGCCATGGTAAATCACAAAAGTGGGTGATTTGTGTGGGCTCCTTCAGATCTGCAGATGAAAGAGACTCCAGGAAGCAAAAGAACCCAGACTTGGGCTGCTTCTCTGGCTTCTGTTCTGCACACGTCACCCCCAAAGCATGTGCCACACCTGTGTGCTATAGACCGGCAGGGGTTCCAGCTCTGCTCCCAGGAGCCCACTGTCAGGAGTAACATGGACACTGACAGATGATCAGAGTTCTTGGAAATCTTTTAAGTTCCTGGCCCTAATGGCCACATGAGTCTGCCTTATGATTTAAAATTTCTAAGTCAGACATATTTCTGAAAAATGAAGATTATTGTGTGTAGCAGACTTGCTTGGTGTTTCCAAGCCAGTAGGACAGAACAAAAAATAAAAGCTGACTCTGGCTGAATGCTAGGGACTGCTGATTCCGCTTGAGGGCCCTAGCCTGGGCATTCAGTAGCAGGAGAACCTATCATTTTTGGCCAAGAGGAGAGGGCATAGGGATGGGTGCTCTGTGAGAAGCCTTTGTCTCGTCTTCTGGTTGCCCAGGCACTGTGGTGGCTTTGGTGGGAAAGGGGCAGGGGACTGAGTCGTGCTCATTCGACAGTGATTTGATTACACAGGAAGCTACTAAACAGAGAATCAGATGTGGGGAGAAAGAGAGCCTGGCATTTTCTGCCTCTGTTGGCCCAGTGGCACAGCCACCTTGTCTGAGCCCGTGACTCCAGCCCCCTGCATCAGCCTGAGCCCCCCATTACCTGGATTAGGGGTATGTACCTTCAGTACAGGAGTCCTCTAGGACTGGGGCACAATTTGTGAGTGTGAGGGATCTTCTGAAGAGAGTTGACAAGATTGTAAAAAATGTTCCAGGACCCCAAATGAGAAGCCTCTCTTGATTTCGTGTACCACAGTGGACCAGGATGGGCCAACTGGAGGATAGTGTGTAGGCCAATGGGATTTGCTGGTCAAATGCCTGTTTGTTACCTATTCACACAATGAGAATGATTCTGTGGTAAGTCCTGATAATTCTGGAAAAGCAGGGAGGAGCTGTTCAGAACTAAAGTCCAAAGTAGGTGCGTGGGGGGGCATCCTTGGCCTTGGGGGAATAGCCTACTATAGTGGGAGGAGCAGCACGTGGGGTACAGCTATGGGCAGGGGCTGGTCCTATGCGCGGACAAGAGAGGAGGAGAAACTTGGGAGTCTTCAGCTGCTCTGCATACCCCTGAGGTCTGACTGTTACAGGTGCCCAGCTGTCTCAGTGAGGCATTAGCCCTTCTCTAGGGAAGATGGGAACAATCGCCATGCTCTCCTTTGGAGATGCTGTTAAACCCAGGAAGGAAGGGATAGCCTCTGGCCCTCAGAGTAGCCTCTGGCAAGGTTGCTGGTCAAATGCCTGTTTGTTACCTATTCACACAATGTAAATAAGGGACCCTGCCAACCCCACTACTGTGTTCAGCACTTGACCCAACTGACTTTTGTGTTAGGAGGCCTTCTCTGTGAAGGAAGCAGTGTACTCCTTTGGGTCCAGGCACAAGCTCTTTGTGCCCTGGCTGGCCAGCATGATCAGCACGCTCAGTGGCACTAGGCTGGCCCTCAGAGTGCTGGCCTTGCCCCAGTCTGCCAGCCAGGAATCACGAAGCATTGGAAAGAAAAGCTAGAAAGTGCAAAAGGTAGTATTCATCAAGATTTGTTCCATTAGACTTGTGTACACAGGTCGGCAGGTTTGGTACAGGCAGTCTGCCTTTGTTTACTTGTTGGATGCCTGAGATGAGGCGTCTGGGAGGGGTGGTCAGCGAGACAATGTGTGACAGAAGAGGGGAGAAGTGAGGAGTGGGTGAGAGGTCATGGCAGGTTGGGTGCGAAAATCTTACATTATTTACAATGAAATTTTTTAAAGTCCAAACCATCAATTAGTGTCACAGCTCCCCCATAATTGTACCTGGAGTGATCAGCAGGAACTAGAACAAACAGCCCTCCTCCAGTTATTAGGAGGGCACACTTTCTATGGTGTCATCAAAGGCCCGGGCTCCACAGTGGCTTTCTTGGGGCCTGCATGTGATCACAAGTTCGTGGGACCTGACACTTCAAAGTACCTTCTGTTCTGGGTTTCTTCATCCTCACTAAGTGTATCCAGTTGTAACCGTGCTTGGCCCCTTTTTATAGATTTCAGACCTGGATTTTTTTTTTAAATTTCCAAAACATGTTCCAACTTTTTGAAAAGACCATTGATTTTCAAAGTTGTTGACCTTGCAACCAGAAGCTTCTATGTGTAGTACCCACCCCTACACTTCTGACCAAAGGTTTCCAGGGGGTGTCAGGAGACAGCAGGCATGAATTTAGCACCTACTCTGCTGAGCCTACAAGAAAGCATATGTAAAATGTATGCCACATAGATATACACGGATTTACAAGTCATGGTCATAGAGACGTCTTACCTCCATGCTTGTTGCAAGATAGAAAGATCTGAATGATGGCAGGATGCTAGGTCAGTAGAAGAAAGAGGCATTGCAGTGTGTGGAGCAATGGGCTCAAGGCTCTGAAGGTAGATAGTGAGGCTAGTGGAGGAGACGGAAGAGTCAGCATGGTACTTATCCTCAGAGGGCTTTCAGTGGGTTAAACCTATAAAAACCCTAAATTCCGTGATGACATATGAAAAGCAGAGCAGGGGGCAGGAGGATCTGAAAAGGTCCCTTCAAGGAGCTGGCATTTGGTCTGACCTTGAAGGAGGAAGTGGATTTGGGCAAACCCAGTGGGGGTGGGGAGGTGGGGATTGCCTGGCAGCAGGAGAAGGGGGAGGAACCTGCTAGAGGTTCTGAGGGATGACAAGGAGTCCTGCTAGTCTGGAGGGTGGAAAGGGAAGGGAGGAAAGCTGGGGTACAAGGATTCTCCCAAGGCCAGTAGGGGCCTTAGCGCATCAACACCGGTTGACTATCTTCCTTTTTAAGACCTGTGTAGGCTTCCCGCACAGCCCCCATCTCCGCATACCAGAGTGAACCCACCCCACCCCCACACCTCTGAGCCCTGGACTGCGTGCCTCACTGTGCCCCTGTCCCAGGGAGACCACCGTGGGCTCTGTGAAGACAGAGCACACCTTTCAACATCCTTGCTGGTGAGGAGCAGGAGGTACTGGTTTGGTGGAAGAGCGCAGAAAGAACGTGCGAAATGCCCGGCCACCGTGCTCTGTAATTGGCAGAAGAGAGAAACTGTGGAAGGAGCGGGGGGGGGGGGGGGGGGGGGCGGGGGCCCGGGGGGGGGGGGGGGGGGGGGGGGGGGGGGGGCTGCTGACCCTTCTGTGTAAGGGTAGCCAACTTAGAAGGGTCGCACGCCCTCCTCTGAGGGTTTGAACTTGTGGCCCTAGGGGCAAGGGCAGGTTTTTCAGAGGGCTCTCTGCCCTGCTAAACTGCTTGGTCTGGGGCCCCGGGTCTGCGCTGCACAGGCACGCGTGTGCTTGTGCGCATGCGTGCGCTCTGCCTGCGTGTGCGTGCGTGCGTGCGTCCTGCGTGCGTGCGTGCGTGTGCGTGCATGGGTGCGCACCCTCTCTCACACATGCCGGTGCCCCCCCCCACCCCAGCCTGTGTCCCTTCCCGCCAGCGGCCGGTCCCCGCGGCCTCCCTTCGGCCCTCCCACCCCACCTGGTTGCCATGGGTACGGCGGGGCCTCCGCTACGTCCCCGTGGGACCCGTGTGGCGTCGTCGTTCCTACGTGCTCATCAACGTCTGCCCCCCTGCCTGCTCTGTCCAGGGGTATTTTAGTGACGCCTGGAACACGTTTGACTCCCTCATCGTAATCGGCAGCATTATAGACGTGGCCCTCAGCGAAGCCGACGTGAGTATGCGCCCGCCGTGGCCGCCCGCCTCGTGTCCTCTCTCTTGTCTGCACATTCCGCTCCCCCCCACCCCCACCCCCGCCGCCCCGCACTGGCATCACCTGGACAAGTCACAGGCCCCAACCTCACTCGATCTAAAACCAGGCATTTCCTCCCGAGAGCTGCGGACCGGAGGCTTGTGAGGGTAGAACTTGACCCCAGGCCTTGGCAGACACAGAGCACCTTCCGGAGGGCTGGCTCAGGCCGCGTTCCCCGAGTGGCTGGTAGGCAGGGCGAGACAGGCGTCAGCGGTTGTTTTGATTTAATGTGTCAGCAGCGGCACCCAAAGGGACGAACCTGTAACATTTTTGTTTTAGGATGATTTTTTTTTTTTTTCAAGTAGCCGGGTGGCATAATGCTAGAATGTTCTCTATTGATAACACTGTCCTTTTCTTCTTTTTTTCCTGTTGTGCTTCCTCTCCTCTGTGGCTTCTGAATGCTTGCCCTAACAGCACTATTTCACTGATGCATGGAACACTTTTGATGCCTTAATTGTTGTTGGTAGCGTCGTTGATATTGCTATAACTGAAGTGAATGTAAGTAGCAAACTTTGTGTCCTGTGACGTGATTGTTTTTGTTAAGTCTGGCGCTCAGGAGCCTAGAAACCTTATCCGTGAGCCTAGAAACCTTATCCGTGGGTCTCCCTACCCTCCAGAAATTCGGGCACACCTTTGTTTTGGAAAGACGAAGAACGTTGTGTAGCCTCCCTTCTTTCCCTGCCCCATCCCCTGTCCCTGAAAAAAAAAAAGTGGAGAGGGGAAATTGGGAAATTGAGAGGGACCACTTTGGAACCAAACATGATTTTAGAAAGAAGTTCTTAGGAACCCGTGAAGGGCCGGGCGTGAACTTCCGTGATCATGTGAACATTATCACTCACTAGTTGGGTGACCTCGGCCGGGCACCTGACGGCTCTGTGCCTCAGTTTATCCAGCTGCCAAATGGAGTTCATAACGTGTGCCCTGGTACCCACGATGGTTCTGTGAAGGCACAGGGGGAAGCTTCACAGCCACTCCATGAACACGTGGCTGCTGCCGCTGCTGTCCTCATCTTTATTGTGTGCACCGCCAAGTCTGACTAGTGACACTAGGGACTACCCTATGTCCTGGCTCCCTGAACGATGGTGATCTCATGGACCAGGGGAAGGAGGCCTGAGTGCGTATGAGGAGAGGGTGTCCGTTCTCCTCTGTTGCACTTGATTGAACCCTTTAATAAGGAAACAAGTGCAGTGGCAGTGTGGCAGGTGGAGTGACCCCCCCCCCAACCTTCCAGAAGCATCCTGAGGACCCTCCTTCAAAATTAAGAGGCTCTGGAAAGGGGAGCACCACCCCCTGCCAACAGTTCTTGGATCTAACCCAGGCCTGAACCAGAAGGGCCTAAGGCAGGCAGAAATGGCTCTACTCGCCTGGTCTGTTCCATTTTGTTAGCAAGTCTTAGTGGGTGTCCTGTGTGTGTGCCCCAGTTGTGTAGAGCCCGTGTCGGGGATGAATGGAGCATGGGGTGGGGCTGCTGTGTGGTGTTGGCTTTCTGCTCTGTGTGGCCAGCCCCGCCCTCCTCCCCCACCCCTGGCTGGGAAGGGGCCTCCTCGCTCTGCCTGGCTGACATCTGTAGGATTGTACTGCCCATCCTGGTGTCCAGACAGCCTGTATCAAATAAGGATGGTGCAGTGTCTCTTTATGCCACTGCTCTGGGGCCAAGCTAAGCCTAAAAACCTGAGAATTCTGGTCCTGGTTCAAAATTGATTTGTTGGACCCAGGCCTCAGTTCCCCCATGGACCAGCTAGGGGAAATGATATCTGCCCTTCCTGCTTCATAGGTATGTCAGGGGGATAAACTGATGCAGTGTTTGTGAAAATACTTGCTACAAAACTTAAAATATTAGGGAGATACCAGGCTATTATTCAAGCATAGATTTTCCATGTACTAACAAGTGAAGTGGACTGTAAGACCTATCCACAAGAGTGTGATGTATGCCGCACAGCACCCCAGTCCATGCTGTGACAAAGTGGTGTTTTCCTTGACCCCGGGGGCCATATCCCCCAACCTCTGTGAGCCCTGATGTAGGTAAATTCTACTTTATGTGAAATAGTCCATAACACAGTTACAAAATTGTCATTCATAATGTGTAAATTATGTTTGGTTATAAAACAATCTAATGCTAATGTCAGAACAGCAGGACCCTAACTGGGCTGTCATGGGCTCTCTCCTGAGTTTATGACCCGACATCTGCCTGCTTAACCATCTCCCGATGTAAAGCAGTTAAAACCTTCATCAAAGTCTACTTACATGAAAATGCTGGCACAGACCCCCGTGTAAGTCAGAGGTGGTCTATAATGGAAATGAAGATAGAATAAACTGTACTTTCAGTAGGTCTCCCTGGAGTGCTCCGTGCTGAACGGGATGTACAGGCAGTTTGCATAAATGCGGGGTTTCTGGGTACCAGGATGTGGCCGAGGTTTGTTCACTGAGCCAACAAGCCAGCTCTCCAATGCCTCATCTCCCAATCCCCGTTGGCTGGCGGGGTGTGGCGCTAGTGCCCTCAGGTTGACAGCACGTACCCAGCTTTCTGGCTGCCCCTCCATATGCTGGGGGCAGGAGCACACCATGCCCATCCCTTGTGCCCCCGCCTTGCTCAGCAGTGTCTCTCTCAGACGTATCCTTCTTCATGTGTCAGGGGTAGCTTCAGTAAACCCACACTGAACTTTCTAGTTAGCATTTGACTGTGGGGTGTCTGCACAAAACAGGCTTTCATTGGGCCCATTTCTAGCACTCAGTCAGACTTTCAAAATCACACGAGTGACCGTTCTCATACCATTTTCTAGTCAGTGACTTTTTTCCTGGTCAGATACAGCCCGAGACAAAAGTTCCCCTCGGCTGGTGGCAAAACCAGCTGTCCGCCCCAGGCCTGTAGAACCCCTTGGGAGGTCTCAGCAGTTCTGGGCTGGGCCACAGTAGAGAGCAAATGGTCAAAGCCGCCTTCTCATTTATTTAGTCTTTTAACACATGTGTCCTGGGCATGTACAGTTGGTCAGTTATGAGCACAAAGATAAGAGAGACTGCATGTCCCTAATGTCTGATGGTCTGTTAATGGTGAAGCTGTTAATTCCTCTAGCCCCCTCTCCTACACATGCCAGGTTCCCCAGAGGAGCAACATACTTCCTATCCCTGGGCTGGCCTTACCCCCTCCTGGGTCAGCTCAGCTTGAACATCCTTTGTCCGTGTTGGCTGTTTTTAGCTACGATAAGTCATCATTTTTTGCAATATTTAACTTGCTGTGCTCTCTCCCCCAACCTCTGTTGATCTTTCTTTTCTGTTGCCTAATTGATTTTCATGTTGGTTTTATTTTTAGAAAATTGTAGCGGCAAGTATATATAAACATATATACGGTGATGTCGTTGTTAAAGCAAAAGCACTTTAAAGACTGTGTACCTGTTTGTGGTTTCCCCACCTTTGGTTTTCACTGAGTTTCACAGGGTGTGCTATCTATGGGTCGTGGTCATCTAAATTGTTTCCCAGCCCCTGGGTCTCAGTCTCCGCCTGGGGTCTGGGCCAGGGCCATCTTGGCCAGTCACGTTTGCCAGCATCATCTTCAAAAATAATTGATCTGGCCTGCAAATGAGAAATCTCGTTTGCGTTTGTACTGTTTGCAAAAACATTTTGGATGGCCCTTTCTGTTGTCCTGCTTGATGCCCTCTTAGCCCCCTCCTGCTGCCCCCTGCCCATGTACCTCCCGCATCCCTTGCTCTGACAATGGTTTGATGGCTCTCATGGATTTGCCTTTTCCCATCTGGTCATAACATCATCAAGCTGCTAAAATGTCAGATGATGACTGGCAGGCTCGTCTTTGCTCACCCTCGGATGCCTATTGGTTCTTCGAATGGTAAAATGACCCAGCACTCCACTCTCCCTAACCTGGGCAGTGGCTGTTACCAGCACTGCGTCCTTTCCCACTCTCATTATTGCTGGAGAGGCCAAATGCTTTTGCAGAAGCCATGAGTACCTTGTTCTTACTTATGGAAGAGCATGTGAAAAGTTATCAAGGAGCTCCCTCCCAGGGATCAGTAATGGTCTCTGATCTGGTGACCGACAGCTGTACTCAGCTTCTGGTTGTTCACCCCTCTTTTCCAGGTGCCAGCCCTTTTCTGGGGACCAGGTCACTGATTTCTGGACACAGGCTCAGCATTCCCATATACAGAAGCCCTCCTTTCCAGAAGTGTTATGTCAGATGTAGCAGGAAGGGGCTCTCCCCGACCCCCATCCCCACCCCCACCCCCAAAGAGCTGGTTGTCCAGGATGCCTTGAGTTAACTGGTTTGCTTCCTTTCTGGAAAAACCACATTATCTAAGCCTTTCTGGGAAGAGAGGGGGATTAATACAGCAATTGTAGACTGGTGTCCTTGGTTGCACTTGGGAAGCTCAGGGATTGTTTGGCTCCTATATTTGCTGGGAGCTAACCCAAAATCTGCATCTCAAGAGCCTTCCTGAAAACCCTGTGAGAAGGGGCTGGAGGGGACATCAGGTGCACCCCCGAGATCTAAGGAGACTTCTGGACCCAGGCATACAGTTTGGCCTCCTGGGGCTGAGGTCCTTCCCCCTGTGGGGTTCCCAGCTGAAGGTAGTGGCCCTCAGGGTCGGAAGGAGCTGCTGAGAGCCTCCAGCCCAAGCCCAGAGATGGCGCTGGAATCCCCTCTACTGAGGACTGACAATGCAGCCCTGCTGGCTCTCTTTGGAAAACAACCCAGGGAGTGAACCCTTTCCCACTCTCAGCCTCTGAGGGCATTCTGTCATTCATCCCAGAATCACATAGGGTATCCACTCACCCATGTTCCAACCACAGCCTCCAAAGCCTGCTGTGTTTCCAAGCCTCCTCCATCCTCTGTGGGCAAGATGAAGATGCAGTTAACCCGTTTGCATCATCTGGGTACTGAGCCCTCATCAGCTCCAAAAGAACCCACTGTTCAGCTGTAACAGCTTGAGTGGGCTTTTCTAGGGGCTCCCCTCTGTATGATTCATCCAGACTAAAAGGAATTTGTTGACGTAAGTGACCATCTGAAGATGTCAGCTTTACCCTGGCTTAGGACTGTAGTTCCCATTCGAGCAGCACCTTAGAATCACCTGGGAGCTTTTAAAACTGCCAACGTTCTGGCACACCCCAGTCCAAGGAGATAAGAATCCTTGGCGTGGGAACTGGGCAACAGATTCTGCAAAAGAGCCAGCCATGGGCAGTTGGAATGTGCAGCCCAGGGTAAGAGCTGGCTTACCCTTTGCATCTGGCTGGCATCTGTTGTTTGGGCAAAGCCATCTTCAGGGTCCTTCCAACTTGTAAGATATTTTGGCAACTTGCACATCCCCCCAGCCCCAGTGCTGCCAGCAATATCCAGCCTGCAGCGGTGCTCCCTGCCCAGCATGGCACCAAGGAAAGAAGGAATTGTCACAGGCTGCACTGGGGGTGCATGTGGCTTGGTGTGCTGTTTGTGCTGTCCTTCCTTTCTGCATGTTGTGCTGACATGTCCCTCCACAAATGCTGTCTCGTTCTCCTCTTCATTTTTTTTCTTAAGAATATCCAGGGTTACAAGTTCATAGTCCAAAATGTGTCATACTTCAAAGGTATCAGTTGGAAAAGAGACGCGCACTTCAAATGTCAGTTTGGCCACCAACTTTCCCACATCATGTGGGAGGGGGAGGGGTCCGTCAGACTTGCAAGGGAATGGGGAGGACAAACAGAAGGGGCTGGGCCAGATTATAGCTGGAGAGTGTCTTCCCTGACCAACAGCCCTCCTATCCTTGCAGGTCTAACACACAAGTTACGGACATCTCCACAGTATCACTGTGGAGTGCTCTGTCTTAGGCACACCCTGGCCCCCTTGGGCAGAGGCAGGCAGAGGCGTGCACACACACACCCTCACATACTCCCACACCCTCCCACTCCAGCTGCATAGGTGAGATCCAGAAGCCTCATGCACACAGCCTTAGGGAGATTGGGAGGCAGAAGTTTGGCGAACTAATTCCTTCATTTGTTAAAGTCATAGGTTAAAACCATCATCTGCCCCTCTAAGATGTTCTTTGTCTTGAGGTGAGAGAAAAGAAGAGGAAATAAAAGATGGTGATCGGGGCTTGGACCATGCCATTGGAGGGTTCACCTTCTAAGCGTCCCCGGGTGAATCAGGGACCCCTCTGAAACCCTGTCAGAACCTATTAGTTCTGGGTTTGTCATCACATTGCTAATTTCATTTCTGATAGGATGTGCCGCCATCTGCTTATTTTCCATGAATTTTATGTTTGGTCTCAGGAGGCAGCTCCTAACAAGAGTGAGAATTCGGAATGGAGCCCTTATTTTCCATGTATCCCCAGGGAGGAGAACCACTCAGATCGGTGTGCACATCTATGTGCGTGCATACATCCCTTAGCTGTGCAGACACACCGTGCAGTAGGCTCCCTAGAAACCCTGGGGACCAATCAGCAGTCCCAGGCCCCTAACCAGAGGAAGCTCATTCCTCTGTCAGTTACCAGGTAGACCAGCTACATCAGTGGAGGGGGACCCTCCTAAAGGGAACAGAGAGGCCATCACTCTTTGTCTCTTGTTCAGCCCTTACTGTTTTATTAGAGCTTGCTTATAACCTCTCTCCAATCTCTTCAACACTGAGCATCTAAGAAGTGCCAGGGCACTGAGGGAAGCAAAGTCCCTGCCTGAAGGGAGGCAGGTGCCCACAGGGTGATGAGCACTGTGGTTCAGCTCTAGGTGGCTGAGCTCTAGGTGCCCAGCCAGACCCCAGGTGAGGTGGAAGTGCAGAAACTCAGGGCAAACTAGTCTTCAGCTGCCACTTCCCAAGAGTCTTACAGGGCTGAGCACTGTCTCCTCTGACATCGCTCTGGGCTGTAGGCTGGTCGCTGAAGGCTTCTGCGAGGAAACCAGCCCCTCTCCCACTCCCACTGACTTGGTTTGCCCACCTCCTCAGCAGCCCTGCCCAGGTATGTGGCTCAGGAAGCACGTGCGGTGTAGGCCAGTGTCAGTCTATTTGCCCTGTTTGGTAGATTCCTCCTGTTCATCGGGGTTCTGAGTGGCCCGCTCCAGTGCAGTTAGTGTCCTGGACCCACAGTCCTGCCTCAGCAGAGAGCTAGCCTGCCCATGAGAAGCTGGGTCCCTCTCTGCATGTCTGTCTTTGGAGACAGCTGAGGTCTTGCAGCCTTCTCTTTTACTGGATGCCTGCCAACCTCAGAACATCATGTTCTGGGATGTGAATTAGAGAATAATGTGTCTGAGTCTATATCAAAGCCCTTGACTGAGCCCACCCTCAAATCCAGGTTCAGACAGAGCCCCTGGCATTTTCTCCGGGTGGGAACAGCCATGTTATCGACAACTAAGACACCAAGCAGAAGTTTTTAAAGTGGGGAGGGGCCCATCCTTCTGAACCACTGCTTCCTTTCCATTCATTAATACATTGTCAATCTTTGATTTCTTAAAGCCAACTGAAAGTGAAAATGTCCCTGTCCCAACTGCCACACCCGGGGTAAGATCAGTGACGAGTCCCCCGGGGCTGGGCCTTTTCCTTGACCATGCTGAGTTTCCCACTAGTGTTTCTGTATTCTCCATGGTTGTCCTTCCAAAATGGTGTCTGCGGTGGTTTGCATTCATCATCAGTGTCCAGTACTCTCGGCCAGCCCAGCGTTCTCTTAACACACTCGACCATGTGGACATGCATGTGCTGTGTGGATGCAATTTCCCAAGCCCTATGTTGTTAGCATGTAACTCTTCCTTTCACGTCATGCTTTCCAAGGTGAAAAGGCCCTAGAAATACATTTTCCGTTCTTACCTCTGTCACCTTTGTTTGCATCTGTTGCTGTTTTTCTGAAAGTGTTGCATGTTCTACTTTGCATTGGGTTTGACCTCTCCATGATAACCCTTCAGAACTCTGAAGAGAGCAATAGAATCTCCATCACCTTTTTCCGTCTTTTCCGAGTGATGCGGTTGGTGAAGCTTCTCAGCAGGGGGGAAGGCATCCGGACGTTGCTGTGGACTTTTATAAAGTCCTTTCAGGTAAGAGCGAGGCCAGGGGCTTTTCTGTTGCTCTTAAAGATCACATGTGAGCCAGTGAGTGTCCTCTGTTGTGGAGGATCCCAACTCCCTTCTGCATGGCCACTGTGACCCTCTAGGTCAATAGAGGATGTGGAACACGTGGCCAAGCCATACTCAGTGAATCAGACAGGATTACTTGCTTAAAGGAAACAGAAGGCAATAAGGACCCACAGCTGAGGAAAGGTGTAATGTTTTTAAGATGAATAGAGATGGGGAGTCTCCAAGCCCCTCAGTCCTCTCTGGAATGCCCAGTGGTAAAGGATGACATCTCAGAAAAGGCAGGTCCCAGTAGACCTCCCATAAACTGAACAGCTTCTTGCCAGGACATCTCGTCCTCCTAAGGCTGCTACAGTCCTATCTGTTGGCTGGGCTGGATCTGAATCAGAGACCACTCCACCTGAGCCAGTACACCATCCCCAATCTCTGCATTACCCAGGACCTGGAAAGATCCTAGCACTGAGGATATTTGGGCATAAGCCAGGCCTTACTTGTTATTTGTGACTCACCAGGCTGGTGCAGCCTGGTTCTGGTCTGTTTCTGAACCAGGACTGACCCAGCTTCTCCTATACCTTTTAGTACCCCACCCCAGATATTCTGGTCTTCCAGACTGAATTAACTGGAGACAGAGTACAGATTCTTGTTTAAAATATTCGTGTGTGTAAGAGAATTGTAACTATGTATAAACATTAGAAAGTGAATCATGAATCTTTGTGACTTTTCAATTTGAAATAAACACATTGACGTGAAGCTATCCAAAGAAACATAAAGAAGAAGTTTAAGCTAAGCCCACCACCACTGAGATAACTGGCGTTAACATCCCGGGGAGCATTTTTCTGGTTGGGTAAGATTTTTCTCCTTGGGTAAATTAGAAAGAGATGGCATCTGGGGAAGAGGGTAGATCCAGAAACTCAAAGAGGGGAAATCACAGATCTTGGCGGGGAACCTGAGGTTGTAGGAAGAACTGGGGATGCAGCTCTGGGGGAGAGTGAGCAGGGCCTCACTTGAGCCTTGGTCTCGGAAAGGGGTCAAATCCCAGACATTTGTTATTAATATAATGTACCAACGTTTTTGAGCGAACTGCTATAAAAATAGATTCATGTAATAATGTTATACTTCTTTTTAAGGAAATTATTAAGCTTTTTCTTTTTAAAAGTTTGGCCACTGTGGATAAATTCATTGCACAAAGTGGTAGTTCACAAAAACTGAGCAACGGTGCCAACAGAATTCTTAAGGATTCAGTAATCTAGGAAGAAAAATGCGTATAGGTATGGTGAGGAAAGCCTGGAACTAACCCTGTGGGGTCCTGATCACCGGTCAGCCATCAGGATGGTGCTGCTACACTGGGCTGGGCAAGCAGTCCCAGATCCAGAGCTGGCACACAGTGGGGAGGTTTTTAGCCATTGGCTTTCTGATGACCTTTTGTGGATAAGGGAAAGTAGATGCTTTAACCATGTGTGTTTGGCATTAAGTTCAATAGTCTGGCCACTACCTGGAGGTGTACCATGTGAATAGACATTTTCTGTCACAGGACATGTTGTAGAAAAGTAGTTGAGGCACAGGGATGAGGGGACCAGGGGTCTGATCCCACACATACAGCTGTATTTAATGTTCTTAAGGAGAGCCCAGGTTTGGCAACCGCCCCGCCAGCTCCCTTACTTTTCCCTGACCCAACCCCCAATTCCTGTTCTTTCAGAAAGTGTGCATTTTTAAAAACGCTGCAGCAGCAGCCAGAAAGTGGTTCTTCCCCTTGGCCCCAGTAATTTCACTCCTAGGACCTCGCCTTATGCAGACATGGGTGCTTTTGCATAAAGATATTCCTTTGCAGTGTGACCTACAATAGCCCTTGCCCCCACCCCAAACATGCCCACAAAAGAAAGTAGAAGAGATCTGAATATCCAGTGTTCTGGAATGGTTTGGTCAATTATGATAATTTAACAGGAATCCAGTGATGCATATAAACATTGTTAGGAGGACAATATGTCTGCCTTGACACTTTTTGTTTAGGGTCAGCATACACTGTTAATGATGGTGGAAAACATATTCTGCCATAGCTTCGTAACACTAGGTGGTGTGTGCGTGCCTGGTATACTCAGGACTAAAGTTATTATGCTGGCCTGGGGTTTAAAAAGTCCTCCTTCAAATGAAACAAGATGGCATCAGGAGGGAGACAAACCATAAGAGACTCTTAATCTCACAAAACAAACAGGGTTGCCGGGGAAAGGTGGGTAGGGAGAGGGTGATGGGGTTATGGACAGTGGGGCAGGTATGTGCTATGGTGAGTGCTGTGAAGTGTGTAAACCTGGCGATTCAGAGAACTGTACCCCTGGGGCTAATAATACATTATATGTTAATAAAAAATAAAAAAATTATATAAAAAAAGGCCTCCCTCACCGTCGATGTCCTTTCAACATAACCCAAAAAAGAGAAGCCCATGGCCCTGTGTTGAGTCTTCATTCTACACCCGAGCAGTCAGTGTGGGAGAGGGGGGAGAGGTGGGCACTGAGCCAACTGCTTCCTTCTTCCAGGCACTGCCCTATGTCGCCCTCCTCATAGCCATGCTGTTCTTCATCTACGCGGTGATTGGCATGCAGGTGAGCACTAGTCACTTTCCCCCTGTGCCCCCTTTGCTGGGTAGCCCCAGATCTGTGGCAAGATGTGCCTTGGTCAGGGAGAACGGAAAGCCAGGGTCCTGATTTTCTAGGCAAGCATCTGTGCCCGGGACAGCCAGGCTTAGAAGAGCCAGGAGAGGTTGGGACATGCCACAGATGGCTGGGTTTAGTGGTACTCCTCACCCCCAATCTGGGCCTTGGGAGAATCAACTGATGGAGAATACCCACAGTTGGTTTCAGCAGCAGGAAATGTGATACTGAGAGAAGCTGTAATTGTTCTAGTTTCTGTACTGATGTTACTAAGAATATATTTAATGATACAGAAGTCTGTTGATAGCCTGGAAAGTTATGTTTTATCACCACCACCTGAGATTCCTTCTTGAAACCACCAGCTCCCAGATGCTGTGGAAGGGGCTGCACTGGGGTCATTATTTGGGATGGGTAGCCCCCTTTCAAAAAAGAAGCATGAAGCTGGCACTTCTGTGACAATGGCTAAGGGGCTACAGGATTCTTCCCTGCTTCTCCAGTGTGTGGAAAGGGATTTGGGCTTCATTCACTGCAGAGCCCTCATGGGAATGCTACCTGCCCTGCTGTTTGGGATGCTGTCTTTCAGATAAGGGGAGATGCGAGTGTCAAAGAGGTGGGGTGATGCCAGAGCCAAAGGGGTGGCAGCGCAAACTTCTCTGGAGGCGTAATAACATTTGCAGTTCACTAGGGATCTATTTGGGAGCTAGGAACTTTAGCCCCTGTAATTCAGCATGGGATGCCGTGTGCCCCAAATGGCCTTTTAAGACCTGATGTTCTTCTACAAAACAAGAGCTGTCACGGAGACCTGCAAGCTGCCCCCCACACACCACCACCAGTTTGCTCAGGAAGCTTTGCCAGATTCTTCTAAAATGGCCTGCTCTTCTACAAGTCCCACTGCTAATTCCCCCACACACACACACTTCCAGGAAAGGCCTCTCTCCTTTCTGTGGCTCACTGGCCCCTACTCTTGTCTGCAGCCTGATCTTTTGTCTTTGCACACTCCCATTCTTTTCATTTCCTGGGGCTCCTGGGCCATGTCCCATCTGCACCTTTGCAGGCAGTGCTTCCTCCGCCCAAACACCTCACCCTCCTGCTCACCTGACTACCTTCCACTGTGCCTTCAGTTCTGGGCCTAAATGTCACTCCTCCAGAGGCCTCTCCTGACCCCAGCCCCTGGCTGCAGATCTGTTCTGTGCTTCCCTGTCCAGCTGGATCATGCCAGCTCTCAGCAGGAGGGGCGGGCTCTCCGGTTGCCTGGTAGGAACTCCCCGAGGTGAGGATGCGCCTGACTTGGGCACCGTGCTCCTGGCGGTTAGCCTGGGTCCCGCCCCATGTGTGCCAAGCACTCCGAGAAAGCCCTCCTGGCTGTGGATCAAGCTTGTGTTAGTTCTAAATTCACCTGTGAATGTGTCGTGGAGATTGTTTTGGAAGGGAGGAGATATTATTATTTGTGGTTTTTTGTTTTTGTTTTTGTTTTTTACAAAATCTTTATTTCCTTAATAATTTCTCCACCTAGATGTTTGGGAAGGTTGCTATGAGAGATAACAACCAGATCAACAGGAACAACAATTTCCAGACGTTTCCCCAGGCGGTGCTGCTGCTCTTCAGGTGACTGAGTCCCACAAGGGCACATCTCTCTCTGGCTCTGGGCTCCAGAGTGACTCAGGACATGTGCTCTGTTATAGCACTGCAGCCCCTCCTGGTCGATGGTGGTGGCTTACTGTGTTTGTTTGTATTCTTAAACAGAGACCGTAGCCTTTCAGTCAGAGGAATTTCACTGAATTGTGGAAACTACTATAGTCATTCAGACTGGCTGTCTTAAGGGTTATCCCTTTGGAAGCTAGTAGGTCTACTAAGGTCACCAGGAAAATGGTCGGATACACACTTATGCATGGGAGCATGCACTTGAACACAACCCAAGAACATGGAAATTTAGCAGGAACAGAAAGGCCTTTGCACAGCCAACGGGGAATAAGATGCACAGTTTCAGATTTTATAGGATTGTTTCTAACCCCAGTTAACTTGCTTTGTAAACAAAATGCCTTGAAGTGAGAAGACTTTCTAGAAATTACACAGGTAATTTCTAATGAGTTTCGTGATTAAATAATGAGTCATTTACAATTTGGTAGTTTTCAGTTCTTTGCTTTCAAACAGATTGAATGGGGATCTAATCAAGTTGTCGGGTGTTAGGTCTTGAAAAAATTATTCAAGATTGTGACATGAAGGGGTGCCTGGGTGGCTCAGTGGGTTAAGCCTCTGCCTCCGGCTCAGGTCATGGTACCAGGGTTCTGGGATCGAGCCCCACATCAGGCTCTCTGCTGAGCAGGGAGCCTGCTTCCCCCTCTCTCTCTCTGCCTGCCTCTCCGCCTACTTGTGATCTCTGTCTGTTATATTTAAAAAAAAAAAAAAAAATTAAAAAAGAAAAAAAAGATTGTGACATGAACATTGAAAGAAGACACAAAAACATCCATATATATGGAAAGAATTGATGTGCTTGTATCAAATGATTTTTTTACATCAAAGGGAGCTGTAACAGGGCCTCCACTCAAAGAAGTTGCATTTGAAAATAAGTAGGAATTTCAATTTAGGAATTTTCACTGATTCATACTGGCTTTTCCCCCAAATCACTTAGGTTTTGCTCTAATTACAAATTTTGTTTTTTTAAAAAAAGTCATGAAGTCTAAGCTTCAAATCACTCCTTAGTCTACTAAAGCCCTTCGTCTTCTTAACCTAAACAAGGTGTGCCACAGGTGAAGCCTGGCAGGAGATCATGCTGGCCTGCCTCCCCGGGAAGCTCTGCGACCCTGAGTCGGACTACAACCCTGGAGAGGAGTACACGTGTGGGAGCAACTTTGCCATTGTTTATTTCATCAGTTTTTATATGCTCTGTGCGTTTCTGGTAGGTGATCACGACAGCTCTCTTTCTCAACCGACAGATGCTTGTGTAGCATTTGGGATTCAGACCATGGGTGTTGCCCTGTTGAACTATTGTGGGGTATCATACGTTGCTGTGCACTCTAGACTTCATTTGGTGGTGGAAGGTTTTTCCCCAGCAGGTGTGTGTTACTAGCACCTTCATTGTGAACAGGGGTTTGATGCTCACTAACAGGCTTGGGACAGTCACCACCCCAGCTTCTCAGGGATGCCAGTGTCTTTACAGAAGTTCCACAGTCACTGCACATAGCAGTGACTCAGCAGCGTGAGGCAGTTGGTGGCCATGGAATTATAAAACTGCAGTGTGCCTCGAAAGGGCCAAATGACATGGCCCTTGCCTTCCCCTAGGAATTTACCAAAACCAAAACCATCTGGAGAACCAGCGTTCTCCAGAAAGAAAGTTTTTTGGCCTCTCTCAGAGAAATGGGTTTCAAATGTGTCATGACCCTTGTAATTAGGAGGCTCTTACTGGGGTCTAACCCCATCTGCTCCACTACAGGTGAAGCACCTGTGCTCTGATTTGCCTTTTTCAGATCATCAACCTGTTTGTGGCTGTCATCATGGACAACTTTGATTATCTGACCCGGGACTGGTCTATTCTGGGGCCTCACCATTTAGATGAATTCAAAAGAATATGGTCAGAATATGACCCTGAGGCAAAGTAAGTTGAAAAGGCTTCCATGTGACTTGCGTGAGCTGTTTCTAAAGTGTTGGCTGTGATTTTTGTGCAAGGTGGGCAGGACTGAAGGTTCAGGCCGGACAGCTTTTCCCTGGACCTCACACTGTACTCTGTCTTCAGAGGAAGGATCAAGCACCTCGATGTGGTCACACTGCTCCGCCGCATCCAGCCTCCCCTGGGCTTTGGGAAACTGTGCCCACACAGAGTAGCCTGTAAGGTAAGTGTCCTCTATTGTGTGTCTGATGGCCTCTCTGCATGGACTCCCTGCGTCATTCAACACACACTAAGTGGCATTCTGCCGAGCCTTCCATCGGGCATTGGGGATGCAGAGATGAATCCTGTGTGGTTCCTGTCCTGAGGAGCTATCAGATTTGTAACTCTTAGAGGACACCCTGTCAGCCAACAGTAACAATAGGAGGGGATTGTGTCACTGGGTGGGCAGATGGAAAGGTGACATTTGCATCAGATCCAGAAGGACAGAAGTGGGAGGGCATTGCAGAAAGGGGACACAGCTCAGATGTGGAGGTCAGAGAATGGCCATCATGTTGGCACATGGAGAGTCACTGGTGTGGCTGGAATGTAATGGAAAGTGGCGGGGGACTACGGGCGCAAGCCGAGCACAGCTCCAAGGAGCCCTCTGTGCCAGGCTGAGTCCCACAGAAGAAGCATCAATAGAGTCTCATGGTATTAAGTTGCCCCTTGGCAATGGGAGAGTAAACAGGAGACCACCCAGAGAGCTACTGGATTCACCCAGAGTGAGGTCAGTGGAGGTGGGGACAGAGGAGCACAGAGCTGAAAGGTGTGCTTAGGAAGTAGGATGGAGAAGACATGGTGCCCTGGATATTTCCTAGCTCAAGTGACCGTGGACATGGTGGCGTACTCTGCCACCATGGTGCCTGTCCCCATAAGCCATACATCAGTGGTGGCCTCTCAGAGTTGGGTCCACATCTCCTATCCCACCCCACCCCACCCCACCCCACTTCTGTAGTTTTCACCCCAGACCATGCTCTCTCTAAGACCTAGCTGAGATTTGTTCTTCTTCCATAGAGCTCCCAGGGAACATAGTAGCAACAGAAGAGAATTCCCCTTCCTGAAGCAGACATGCAAGATTTGCTTACTGCAACTGCCCCTAGAAATCCAGCCAGCCACACAACAGCTGGTCACCTCTCCCCATGGGTCTGAGACGATTCTGGGTTCAGCCATTTTACCCAGTGTTGCTAGGCCAGCTCTGGGCGGAGCCCAGGATAACAGAGCGGAGTCTACAATGTACTGCAGGCTTTCAAAGAAAACTTTGGAGGCAAGCTCATTGTTCTCTGCCCCGAAAGTCCAGAAAACCACATTGGCGGGTCCTTGGGTCTTTGCCCACATCGTTGCTTCTCTGTAGCCTAGACTCTGGATGAAGGTACAGAGAATAAGCCACAGAAGTTAACTTTTTTTCATAAATTTTTCAGTACCAACCTCTTTTCTGCTTTCCAAAAGTGAGATGGGTTCCAGCTCATGGCTGTCGTTTTGTGTTTACTTTTCCAGACTCTTTTATATAAAGGATCTAGGTATCCTTGAGGCACAATACAGTCCCATTTTGCTGGTTCAGGAACTTACCAGGGAAAGCGAATGGACATGCGGTCTCCCGTGGCGGCCTGTGCTGGGTTTGGAGACACATGGTTGACAGTAGGACTAGAAATTTAGGTGGAATGAGTCATGCAAATGCGAGACTCTAGTCCCTTAATAGGGAAGAGAAAAAGTGTTAAAAAATCTCTTAGGACACTTTGCCAGCCCAAAATAAGAAATTTGGAACCATTAACAATTACAAATACCACTTACTTAGCTCGGATTGTGTGCCAGGCATCCCCTGAATCTTTGCATCCATGATTCCCCTTAACCCCAGCTGGGTGTGCCATCTGCATCTGCAGCAGAGGTAACCAGGGC
Source organism: Mustela nigripes (assembly GCF_022355385.1). Classification (NCBI taxonomy): domain Eukaryota; kingdom Metazoa; phylum Chordata; class Mammalia; order Carnivora; family Mustelidae; genus Mustela; species Mustela nigripes. The sequence continues at coordinate 22,582,905 of NC_081558.1, forward strand.
CCAGAGAGGGTGTCACTCCCGCAAGCCCCCTCCTCAGCTCCCAGTGCTGGTGTTCATGGGACCAGAAGGGAGAAGATAAACAGGAAGTAGGGGTCCTGCTCTGAAAGACCAGACAGAGCAACCATGTAGAGTTGTAGGAAACACTGCACGATGGACCCACCAGAGCAGGGTTCCCCAAAGGACACTCCCTGTGTTAGGAATAGTGATACCCAAGTCCCAGGACCTGTGCCTGGCTTGTATCTGTTGTATTGTCTCACCCTCACCGCAGCTTTAAGGATGTGCCCAGAAGGGAGGCCTGACCCCAAGACCTGGGGAGGGACAGAAGAGCACCCGGACAGTCAGGTCTTACACAGTTGAGGTTAAAAACAAGCAGAGCGTACGATCCACATGCCAGCATGTGTGTTTCACGACTAAAGCCTTGATCGGTGTCAGCTCCGAGTCCCCCCCAGATGGTAGGTCTTCCCCAAGGAGTTGTAGAATTGACCTGTTGACTAGAAAGAGTCAAGGGATAAACAGAGAATCAACACCAAAAAGGGACATGGCTGTCATCCATCATTCACCTTCTATTGAGAAACGTCTTCTGTTTACAGAGACTAGTGGCCATGAACATGCCTCTCAACAGTGATGGGACGGTCATGTTTAATGCAACCCTGTTTGCTCTGGTTCGAACAGCTCTTAAAATCAAGACAGAAGGTGAGCATTCCTGGGACAAGAGGGGAGGGGTGCCATATCTCTCCTTGCATTCTCCCATCTGGGCCTTTTCTTGTCGGAGGGGAGGCCCTGAGAAAGGGGGCAGCGAGTACTAGGCCAGCTGGCTGTCCCTCCCTGCCTTTATGCTCCACTTTGTCCCAGAAAGACTTGCAGTGACTCCTGCCACTGCTCACGACAGAGCAGGAGAAATGCGATGGACGGAGCAGGGCTAGGGCAGAGACAGGACCACCACAAACGTGCTCACTCCAGCTGTCCCTTTCTGCTGTGTGACCTGCAGAGAGGGATTTCCCAGTGGTGAGCTCTAGCTTCTTTCTCTGTTGAAAAGGAATAAACATGCATCTGTCAGGAGGAGTCCCGAGGCCAAGAGGAGAGGATGTCTGCAGGAGCCCCTCTGCCAGGGGGAAGCAGAGAGCTGGCATCGGGGACCATTAGCAGCAGCGTCTCCCCCACTGAGCTCAAACCGCCTTGGTCTTCATGGCCACACTCAGTCCTGGAGGGTGGCTGCTGGGGTTGGCTCAGTAATGATGTGAGAGTGAGACAGAAAGCAGATTGCAGCAGGTTGGGGAATGACAGGAGACGGGAAAGTGGAGGCTGGCTGTGAAGGAGCCAACTCTTGACGCACTCCGCGGAGGAGAGGGAAGAGGGGCCAGCAAGGCACAGCTGCGGTCTGCAGAGGGCTGTCTGCTAGCAGCCTCAGAGCACTAGGTGAACCTCTGCACGAAGCCAGTCTCTCCGAGCTCCCAGTCCCCCTGGCAGTGTGCTCACCCATCCCTGGCCCTGGCCAGCCTGTCACCGGGTGAGGTAGAAGGCAGGGTGGTTTTAGGGACTGACAGGTTAGCTGAGGAGATAGGCTTCAGCCCATGTAATAAAAGACCAGATTTTGGGGGTGCTGACGAGTACCTGCAGTAGGTATTGAGAGAGTCTCATGTGGGTGAATTGGAGGCAGAGGGTTTGGAACAGGCAGTGGAGGAATAGAAGGCATCCTAGCTGGGGGCAGTGGGGAGGGATAGGCCTTGGCTAGGAGGGTAGGACGAGATCATGCTGCATAGGCCTTGAATTCCAGAATAAAACACGCTTCCCACCGTGGAGTGACTGTCTGGTAGAAGGCTCACCCACTACTTGCCTGTGACTCCTCAGCTGGAGAGCCCTGGGGGAGGGGAGCCCCATCTCATCTGAAGGCTCTGCTCCAGGCCAGGCTGGGAAGGAAGCAGCCCTCGTGGGAACAGACAGGAGAGCTGGCTGAGAGAAGCAAGGCTCCTTTTCTCCTCTTGCTTTTTGAATTCAGGGAACCTGGAACAAGCTAATGAAGAACTCCGAGCTGTGATCAAGAAAATCTGGAAGAAAACCAGCATGAAACTGCTTGACCAAGTTGTCCCTCCAGCTGGTGGTCAGTGCAATCTGTTTTCTAAGTGGTTCTTGACCTCACATTGGTTTTAATGCAAGGATCTCCAGCAAGCCCAGAGGGGTTTGCAGAATGCTTTACATATCTGCTAGAGCATTTGGGCCCACAGCTAAAGAAGGCTCTTTGGCCTTTTGGTGTAATTACAGGAGGACCATTCCAGACAAAGGAGAGGCTTCAGGGGGAAGGAGACCCAAGACCCAGATGGCTAGGGCAGGGGTTTTCTGGTTGGCAGAAGAATTTCCGTGGGAAAATGAGCTTACTGTCTCAAAGAGCCTGTATTTTTTCAAACAAAATGAAATATTTAAAATTAGTTTCCATTTATCCTTCAACATGTTCTTGAAAATGTCTCAGAAAAAATAGTTTTCAGAAAATGGTATTTTTGAAATGTTCTCAAGACTGAGTTTACCATCATAATTACCAAAAATGTCCCTTTAACTGGAGTTTAGAGTTAGAACTAACAGGCATGCTTATTTCCTTTTGTTATTTGTCATAAAATAACGGACTAAACTTTTTCAGATGTATATATATATATGACACACATATATATAATATATATACTGTTTTTCCATTTTTGTTTAAGTACGCCGGACTTAGATGTTGAGGTGGTTGTTTCGTGACTATTTTATTTTCACGTTTTAAAGGTGCAGGATCCGTTCACTCCGTGCCACAGCCCCAGGCAAGCTAGTATTCTAGCTGCCCCTAGCCCCAGGCACATGTGAGCATTTGGTGTGTTTTGTAACCAACCCCACTTTTCTAGCATCACCGCTCCTGCAACTTTCGGGATTTATCGGGCTCAGGGCTGGAAGCCGACTCCGGGACCCCAGGCCAGGATGGTGGCCAAGGCCTCTCCCTCTGAGAAGGTGACAGTCTCTGGCTCTTGGGAGACACAGAGAGAGAGAGAGAGAGAGAGAGCAGCATGGCGGCCAGCTCTGCTCCCCAGCATGAAGCCAGAGCAGTGTGAGCTTTTGTTGTGGAGGGGGTCACCCCTAGCTGGTGCAGCCAACTGCTCAAAGCCGGGGGAGACAGCCCCAAAGAAATGATAAAGGGAAAGTGCACACACAGAATGCCCCCAAATCCAAAGAACAGAAAACCCCTAGCTCCCAGCTGGCCCCCCACGGGAGAACTGGTACTGCACATTTAAAACGATTCTTTGGTTTTGTTTTCCTTGCAGCTGCGCACCCAGTGCTCGCATGGCTTAGAGAAATTGCTTTTTAAGACTGTTGTAACAATGTGCTTGAGCTTTTTCTGCAGCCTCCATTCCTTTCAAGTCTCAGTCTTTCAGAATATTCTGAAGCAATTCTGTTTTAGGGTGGTGGCATGGAATCAGGGTTATCTCTTGGCAGCCGTATTCCCCTACACTGTTTCTCAAATCCAGATGCATGCTTCAGAATAGCGGCTGCGCGTCCCGGTAAACCCAGCCCCTGACCCCACCACCCCCCACCCCTGGCCCCGGGGCTGGCCTGCCCTGCCCCAGCGCCTCTCAGCTGACTGGCCCCCTTCTTTACAAATCAGTCTCACCCAAGCATCTGGGGGGGAGCGTAGCTGCATTATTGTGAAGCTTTCTTTCTTTTAGTTAGACCAGGAAAAAAAGGTCCAGAGTTTGGCTCACCATGCTAGCATCCTCAAAACATCCAACTTTGAGCTCTGTTAGACTGCTAGTAAAACATCTCTGCGCTTTCTTAGCCTGATACCTGGGCCCGGCCTTTTTTCTGCATTTCTAAGGAAAGATTGGGGTTTAGGATGACAGGTGTTTACCTATTTCAAAATGGCAGCAGGAGGCATAGTGAAACCCAAGGAGAAGGCCCTTAGGAAATGACATGCCTGTTGGAGTATGTCCCCACGTTGGTGCTCTTCCAGGCCAGACCCCAAGTGCCACCACACTGGAGAGGCTCAGAGCAGGCAGGGACTCTGAGGCCACCATCAGTGCACTCTGTAGGAGGTGTGTACGCAGCAGGGTTTTTCCGCCTGCGTTCCACCAGTTCTTTCTGTTTCTTCTTTTCTCTTCCCATAGACTCATCAGTTCCCAGCCTTGCCCCACATTGTGGCACAGTTGGAAAATGGGAATATTTGTTCAGCCAGCAGATGGCTAGCTCCCCGGGGCCGAGGGGCTCTGTCCCACAGGCTATACCCTGGCCAGAATTGCAGACCCCGCCAGGCCAGCTGCTCCTAGTACCCGGGACCAGCCCATGTGGGGCATCGGGGAGCCCCTCACAGGCTTAGTGACAGTGGGGCAGGGGCCCATTTTGGGAAGCTTTGTAGCTCAGGGTGGTGTGAGGTACCCCCCCCCTTTCTCTGCCCAGGTATTCACAAGGTTCTGAGAAGGAGCAACCCCAGGATTCAGCCCCAGAGGAGCAGTGGGGAACTGTCCTTCTACACCATGGCAAGGCAGGGGCCTGTGGCTGCAGGCACAGCCTGCCTGTCCTCTCCGTCCCCTGTGCTCAGTGGTCCCCATCTCCCAATCTTGCACATGTTCTGGGCTCCACTCTTCTTCAGTCTTCTGCCGTGTCATGGCTTTAACCCCTTTCTGTAGGAGTTCCCTATTCTCCTGGGGATGTCCTTCCTGTGGGCCTCCACTCTGACTTGGATCTTTGGTTCCTTTGCCTTGCAGAGCTCAAAAAGCTGACCCCATCTATTTCTCTCCAGGCCTGAGCCCAGATGGCCTTAGCGCATCCATTCCTTCTGTCCCTTCCTTTTCTAACCAGCTCTAGCTTTGATTTTTTCCTGTTTCTGAGAGCTTGTCCTCTGCCCAGCCACAATCAGCTTAGCATTTTAGTGGAGAAGACCAAGTGGTGGCCTGCCTCCACTCCAGAGCGGCCAGTTGGTCAGAACCATAGTCATCCCCTGCCTGAGCACCCTACTGCCCCCAGTTCTGGGCCAGAGAGAGCCAATACCCTCCCACGGGAGCTTCCTGGACCCCTGTAGGCCAGCACCGGCTGGGTTTGAAGGGAAAAAACGGTTAGGTGTGCATTCATGGGAAGCATTCCAGTGTGGAATGAGGTGGGCATTCTGTAAACCTAGTGTTTTTTTCTGGGACCCCCCAGAGAAGACTTGATACCCAGGACTGCAGGGGATAGCTGTGGCACAGAAGGCAGAGGCCCCCTGGATCCCCAAGATTGTCAGCTGTGAGCCCACCTCCCTGCATGCAGCTCAGTAGAGAGGCTTGTACTCTGGGGGAGGCAGCCCCAAAGAAGTACGTGGTCTGTGTGGCCAGAGCTGGGCTGTATCTGAGTGGGTGGTGTGGAGGAAGAGGAAAGCCTACGCTCGGGAGGCCTACTGCCCTGGGCTCACATCCCAACTCAACCAACCAGGGCTGGTCATTCAGCCCCGCTCCACCTGTTGGGGGTTGGGGGCGGTGGGTAGGCCGCTTCACCATCGCAGAGCTGTTTCAAAGAGGCCATGACACCCACATGGAGCTCCTCTGCGAATATGGATGCCCAAGAGTAGAGGCAGCTGGAAGGCATACCAGATGTACCCTCAGCAAAAGTGAGAGCAACTTGGGAGCAAAGTTGGTGTGAAGTGTCAAGACCTAAATGGTCTGTCCGCCTCTCCCCTCCTCCCCTCCCCGCCATGGGCAGTGCATCATTAGGCCATTTGCACCAGTCTGAGACAGACACAGGACATGGTTTCACATGCTACCTAAAGCCTTCATCCCTTTGGTGGTCCCTACACCACTTCAGGACTTCTTGGCTGGGGTTTGGGAGGAATGCAGCTCTCGTCTTAAGGCCAACCTCCCCAAGGCATCTTCTTAATCAGTAGCACTGAATGGCTTCTGACAGGGAAGTGTGGAGAGGCTGCATACAGCACCCTGGTGATATCCAGAAGGGGATGGTTCCCACACGGGTACTGAATGAACCCCACACAGGGTGCATTAGGGAATGCATAGGGTCCCAGTGGCCCCCAACCCATCATGTTCCACATCCATTTCAGTGGATGCCACTGTCAGCAGGCTGCCAGCTCACTCTCATCCAGCCCAAGCACTTTGGACTACCCTAGCATGGGGCTGGGTGCTTCCAGGCCTCCTCTTGGGTCATGCTCACGCCTCCTCTAAGAGGTGTAGCCCTGTTTACAGAGGAGAACACAAGCCCCTGGCCCCAGCTCTGCCTGCGACTCTTGCAAGGGCAGCCTGCGTACAAGCTCAGCTGCTGAGGGCCCGCAGCCCTTCCTCCTCCCGTCCTCTACAACTTCTGGGGCCCTAAGCTTTTTGCCCAGGGACCATTGCAGATCTGGGGGCATGCACCCCAGGGAGGACAGGGCTGGTGGAGGCCATTGGGCAAACGCATTGTGGTTTACCATGAGACAGCCAGAGCCTCTATTCTGCCTCATGCATCACTTTTAAAACACTCAGCGGAGTTCCAGTTCCCCAGCAGTCCATGCTGGAGTTGTTCCGAACAAAGCAGAAATAAGCTCAACTTCGAGGTTAGTTGGAGCTGTTGCTTGCACTGCCAAAAATAAGCAATTCTGGGTTACAAACAGAGAAATGGCATATGGAGGCTATTGGAACAGAATCACAGGGGCACGTGAAAATCTGGGTTTGCAGCCACTTTCCTGAACCTTCCTCCTCTTCTGAGCTTGTCTGTCACTTTCTGAGGTCTCTGTCTTTATCTCGAAGCATCGGGATTTGGATGGTTAATTGCTCTTTGGTGTTCATGGTAATTACACATGCAAATCCCTATGTGCAGGGGTGAAAATAGGACCCAGGAAGTCTTTTTTTGTTTTGTAATTTTTATTTTAAGTAAATAACCAAGACAGCACTCCATAGTGTTACTAATACCCTGCTCTAATAAACTCATAACAAACATATCGTTTTCTGCAATTTTGAGTATCAGTTCATGGGACTGACTCTAATTTTGAGCCTTAACTGCTTTGCAAAACCTTGCTTTTTGCTAGATTTAGTCTCCTGTGTCCTCACCCAGAGCTCAGTGCCCTGGGCGCTGTCCCGCCCTGCCCCCCACCCCAGCCCCCAGAAAGAGTTGAGGCTCCTGGTGCAAATGTGCTGATTCGGGAGAGCTGTGTCTGGTCTCTCCGTTTAGATGATGAGGTAACCGTGGGGAAGTTCTATGCCACTTTCCTGATACAGGACTACTTTAGGAAATTCAAGAAACGGAAAGAACAAGGCCTGGTGGGAAAGTACCCTGCGAAGAACACCACCATTGCCCTACAGGTGAATTGTCCTTTTGTTTTATTCTCTTTTCACTAACCATTTTACAAGCTTATTTGAAATACTAGAGAGCTGGCTATTCATGGTTGAGCAGTGCCACAAGGATTTTGTTTAAACTGAGGTACCGCACACCCCCCAAAATGTGGACTAGCCATTTCTGGGCTATGAGGTAAGTGCCCACCCCTTGCTTTATCTGTTGCACCCACACTGGCTGTGGCCCCCGGGTGGCAGGGCCCCCAGGACAGGGGTGGAGGCCCAACCCTGGCAGGCCCCAGGGGGCCAGTGGTGTCTTGTACCCTGTCTCCTCCCGGCTTCTCCAAAGACAGTGTCCTTAGGCAGGCCCCCACCTCCCCCCAGCCCTGGGCTTGGGCCGTAGCTGCCCAGGAAACGGCTTTCCATCTGAACGCAAGTGCTTTGTTTTGTTTCTGTTTGTTTCTTACCCCACTGCTTGTTGGTTTTCGGTCCATTTCAGTGACATCCATCACCTCCTGGTGTGCGTGTGCGTGCGGATGGGTGTGTGCGTGCTGCATGTGTCGCAGTGTGTCTCTGTGTGTGTGTGTTTCCTGGTGGCCGTGAGGCTTGCTGTGCAAACGCTGCTCTGTGCCCAGGCCAGCCTCTGGTCCTTTTCCCTGCGCCAGCCGCAGCCTGCCCCAGGCTCCTGGAGGGTGGACGTGGCTTACAGGAACTTCTGGTTCCAGCCAGGGCCCATTTGCATTTGAGATGTAGAACCCTAGGTAAGCCCAGATCTCTGGCACGGGAAGCAGGTGTATGGAGGAAGGGGGTCCCTGTGAAGCTTGCAGGAAGAGGGGCGAGGAAGGGAAGTTCGTGAGCAAGTGTTGGCAATAGAGAAAGCAGGGTGAAAAGGGAATGAGATGTTAAGAACGGGCAAAAGGGAACTACAGAGGTTGGCAAGCTACAGGAACACCTGTCCAAACTAATCAAAGCCCATCCTCTCTGCTACCCAAGTGTCTGAAGTCCATCACGAATAAGATAAGAGTTTTTTCCATCTTCATTTGTTCACTCTAAAATGACTTTTATGTCTGTTAACGTCACGAGCTTTACATTGGATTATATAGGGTATTAGCAGGATTCAGCATGGAATAGTCCTTCACCTTTTTCTGGAGAAATATGCCCAGCATTGTTTTGTGTTCCAAGAGATGGTGCAGTGAAGGGAGGGCTTGTCTGTGAGCTTGCTGTGAGAGAGGACCTGAACGTGAATGGCCATGAGTGAGGGCATGTGGGTGCATATGCAGATGGTGGGTTAGTCAAAGTCCTTCACGAGGGCACCTCTGCTCTGCCCAGACAGCTGCAGAGCCAGGGGAAGAAGCCAGGATGCTCAAGCTAGCCGAGGATGATTTCCGATCTTTATTTCTCTGATCATCTCTCCTAAAAGTGGCTCAGTGAACCATGGGCTCAGTCCAGCAGCCCATTGCTGCCTCAGGTTGTGGAATTTGTGAGTAAAACTTTCCCTTCCGTCCCCTCCAGTTTGTAAAAGGGACGGCCTTCCTCCCGACCACTGTTCACAGGTAGCCTTAGAAAGACAAAAGCAAGCTGTAAAGATGTGTTTGTAAATCTGAACAGGCGTGTGGTCCATAGGCTCTTGAGGGCAGCGTGGCCAAGCTGGGTTCAAGGAGACGGTGTGATGAATGACCTTCTGAAGATGCTTCCCTAAAGTGGCCCTGGGCCTGGAGTTCTAGACTGGCTGGATTTCCAGCGTCATGGTCCCCTCCTCCTTCAGGGAACTGCCTGATGTTCTCGGATTCTATGTGGTGGGGTTGGTAGGACTTGATGACTTTTCTCAAGGGGGATGCATACTCTTTCATGGATGACTAGGTCATAATTCTCAGGAACCAAGTTAGCTCTGTGCTATGAGACCTTTCTATCTTCTGGGGAAGGCATGCTTGGTGACCACATGAGCAGAGTTCTCCCTTCCCTGAATCCCCAAGACTTCCCCATCAGATGGCTTCAGTTGCTGCTGCAGCGTCTGGACATAATGTTTTGATGTTTTAAAGCCTGAAAACCAACACATGACTAAGTAATTACCATATTTCATGGATGGGCTTCCCTGAGTCTTTAAAGTTACAGTTTCAAATGGTGATAAAACTGCCTTTTTAAGTCATGAGGTAAAAGATACTGTTATATCGTGTTACCATAATGTTTTTCTCCTCAACATTTTTCATTTTGTTTTTTGTAGAAAGAGTTTCATTTCCTTGGTGAAATCAAACATTTCCTGTTAGATGATGATATCGGTGCATCTTTACCCGGTTCTGTTGAGAGTTGAGGCTATGACTATAATTTATGTTGAGTACACACACAGCCTAGAAGATAAAGTTGTTCATAACTTTGACAGATAAATTCTAAAAGTATATTGGATTCCAAAGCAAACATTAAAAATAGGAAATTCTGGTCTCCTCGAAGGGTAATTCTAATTACATTTTTGGCCTCCTCTGTCCTAGAAGTGGCTTTAAATGTGATTTGTCACTGTACGTTTAATAAGCACAAGGAGGTGCTTCCTTTCTGTGTGAAGAAACATTCTATGATGACATAGTAGTTAGGGACACGGGGTCGAATGGCAGTGGAACCCACAGTATCCCCAGGACAAGGACACAGATGTGCCAGGAAGCCCCTACACGGGGGCTGGGTGGGATGAGGTGCTTTTCCCCACACCAGGGTGCCGCGTGGCTGACAGATGGCTTGCTCATGGGAGGTGGAGTGTGAGCGCAGACGTACGACCTAGGCATGTGCGTGTTTGTGCTGCGGAGAGTGCAGTCTGTTTGAGCGGGATCAGAACTGGTCCACGTTCTCTGCTCCCCATGGAATGGTTCTCAAGGGCACATAGATGCACTGGAGTTTCCAGCCCTGGGGGCTCCATCTGGTCTCCCTCTGTTCAGACCTCCTGCAGTGTTCCCTTCTACACGAAGGGGATCCTTGTGTGGGGAGGAGCTTGGCACCCAGTGTCCTCTGGCCTCTGTGGTCTGAATGAGTGTGCAGTTCCCATCCGTCCATCCATCTTCATTAAAGCCAGCCTTCTCTCCAGCCTTCTCCTGAGGGTCAGAGAGAAGCTGCATCAGGCTGCCTTTTTGTTTTCCTCGCCACCCACTCTCCCATGTGCCATATACCCACTTCAGTTTGACTCCACATCTGCTCTCCCTCCATTCCTGCTGCATCGAGTGACCTGCGAGTTTCCACCAAGAGCAAGTCAGTAAAGGAACACAGCTCTGCAGCCTTGAAAGTGCTCAGTCCCCTTCCCATCAAACAGCAGTGCCCCATCAGATCTTCCAGATATAAGATGCAGACATGAATTAGTCCAGTGCCTCATGGAAAAGGGAAAAAAAAAATCGCAAAGTGGGAAAAGTTTTGTTCATTTCTTTTTCTTTCAACACTCAAGGATTCCCTTTATGCCAAAGATACTCTGGTAAAATCTGAGGAGACACTATCCCCCAGTCATCCCAGATGGGAGCCTGCCTATCTGTGATGACAGGAAGACTTTAGAGGGATAGTCTTTCTCACCTCTTTGGAGGTTGGGTTTAAGGAGGAAACCATGATTTCCAGCTGGTAAAGAGTTAGGTGGTTAGGTTTTCTGTGAAAGCCTGCACCGCAGCCAACAGATGGTGATGTGGGTGGTCGAGTGGAAGGGTGGGCGCTATAAAGAACCTAGCAACTCTCAGTCCCTGCTGTGCGCTGATGCGGCCACCTTGGGGAGGCTTGGCGCAGGAGGAGAGGAAGACACGCCCTGCAGACGTTTCATCTGTGGGGTAGCAGACTCCTGTTAGTTAGTTACCTTAGTTTAAAAAGTAGCAAGGTATTTTTCTTTTTTTAAAGCATGAGTCCATTTCAAGCCATAAAAAAGGCTTTTTTCTTCTTTTTTAATCTGAGAACAGATACTAACAGATGAGATTTCACTGGCTGATTCATTTGTTTCAGATGCTTGAACGGATGCTTTAGAATTTTCTGCCTGAGCTACAGCACCAAGCTCGTTAGTCGGAAGGCGTTTGTGGCTAAGGCCTTGAAAGGGAAAAGTCTCAAGTGGGCTTATTTCTACTGAAACAGCATTTCAGGAGAAATGCAGGAAAAAGCAAACCCAAGGCCCCAGGGAGACCCCTTCCAAGCAAAGCACTCCTCCAGAAGGTGGAAGCAGGGTCATGGCTCACCTGCAGAGCCATGGCCTCCTGTCGCGGATGCTGCTCCCGGTGGCTCTTTTTCATGGAAGGGAACGTGCAAAAGGCTTAACAGTTTTTCCCTTCCAAGCAGAGACTCAGAGAAAGGGAAAGAGAGAGAGAGAGAGAGAGCAAAGGAGGGGGGCAGCCGCCCCCCAGAGAAATGAAATGAACACAACTTCCTGACGCTGGCCAGTTAAAAAAAAAAACACACATAATAAAATGATGAAGCAGACCTGCCTACGGTGGGCAGCTGACTTCGTTCCAAAGTCCTGCGTCCCTAGTTTGCCCGAACTCCCAAAGACTGGCAGGCCCCTGGGCACTGAGCTGACAGAGTTCCTTTTATATGCCAGTCCGCCATGACCTCCTGACCCTCCGGCCCCCACTCTCTGCAGTGACCCAGTTGAGAATGCAGTGGGAAGTGGGCAGGCCAGGAAGCTCAGACACACCATTGAAACTAACACATACACCCGCATGCCAAAACCAGTCCAGGTAACACCTCAGGTTCCATCTTAACGTGTCCACGGGAAATACCACCACACCCAAACCTCATCCAACATTGTCCGTCTTTAATTCGTGCTCAAAGCCAGTCTGGGGATGCCTCTTTGGAAACAGTGTGGTCTAGTTTCAAGGACACTGGGAGTCAGGGAACCTGGGTTCTAGTCCCAGCTCCAGCGTTCACTTGCTGCGTGACTTTGGGCAAGACACTTAACCTCTCTGTGCCTCAGTTTCCTCCATCTGTAAAATGGGGGTAATAATGTCGACCTACCTCACAGGGCTGTTGTGAGGAATAGCTAAGTGATTGTAAAGCACTTTGAACGTATAATTGCTTATTATTAAGACTACAACATAATAATATCATATGCCTGTTTACTACCGGAACTTTAAGAAATTCTTGTTTTTCTTTGATCTCTGTTCTGTTCTGTACTGTAGTTATCCACTGAGAAAGAGAATTCTACCCCTTTTAAAGAGATCTGGGAAATGTATAAAGATGTACACAGAGTTACCTCTACAGGTTGTGTTTTCACATCTTAGAAATTGTAGACTTTTGCCCAAGGAGTTGCTTCATGAGGGAGTCTGAAATTCTCAGTGCTGAGGAGCTTCTACATCCAGTGCTGAGCCCAAGACGCTCCAAGGAGCCAACCAGAGTTTTAAGACCAATATTCAAAAGTAACTGTAGTGGGAAAACTTGACATTTCTGAAGTACGTAGAGAAAAGCAGCTCTTCTTTGTAAGCCCCGTTGGCCTGCCCTCGTCACTGACAGAAGGTTTTGTGGTGGGTGCGTGGGTGCACGTGCGTGTGTGAGAGGGTGGGCAGAACGCAGTGGAGACAGCCAGTGGCATGTGGGGAAGCCCTGTTCCTGGCTGGACTCGTTCCAGAGCTGGGAAGAGCAGCATTAGTGGGGTCCCTGCAGGCCCGTCCTGGGCACCGCTGGCAGGCTCTCTCCCAGCCCTGAGGTCTGGTCCAGTGATGTCCTTTCTGCTGTGACCTTTGGCCCCAGTGGCTCATGTTACCAGGCATCTGGCCTGTCGGCGCTTAAGTGGATTCCCTCGCCTCACTTAGGGAAACAGGCCTGGCCCCTGATTCTGCTCCCACTGTGCGGACTGCTGTAAGTCTAGGTGGGTGGTGGGTTTTTATGGATCCTCACAGCAGAGTCCACGGGGCCCAAGAGCAGGTCTGACTTCACGCAGCACCCCAGGCAGTGGTGCAAAGTAGGGTTGAGGGTCGGCCGGCACATTCTGGTGTGGCCACACCCTTGTGAAGATGTTGAAGCCTCTCTCTGTACGGGTGCCTTACAGATTGCCTATATCCAGTCCCTCCCCAGGTCCTCCAGATCCCTCTGTGATCCAGCAACTGAAAGGCTAAGGCCTGGTGTAGCAGGGGCCTCTGGGATCCTGTTCTGGTCCGAAGGCCCACTCTGCCCTGATGGGTTAGTGACTGGGATGTTCCACTTCTTAAGAGTTTGGTGTATCATCCCTGGAAAGGAGGCTGGTCAGCCCCATGGGCACAGGTGTGGAGCTAATTCACCATCAGCTGAATGATCCCTCTGTTTCTGACCCACCCCAACGTCTAGTTTATTAAACAATGAAGGGCAGTATGTGCTTGCCATGTCTCAGGGCCAGGGTGACCAGCTGACTTCTAGAGGAAGTCTCCACAGGGTGAAGTCTCAGCAGAACAGCCCCAAGCGATGGGCATGGCAGGGCTTTCCCATATGCCTTCCTGCAGCCCTTCCAACTAAGGAAAAACTAGAAAACGAACTTTCTGAATGGAATTAGAGAATGGTTTCAATGAAGCAAGAGACGCTGGCCCCAGTGTTGCTGAGTGACAGTGCTAGCCATGGCTGCTAGCCAAGAGCAGCTGATGGAAACATCCAGAAGTCATGAGGTCTGCCTCTGACTTAAGCTTCCCTGAAACTTGGCCTGTAGTCAGACTGCAGACACCTCTGTCCTTTCTCCTAACCTTGCCAGAAGAGTATAGCTCTGAGTGTAGGAAAGTTGTAAGAGACAACTCAAGTTTCTTACCTGAAAATCTTCACAGACTCAGCAGAATCCATGGTGCTAGACTCTTGGGGTCCTGGATGGAAAACACGATGCAGGCCGGGGTCCATCGTAGGGAAACAGATGTAAGGTTGTGCACCAGCCTCTTGGTGGTTACACTTTGTAATTACGCCGTGGTGTGACACAGCCATAAATTCACAGCATTGTTGGGTACTGGATTCTCTACTTTTTCTGAAAGGCAGGGGATCTTTTCCCTGTGACAACAATAATGATGATTTTCAAAATCAAATCAAAATAATGATGATTTTCAAAAGTCTTCGAGAAGTTCTAGAACTACTGAAAAGAAGTTAAGGCAGGTTATATAATGTAGTAGCAGAAGGTCTTAATTATTGTGGTGTGTTACTGAATAATACCAACCTAGTGTCCTTCATTAGCCCTAATGTGTCAGTTTTCCACGGGAAGGAGCTTGCTAACACCTCCTAACAGTTCCAAGGTTGGGTAGCTACTTGCGTGAATTCACTCTCTGTGGCACACCTCAGACCTAAGAGAGGTGGCTCTTTGGGGTAATGGGAGGGTATGTCATTCTAAGCCACGATGAAGGCATTAACAAGTGCCAAGGCTAACTCAGAGAAGCCAGGGGAAGGATGTTTCTTCCAAAAATGGAGAAAGGCCAGTGGACTGCCAGGAATCATAGATGAGGAAAAGGGGCCAGTGCCTGAGGAAAGGTTGGTGCTGCCTGTCTGGGGCTGAGTTATCAGCTGTCAATCTTCTGGGTCCTTTTTATGTTCTTAAAAGTTATTGAGGACCCTTGTATATCAGTATGTACATTAGAAATTAAAACTGAGAAATTTTTAAAATACAGAATATACGTGTACAAGGGTAGCAGAGAGGTGACACCCTCACATCACAGAGCTTTTGAAGACCCCGCTGTGCTCCGAGACAATGTGTGTATAAGGCAAAGAGGATACTAGTAGCGTGCAGATTACAGCCCCGTTGTGGGCCCCTGAAAGTGTCCCCGGGCCGCGCTTTGGAGAACTGCTACCCTAGGGAAATGCTCCCATTCCCCCTCTAAAGGAAAAGGGTGCTGGAGCCTTTTTATGATCTCCCCGGTGAGGGACCCTCCTGCATTGAGCACTGCCCCCAGCCGGAACTTTTCTTTCCTCCTTGGTGCCACGCTAGCCCCAACCCACTCACCTAGACAGAGCTGCCTGTGCCCTGTGCCCAGCGAAGTCCGGACTGAGAGTAGAACCCCACATCTCACTGCCTGTGCCAATCTGGAGGAACAGTGGTCTGAGTGAGTGTGTTATAGACGGTGTTTTTAAAGATCACCACTCCTCAGAGTAGCCCGGCCGAGATAAGGATGTGTGATCACTGGTCATTTCCACGTGGCCTTAGCGATACAAGAGCTCCGCTAAGTTAGTTGGAAGGTTAACCTTGACTGAGGTCACAGGTTGGGTCACAGTCCTTAAGTGAGCACATAATTCAGACTTGTCCCAGCCCTTTTTCTGGTAGACTCGATGACTCTGTCTTGGTGATGGCCTAGGTGAGGCCAGCAGGACTTCCCTGGAGCCACAGGCCTGGGGACCTAAGTCCTAGCCGAGCCTTTGCTAGGAAGGGCAGGCCAATCAACCAAATGGGGATAATCCTGGCAATTCAGGAGGTAGTGTGTGAAAGGGTGTGAGATCGTTACAACAGGTACAGAGATGCTAACAGAACAGAGCTCCTGATTAAAGGCATCTGCTGACCTTGAATTGAAGGAATACTCTGTTACCAGGAAACTTGGAGGAATTTTGGATTCTGGTGTTAAACTTTCAAGAATCGAGGTTGCTCAGAGAGCTCTGTGAGGTCATTTGCAGGGGAATGTCATAGATCCTTTTACGTAATTTTTAGAAAACCTTCCTTAACCTTTCAAAGCAGCGGGAACTTGATATGTGCCGCTGAGCACAGCCCCAAGAGGAACTTCCTGGTGACATCATAGCTAACTTTTCAGCGAGGGTCAGAATCCCATGGAGGGCTGAGCTCATGATTCTTACCCTGGATGCATGACTCGAGAACTGTGCATAGTGGACACAAAGGCCACACTGTCACATTTTCCCTGCAGGGAAAGGAGGACAAAAGAAGGGGTGTGCCCACGTGTGGCATGTGTGCATGTGAGTATGCGGAGGCAGTGGGGGGCAGCTTGTCCATGAGCTGGTTTATTCTGTAAGACTCGAACCTCCTGTGTGTGCTTCTGATGGAGCTAGTCAGAAACCGTGCCCTCTGATTCGGTAGGGGCTGAATCCTGACAAAGGGTGCACCAGCACTTGCCCTTCAGGAGACAAGTGTGCAGGGCCAGCCCCAGCTGAGTGAAGCCCTTGATGGAGACCGGGCTCAGCCAGACGGGGGCCGGTTGGCTGGAGTCTGAAAGCCTGGCACTCGTATCCAGAGATGAATGGCCTGGCCGGGTCCGACTGGAGACTCACATCTCGTATCTCCACTGTTACAGTGTAGGTTCAGGAGGGGTTCTGGCCTTTCACTTGGGCTCACTGTGCCACGAGAGCTGACAGCTCCCAGGTGTGTCTCACGGAGCTAGCTTAGGAGGGCAGCCAGCGCAGCATCTCTCCTGCACCCAGGTAGGAAAATCTAACCCTAAGAGTGGGCAAGAGAAAGGAAGGTAAACGGATGCTCCTATTGACGTTAAAATACCATATTTTTATGCTATTGCTTCAAAGATATTTAGAGAGATTTTGTAGTTTGGGTTTTGGGGTTTTGGTTTTTTTTTGTTTTTGGTGATTTAATCATTCTATAGAGTAAATATCTATAAAATTCCAATTAAATGGTGTCTAAAATTTAAAGCAGCAGACTACAGGCAAAGCGCCAACATTTCTTTTTTTAAAAGATATTTATGATACCATCTAGCATTTAAAAATCAACCAGAAACTAGGCTTGATTCTGTTTAATATTTTATATGATTGGACATCTTAAATCAAAAATGTTTCTATTTTATAGCATTTCTGTGTTTATTCAAAACCATAATTCTACTGTGATGTTAATGGAATGACTTTATACCGCTTTAATTGTGTTGGTTTAAGTGCTAATGACCACATTTCAGATTAAAGTAGTATTTTGCTGATAGAGGTAAACACAGATAATGAAAAATGAAAGAATAGCTCATTTTACTGATTGTAAAGTGTTTATTTCAAGGAAAAAAATGTTCTTTTTCTTAGGGCTGTGGAAAAAAGTAATTTTTTCAAGAGTTTAAGATAGTTTTCTGAGATCAGAACTTGTGCCTATGGAAATTTTGGAGCAGCCTAAGCTACCTTTTAGCTTGATATGTGTGCTAGAAAAATTTCATTATTATGTTTTGTGATATGTAATAAATTCAGGGTGCTGTGTTTAAGCTTCATTTCAGTTCAAGTTTGGGAACCTCTTTTTCCCTCTTTCCCAGACATGGCAGACGACCTACTCCTGACAGACACCCCCCCCCCAGCAGACACCCCACCCCTGACACCCCCTCAGCAGACACTGCACTCCTGGCACCACCACTCCCACCCCCTGCAGACACCCCCCCCCCCTCTGCTACCCCCCCTCTGCACCGCCCCCCCCCCCGCCCCCCCCCATCCTTCCCCAGATCCCGTGTGAAAGATTCAGGTCAATCCCTGACTCTTAGAAGATGTGTTTCTTTTTGCGTGGAGCAAGCAAAACATAATCATGGTTTCTAAACCTCTGCTTTCGTGTCAAGGAAGTGTGATGCTTTTTATCCGCCTCTGATGTCTCTTTAATAAATATGTTGTCATTCTTTGTCCTCAGAAGGGGCCTCTTGAGCTGCCTCTCAGTTTTCTCCATGATTTATGTTGCAAACAAATTCTATGTCCTGTGTCTGTTCACCGCACTCTCCTGATCTTGTATACCATTGGAGACCTGCTGGAGACCGTTTTTGTTTTTCTTACGCAATTATGTTATATGTGTATTTCAGTGAAATGTCAACCCGCCAACAGAGGATGATGTTAAAAATTATCCAAATAAATAGTTTTCTATTTCTTTTAATCAGACCTAGTCCAAATTGTTGAATGACAGTGAATAGGATTATGTGGGTTTGTTTTTTTGTTTTTTGGGTTTTTTTTTTCCCAAACTCAGGGGTATTCCAAGCCCTTGGTGCCTCATGACATGGGTTCATATACATAATTTACCTGGGGACATTGACTTAGTGCTTTGTCACCTATGTTTATCTTATAGACACAGCAGCAGGTGTCTCAAAACTGGTCTTTCATTGGGAGCCTCAGACCTGTAGCCAGCCTTTCCTCCCAGTGATCCAAAGCCAGATAATGAAACCCTGGCTTAGCTAATCTTCTCTTGATGGTTGTGCTCTGGAAAACACTGAATGAATGAACTGCAGGCTATTGGACACCACGGGGCTGGACCTTGCTGCACAGACCCGCAGCTCTGTGTGAAAGAGCTCTCCCCCACTGGACATTAGTGTTGTTGCCTTCTCGATGTTTACAAGAGAAGGACAAGTAGGTCCACGTCCAAGCGAGATGATTCCCCTGGCTCATATGTACAGTCTTGGGCATCCTGAGAGAGGGAAAGCGTGTGTGTGTGTGTGTGTGTGTGTGTGTGTGTAGGTGCGCACCTACATGAGTGTGTATGTGTATGCTTGTACACATGCAGCTCGTGCCTGTGGTCAGAGGGACGGGAAAGTAAGGTAGCCTACTGACCATACCCTGAACTATTCTGGATTTGGTGGCAGGACATGTGTGTCTTTCCTCAACAAGACCATTCCTAGCCAGGAACCTGAGAGTTGTGAATCCAGGCAGCTCTTGCATACCCACAATTCATGAAATGGAAAGACACCCCCTGCCCCGCCCCGGCACCTGCTCCTCTATTCAAAGAATAGACCTAGTCTGGTGTACTGTTTTTAACAGCATTGTCTCCTATGGAGGAGGAGGTGGTTTTCACAGGAACCTCTTAGGAAGTTCCTGTAGGAGTTCACTTTCTAAATTACCATCACCACCACTGGCATCTGCAGACCACCAGTTGTGAGCATTCCCACACCAGGGGAGCCAGCCCTGTGGGACCTGGCCAGACCACGGCCACCATCCTCACTCTCCCTGCCCCTCCCCACTCCCCACTGCTGGGGATTGTGAAGGAAGGGCTGGGACGTGATCCCTCCCCTGACGCCTGCCTCCAGGCCCAGCTGTCCCTGCATCTTGGTGATGGAGTGTGAACTACACATCAGCTCTGTGCAGCGGGGTTCAGATAGCCTCTGCTGTGGCTGCCCAGGTGCAGAAGGACTGCCCGCGAATGGGAGGGTCCTGCCCAGATTTAGGACAGGGGGGCTTAAGCCTGGTGGCAGGGAGGAAATACCTCTTTCAGGTGCCAGTCTTTTTGTGGAAAAGGGTAAAGTGGCTGTAGTGTCCCTATCAGTCTTTAAGTCAGCATGCTATTTTTCTTCAAGTTGATGGTCAGAACAGAACTGTCTCAGAGCCGGCAACTCCACCTCTGCCTGTGTAGCAGAAGCCTCTCTGATGTCTCCCCAACAAAGCTGGGGACAACGGGAGGGCTTCTCCCAGGCCCTGTTCTGGTGGGACCTGGGGCCCCGTGTCAATAAGGCCAACGGTGAGGGTCTCAGGCAAAGGACTCTGTGAGCGAGGGGACGGGAGGGGTCATCCCGCACAGCCTCCAGAGGCTGGTGAGCCCTTTCCAGTGTGCTGTGGTCTTCAAGAAGATGATCCAGCTGTTGGCAAGTTGTTGGCCTGACCCCGGGGTTCCAGGCCAGGGCACCACGGATGGCCACGGTGGCTGGCGCTGCACAGCGGCCTGGGTCTGTGTGCGTGTCAACCCATTCCGTCATGGTCCTGAATGTGCTGGTGATTGCAGTGTGTGCTGTCACGCCCTCGTTCCCATGGCTTTTTTGCAGAACGGGTGGCCCTGCTGGCTGCTTGGTCTCCTTGCCCCTTCACACTTGTACTTAGGTCATGGCGAGTGAGTCCTGGCCACCCTCCCCATAGAGTGGCCCAGGTTGTGCTCCTGGCCCCCTCTAGGGCTCTGTCAGAGGACTCTGCAGGCCCTCCTTCTGTAGACTGTCATTTAGATGTGGGCATGTGCTCTTGGCCACGGCAGACACTGCCCCCTGCAAGCTGGGTTACATGAGAAGGAGGTGACTGGGTCGGAGCCTCAAGTCTAGGACCGTCTGGAACTCCTGACCATACCCTTCAATCCTGGGGCTTCGAGGACCCTTCGGTTACATTCACACGAGTAGTCACTCCTGTGGGTTGCCCTTTGGAGAAAGCTTCCCTTGCCAGAGCTGAACCAGGCAGGAACAGAGCCAGAACCCAGGCCGGGCCCAGCACACCCACATTGTCTAATCCGTTTTGCCATTTTTGTTGATCTAGGCAGGATTAAGGACACTGCATGACATTGGGCCAGAAATCCGGCGTGCTATATCATGTGATTTGCAAGATGACGAGCCGGAGGAAACAAAACGAGAAGAAGAAGAAGATGTATTCAAAGTAATTATTCCACGCCTAGCTACACACTGGCCACTTGGAGATAGCAGGGCAGGACTTCACTTTGGGGAGTCGGTGATCCGCAAAAGAACCTGGAGAATGCACGCCAGCCCCCAGGCCTAGAGGGGCTCATGGACCATGCTTTCCCCACAGCAGACCTTCGGCACCTCCTCTAGGGCCAGGCCTGCTTCCGTCCTGAGCTGGCCACTCTGTCCCATGCTGGCAGCTTCAGAGGAGCCTGGCCACAGCCGCTTGGCCAGTGTGGCTGAGCTTCCTGGGTCCTGCTAGCAGCCGCCTGCCTGTGTGACCCCCTTCTTCCCTGGGCCGGCCCTCAGCCCCCCCAGCCCAGAGAGCATGCCTTCTGTCCAGCCTCAACCGCTGGGGGCTGCCAGCCAGCGCTGCTGGCTATAAGTCCCCTCCACCTGGAGCGACGGGAAGAGCACACTTGTGTGACAGCCAAGAGCTTGCTCCCCAGCTCAGGGATCGGGAAGCTTCCTCATTTCAGGGGGGCCAGCTGCCACACAGACACATCGGCCTGATCTGTGAGACACTCAGATTGCTTTACAGGGATCCTACGGAGCTTACCTAGAGTTTGTGTTTCGTGTAGAAAAAAATTACCTAACAAAGCTAGCCTGCATCAAATACTTGTTAAATTACCTGGTGTTGTCTCCCATTATTTTGCAGAGAAATGGTGCCCTGCTTGGAAACCATGTCAATCATGTTAATAGTGATAGGAGAGACCCCCTTCAGCAGACCAATACCACCCACCGTCCCCTGCATGTCCAAAGGCCTTCAGTTCCACCTGCAAGTGATACTGAGAGACCGCTGTTTCCTCCAGCAGGAAATTCGGGGTGTCATAGCCATCATAACCATAATTCCGTAGGAAAGCAAGCTCCCAGCTCAACAAATGCCAATCTCAATAATGCCAATATGTCCAAAGCTGTCCCTGGAAAGCGGCCCAGCATTGGGAACCTTGAGCATATGTCTGAAAATGGGCATCACTCCTCCCACAAGCATGATCGGGAGCCTCAAAGAAGGTCCAGTGTTAAAAGGTAACCTTTAAAGTGTGTTTGCACATGGTGATACAGCGTCTGCCCCAGGCGCTGCTTTCTCCCCTGTGCCCTGGCACACATGGGAGATGCGCAGGGGGCCTAGGCACTCGAACCTCTGAGTGCCGGGAGCCAGTGATGAACCCAAAGGATAAAGGGCCACCAGCCATCCTGTATCCTGCCAAAGGTGTTGGCCTTTAAGACAGCATCAGTTGCTGTAAACTCTACCTTCCCCAGTGGTGACCACATACCTTGGGACAGGGGCTGGCAACCTTTGTAAAGGGCCAGAGGGTAAATACTTTAAGCTTTGGGCACCATACAGGCTCCACTGAAGCACCTGAGCCCTGCTGTTGTAGAGGGAAAGCTGTCATAGATGCTGTGTAGGCACGTGAGTGTGTCTGTGTCCCAAGAAAACTTTATGGACACTGCCGTGTGAACTTCCCAAGGTCACATGCGATGAAGTATTTTCTTCCTTTGATTTTTTTTTTTCTTTGCAGTCCTTTTAGAGTGTAAGAACTGTTGGTAGCTCATGGACCCTATATGGTCTGTAAACCGTAGTTTGCTGACCTCTGCACTAGGAACTAGCCTGATAATCTGCATTTCAAATTTCACTGGCAGTGTGTAATCTTTATCTTCTCCCTCCCTCCCGTGTTACGCCTTTCCTGGATAGAACCCGCTATTATGAAACTTACATTAGGTATGTGCTCATCACCTATGTCTGTGCATTGCATGCTCTGTGTTGTGAGTGTAACCCGCGGGCCTCTCAGTGCTGAGGACTGAGAACTCCCCTTGAGGTGACAGCCTGATAGGATAGTGGAGCTTGGGCTGTGGACTCCAGAGGCAGAGGGGTTGCTTTTCCTTCCTTCCTTCCACCTTCCCCTCCCCTCCCCTCCCTTCCGCTCCTTCCCCCTACCCCTTTCTCTCATTTTTTAAGATTTCATTATTTTATTTTAGAGAGAAAGAGCATGCGCAGGCCGGGGGAGAGGGAGAGAAACTCAAGCAGATTCTTTGTTGAGCACAGAGCCCAACTCAGGGCTCTGCCTCACGACCCTGAGGTCATGACCTGAGCGGAAACCAAGAGTCAGATGCTCAACCAGCTGTGCCACCCAGGCGCCCCAGTAGTTGATTCTTTTTAAGCAAAGGAGCTTTTCGGTCCCTCTGTGCATAGGCTGTGTCATCCTCCAAGGACTGGTGTTCACACGCTCATGTGCCCATGGGCTAGCCCGTGCATGCCTCGTGACCTCCGTGTAGGGGGAGTCCACGGCACACTTCTGGGCACCTGGCCTGGGAGGCTGGCCCTGCCTGCTGCTGGCAGGGTTCAAGCCTCTTGCGGGGGCTTCCTAAAAGTGTGACCCCAACCTCCTGAAGACTGGAGACCGGGTCTTCTCCTTTGTCTTCCGTGTAGCCCTCCACATTCATGCCCTGAGTCCTGCTGTGTGTTTGCTGGACCAGGTTCAATTGTCAGTGGGACAGTCATCTTGTTGGGGACGGAGAGGCTGGGTCTCTTGGTTTAATTATATCAAGTGTAGTCAGCTGCTCAGCAGCAACGTGCGAGAACGAAGAACTTGGAGGGAACACAGTCCTCTCTCTTGGGAGAGAGTCGATGTGACGGAGCCTGGCTGGTTTTCCTGAGGACTGAGGCCAGGATGGCGGCTTTCAGGGAGCGAGCAGGACAGTCTTGCCGTGTTGGCAGGGCTGTCTTTGAAAACCTGGCAGGTGTCACCCTTGTGAGTCTCCCCAGGAACACTATCCCAAACTCCCGTCGCATCTCCTGGGTCAGAGTTAGTGGGAGACTGGTCAGAGAGCCTCTTTGTTCTGGACCCTGAAGTCACATGGGCCAGAGAAGGAAGGAGCAGGGATCAGAGTAGCTGGCCCGGGAGCCCAGTGTCTTCTCCCCGTGACTGCTGATTGCTGCAGGCCTCTAGGTCCATTTCCTTATTCTGTTTTCCAAATGACACCCACTCTTTTGGCTCCATGGCCACTGGGCACAGTGGTTTGGCATGGGCACTGTGCAAGTTACTGACAGAGCGACCCCCTCCCAGCACACGCACATGCTCACACAGCACTGCCGCCAGGGGCCTAACAGTCCAGCCCCAGGTACACCAGGGAGGAGCCAGGGGCTCATGGGGCAGGGGTGCTAGCCACACACTGAGGCCCTGCTGGGTGCTCAGGTCCTTGGGCCTTCTCTCACCACTGCAGGTCTGACTCGGGGGATGAGCAGTTCCCCACTATCTGCCGGGAAGATCCGGAGATCTGTGGCTACTTCAGGGACTCCCGCTGCCTGGAAGAGCAGGAGTATTTCAGTGGTGAGGAGGGCTATGAGGATGCCGGCTCACCAACCGGGAGCAGGTGAGCGGCTCTGCGGCTCGGGCTGACATCAGGAGGCCCGGCGGTCTCCTGCCCCTCGTTCTCTGCAGCAGGAGCCCGCCGATACCACACCTGGACTGCCTCAGAGGCAGGCAGAGTGGGGGCTGCCTTTTCAGACCAGCTTCTCCCAAAGCTCCGAATCTTCTGTGAAGCTGAGGACTGACTGCCTGGCTCTCAGCCAGTCCAGGGTGTCTGAAAGCTGGGGAGGGGACTGTGACCATGGGTGTGTCTGAGCTAAGAGGACTTGTTAACAAAGGTCTCATGTGCCCCTTACCCTTTCTCCTGGCCTTTTTGACCCCCAGGCAAAACTGCAGCTACTACAGCCGATACCCTGGCGGCAGCTGGGACTTTGAGCAGCCCCGAGGCTACCATCACCCCCAAGGCTTCTTGGAGGATGAGGACTCACCCATTTGCTATGATTCCCGGAGATCTCCAAGGAGACGCCTACTACCTCCCACCCCGACATGTGAGGCCAGATTTTTTGTTTTGGGTGAAGCCTCCCAGAGAACAGTGTGACAGGTGTGGTCTCACTGCACTAGGGCAGTCTGTCTGCAAGACCAGCAAGACCAGATGGGGTTGGAGACCCCATCAGTATCGGCTTTCCCTTCTGTCTCATCCGTGT
This sequence comes from Mustela nigripes, assembly GCF_022355385.1. NCBI lineage: Eukaryota > Metazoa > Chordata > Mammalia > Carnivora > Mustelidae > Mustela > Mustela nigripes. The sequence continues at coordinate 22,607,354 of NC_081558.1, forward strand.
CCCACGTGATTGAGCTCAAACCACTTCGGCACCGTTCTTAACTCTCTGAGCACAGAGGAGGGAAGCATGTGGTCCCGAATGTGCCCGGTACATGCCCTCCGATGAGGGACTTTTTGTGCACATTATCATTGCCTTGGAGCCTGGGGTTCATCACGTGGGGTAGGCGCGATGTGCAGCGTGGGGTTGTCAGGCCCTCTCTGTGGACCGGGTAACTGACCCTCAGAGGGCAGAAGTGAGCAGCCCCTGTGCAGAGCTGGACCTGAGCCCAGGCCTGTCCCACCAACACCCCCCCCCACCGCACCTCTGAGGGGCCCCCCTCCGCCACCCTCATCTTCGCCATGTGTCAGCCAGTGCCCTTCCTCATGGAACAGGTTTTGGGTCAGTGCCCTGATCCTGGGGCTGGAGGAGTCCCATCCTGCTGAGAAAAGGCAGGAGGCCAGTTGTCCCCCACCTGGTTTTCTTATGCAGGTGGCCTAAGTAGGACTACAGGAAGTGTAGCTCACCCCCCAGTAAGGGGCTTGGGCCTGGATAAGAAATGAAGCTGTGGCCCCTGCCTGCTTCTGGCCAGGCAGGTGGATTTTGCACTTGGGGGCATTTTGGTGATGGTTAAAAGATACTTCATTCTGAGGAATGAAGCATATTTTTGAGCAGGACTCTAATCAGTAACCAGAAATAGCCAAGCCACATTGTCTCTGAGTCGTCTGACTCCATGTGCCGTAACCAGTCCAGCTGGGTGGTGCCTGGGGCCCTCTTCTCTCTCCTATGGTCACAGACACGCTGGAGAGTCTCATCAGACCCATTTCCACAGTTAATATTTAATTCTGCAGCCCCAAACACGTGCTGCTGAAGAGAGCAATTCTGAGCTCCCAAAATACTAGGTGAAGCATGCAGGTGAGCCCAGCAGAGGCCCCTCATTCGTGGAGTGCCCTGTCCTCCCTGGACCCTCCCTATGTCCCCTATGGTGGCCACATTAATGCCCACCATTCGGGGCACCACTGAGCGAAGTGAGGAACCAGAGTGGGCCAGAGCAGATGCCCTCTGTATTTGTAAGGGCAAGTAAACAAAACGTATTTTATTTGCTTTGCTGCCCATCACTTCAGACCTTGGGCAGAGGAAGGTGTTTTTAGCAATGGTGGGATTATCTCCTCTGTCAGAATAGGTTGTGCACAGCCGGTGAGATGATGGGTGTATCCACGGACTGATTTTCAAAACAACGGCACTACCCGAATGAGAGAGATGGTGGTTTCCTCTGTGGGCTCCGAGCTCCTGGCTCTGGCCCGCTGCCCCTAGGAGGGTCATGGAGGGTATGCCGACGGGAGAGGCCCGGCAGTCTCATGAGGACAGCAGCTGTTGTGCAGCTGTGTCCTGCTGAGGTGGGACACCGAGGCAAAGGCGGCCCAGCACGCCTCCCAGGGGACACCTTAAGCCTGCCTGGCTGGGGCTGCCTGTCTCTTCTACCTGCACTGGGCAGGGCCAGCCAAGGGCTCAGCCCAGTCTTCTCACACTTTTAGATTAGATCTCTCCCAGAACCTGGTTCCTGCCACTTCCTGTGATCCCCAGGAAGCCTGGGAGGCTTGCCCCGGCACCTTTCCAGTATAGGAATTGGGGGTGTGGGGTTTTGCTGGGGCATGAGAAATGCCTGGGATCTTAGGAACAGGGATGAAGAGCCCTTGCTCCTGCCTTGCAAACTGTCAGGCCCCCACGTATGTCTGTAGGGCCAGCACCCTTGAGGGTGGACCTGTTCCCAGGGGACCTCTGGCCTGTGCTTGGGGGCCCAGAATTCGGACTGACCTCCCTGGCCCTGTGTCCCATTAAGCCACAAACTTGGGATCTCTTGTCATTGCTCAGGCTATGCATGAGCCTCCGTTTCGAGGCACTTCTAATGGTGCTCTTTTCTGGTTTTGCCTTCGGTGCTACAGAAGCTGGGGCTTCCCCAAAGAAAGATTTTGCTTCTAACCTAGTTGAGCTGATAGCAAGTCACTCCCCTTAAAGCAGGAATAAGCATGGGAGCACCAGCAAGATGCCAGGCACCACAGAAACACTTGGGATACCTGCAGGGAGAGAAGAGCAGCAGCAGGTGTTCCCAGGAGTCAAGAACAACACTGTGTTCTTGACCTGAAATGCTGTGTTCCCCACAGTGTGTGTACTGGGCCGGAGCATCCAGTCAGAAGAGCTGCCCTCCAGAGCCTTGAGCTCTGCCTCATGAGAACAGGCCCCAGGTTTACAAGAATCCAGCTTGCCCTTAACTAAAAATATCCCTGAGTGAGGCAGCTTCTCCATCCTCCCAAAGTTCTGAGACCTTACCCGCTAATGCTTTTCCTTGGACATATGGTTTGCTTCCTCTGGGGCCCCCAGCTGAGTGTCCAGGGGCCACCCTGAGCCCCCGGGGCCCTACAGAACGCCGGTTTCACAGCCACAGCTGTGCTTTGCTTCTCAGCCCACCGGAGATCCTCCTTCAACTTCGAGTGCCTGCGGCGGCAGAGCAGCCAGGAGGAAGTCCCGCCGTCCCCCGCCGTGCCCCGCCGCACAGCCCTGCCTCTGCACCTGATGCAGCAACAGGTGAGCCGGCCCACCTGGCCTGGACCCCACAGGCTTGGGGGCAGCCGGTGCAGCGACCGCCCTTGGGACACCCCCCTCCCGGCTGCTAGTAGCAGGAGGGAAGAAAAGAGCCTTCACAGACACTCCAGTTCAGTCCAAATCGACGTGGTCACGAGCCCCATTTCGCAGATGAGCAAATATCAGGGGGAGGGCTGGTGACATGCCTGAGCTCCACAGGAGGACCAGTTGACCTAGGAGCCCAAGGCTGCCAGCTTCCAAAGCTGGGCCCTGGCCGTGGTGCACACTGTGTTCTCTCCAGGGCCTGGTATAGTCCCTGATACATGGAGTGGTGCCCGCTTGCCTGGTCCTGAACCGTCAGTGCTGCCCTTTATTTGCTCAAAGACGTTCTTCCTTCATTAAGACACATCTGTAGAGACCTTTGCAGGCAGGGTGCTGGCATCGTGGGTGGGTGAGCCTCCAACCCTGCCCTCAAGGGGAGAGTGTGATCCAGGGAGAACGACCCGGCCACAGTGAGGCAGCTGGACAGGAGGGAGCCCGGGGCCTAGAGAGGTGGTGGGGCTGCAGCCCTCTCACCAGGGCTTTGCTTCAAAGGCAAGAATAAGGCACTTTTTCTTTCTGCAAAAGAGCATGTCAGAGATGTGGTCCACTGCGTCCGTGTGTCAGGGGCCGGAGGGCATGGGGGGAGCCCCAGCCGTGAGCGTGCAGAGCCGGCTCCTGCCCAGCTCGCTTAGCGCCGGTGTCCTGAGCGCGTGAGCACTAGCTTCCATTTCAGGTGTTCTCTGTTCAGGTCTCTCCGCCAACTTCTTTCTTGTCTGCATCAGTTTTTATGTTACTTTTTATTCATGTCCTGCTTTATTGTGGAAGGACAAAGCATGGGAAGGCCCAGCCATCAAATGCCATGAACCAAGTAGGCCTGGACGTCTCGGGGGACACGTGCGTGCGAACACCCCTCCCTCTGCTGTTGCACCCCCCACCCAGGGCCAGATCCCTGTGTGCACTGCCTCCCTCGGGTGGCTGTGGCTTCTGATTGTGGCCCTCCATGCAGAGAGGGAGCGCCGAGGTGGCTGCCCGGGGGCAACTGGAGGCAGGGGAAGCAGCTGGCGCCCAGAGCTCCAGAGCAGCCCGGGTACTGGCTGGTGTGGTGAACTGCACTGGGGCGGAGAGAACAGTGTTGCTTCTGAGGGCTGGGAATGACTCGTTTGCCCCACATGTCCTTCTGTATTTAAACAGAGAGTGAACTGGGTGGTGTGTTCATGCAGCCCAGGGAGAATGTCTTCTCTGATTCTCCACTGCTTGGCCACAATTTCATGAATTAGCAGCTGATGCCTCCTTAGGAACAGGCATGAGAAGTTCATTATGGATTCGGGGAAATGGAAAACAATCTGCCAGGAAGCCAGATTTTACTACCTGTGTCCTTTTCACATCCTTGTCTTTTATCCGCGGCCACCCCAGTGCAGCAGTGCCTCCTGCTTGCTGTGCCTGGGGAGCCCTCGGGCCCGCCCCTGAGGATCTCTGGCCCCGCCTCCTCTCTTCTCTCCCCAGATCATGGCAGTTGCAGGCCTGGATTCCAGTAAAGCCCAGAAGTACTCGCCAAGCCACTCAACCCGGTCATGGGCCACCCCCCCGGCGACCCCTCCATACCGGGACTGGACGCCATGCTATGCACCCCTGATCCAGGTGGAGCGACCAGAGGCCCTGGACCAGGTCAACGGCAGCCTGCCATCCCTGCACCGGAGCTCATGGTACACGGACGAGCCTGGCATCTCGTACCGAACATTCACACCAGCCAGCCTGACCGTCCCCAGCAGCTTCCGCAACAAGAACAGTGACAAGCAGAGGAGTGCAGACAGCCTGGTGGAGGCGGTGAGTATGCCACGGACAGGCAGGCTCCAGGGCACAGAAGAGGGGGGCAGGCCAGTGCCGTGGTGGTTCTGGGGATGGGGTGAGGCTTAGGAGTCAAGCTGGGTCCCTCTCCCTCTGGATCACGCCCATTCCTCGGAAGCAAAGATGGTACGTATAGCATGAGTATAAGAATACCACCACTGCCCGTTCTAATGGAGCTGGACCTAGGATGACAGGTGCCAGGCCTGCAGATAGACCTACCTCCTACTGAAACCTTTTCCCTAGTGGGGCTCCCTCTTGTTGGGCGATACGTAGTGTTCGAATTCCATGACTTTCCAAGCCATTCACATTTAACTGTCACATGTGAGGTCTAGCAAACAGGACTGGCAGAGTCCCCAGAGCACATCCTGTGGTTAGTGCCTGAGGGGACTCCTCTGTCATTTTCCCGGCAGAGCCTTATAAAGCATTCATGCCATCAATCCTCTATCCCGCACAGGTCCTGATATCTGAAGGCTTAGGACGGTATGCAAGGGACCCAAAATTTGTATCGGCAACAAAACACGAAATAGCCGATGCCTGTGACCTGACCATCGATGAGATGGAGAGTGCAGCCAGCAACCTGCTCAACGGGACTGTGCATCCCCGGGCTAACGGGGGCATGGGCCCCGTCTCCCACCGGCAGGACTATGAGCTCCAGGACTTTGGGCCGGGCTACAGTGATGAAGAGCCCGACCCCGGAAGAGATGAGGAGGACCTGGCAGATGAAATGATCTGCATCACCACCCTGTAGCCCCCAGGGAGGGGCAGACTGGCTCTGGCCTCAGGTGGGACGCCGGAGGGCCAGGGAAAAAGTGCCTCGTAGTTAGGAAAGGTTAGGCACTAGTGTGGAGTCTGTATTCAATTAGACTTTTGTACAAGTGATATCATGCCTCATGGAAGCCATAAACCTGGTAGGGGATAGCCGTGTACCCATGCCCAGCCCCAGCTGTGGGAAGCAACAGGTTGAGCCCTCCAGGGGAGGACCCGTGAGGAGGTGGGATAAGCCCTGCCCACTTTTCCAGCACGCCCCTGGGGCTTTCACCTGTGCCCACCCACCAGCTGGCACAGTGGGGAAGGTCAAGGTGATGACGATCACCACACCTGTGTCATTACCTCAGCCATCGGTCTAGCATATCAGACATTCACTGGGCCCAGCATATCCATTTTTAAACCCTTTCCCCCCAAATACACTGCTTCCTGGTTTCTGTCTAGCTGTTTGGAAATACAGTGTGTGAATCAGGACCTACCTACCAGCCGTCATCTGGAGAGGGGAGCAGGACCTTATACACAAGGTTTTCTGTTATGTGACCCCGGTTTACAAGAGAGTGTCACTCAGTCGGTTTCTGACTGTCAGCTCAAGGGCAACTGTAAACTGGAATAATCATGCACTCGCAACCAGGTAAACTTAGATACGCTAGTTTGTTTAAAAATTATAGATTACTGTACATGACTTGTAAAATACTATAATTTGTATTTGTAAAGAGATGGTCTATATTTTGTAATTATTGTACCGTATTTGAACTGCAGCAATATCCATGGGTCCTAATAATTGTAGTTCCCCACTGAAATTTAGAAATGATTAGCATTTTTACTTGGGCTGTACAGAAGTAGAAGAAACAGCCAATTCTCATTTATTCCGTGAAAATCTTCTGGGGATGAAATTTTAAGTTCAAAAGAACTCGGGACTATAGAGATTTTTTTCTAAAAATATTTTGAGTCACTCTAAATCTACCTTTACACGAGATATACCAGATGATGATTTACAGCCTTTGCTTCGGGCAGGAGTTCCGGGATTTGATAGCGTACCTTTGGTCCACCATGGGTCGCGGCGGTCTTTGACTTTACTGAGCCTCCGATAAGCTCATCCTGTCGGTCGAGCTGGTTACTCTGACCCTGTGGCATTCACAGCTGCACCTCTGCTGCCCCCACAAGACCTCTTTTGCATCTCTGGTGTAGAAATGATGGCACAGGTGGATGGAGTTCCTCTGCTCTTGCTCCCTGAGGATCGCTGCTGGTCCTTGTCCTGAACAGGGGTGCTGGGAGGGGGCGCAGAGGGGCAAAGCGATGATCTGCAGGATTAGAACGCTGGGTCTGTCCGGGTCGTATTGTTGCCTTTTTACACAACACTGCTGTACTGTGTGTTCTCCTTGAGGGCTTTTATATGCAACTGAATGAGGGCTGAAGTTTTCATTAGAACGTACTCACACTCCGGTTGTACTGCCTGATGAAAACCCACTTTTGGACCACGAGACCCACCAAGGCTTCCTTTTCTGTTCAAGGAATCATGCCGACTTTGTCAAGTTACCTTGGCAGGGATTCCCTGCGGTCAAAAAAAAAAAAAACAAAAAAAAACAATTATCAGTTTTTGGTTTAAAATTTTTAAATATTACCTAGACAACCTGTTAATATTTTGGGTTTGTTTTCCATTTTTTTTTTTTTTTTGTAAATAACAATACTTTGTTATGAAGACCTTACAAACCTCTTCTTAAGACATTCTTACTCCAGATCCAGGCAAAAACACTTCAAGGTTTGTAAATGACTATTTCCTGACATAAATTTTTTTTAATTAAAGTGCAAAATGTTCTTCAGAATAAAACCGTGTAATAATTTTTATCGTATGAGGGAGCGCTCACTGCGAAGAGCCGCTGTGGGCCGGTGAGCTCTGCAGAAGGCGGGGGCGGGGGGCAGTCGTGAGGGCAGGCCTGGGAAGGTGTAACTGCTATCCTCACGGCTCCCTCCTTGATGCCCACGGTCACTCAGCACTGGCTACAGAGAGCACTGTTCCTCCTAAAGGGCTAAGCCATCGTCCCCATCACCTCTGCTGGGCACTGTTCTCGCTGTGTGGCTTCTCAGCAGCAGCCCTACCGGGATGGGGTTTTCTGGTGCAGGCCGCCATCTCTCCCCATCAGGACTCACAAACTAGCCTGCGGATTGACTGCACCAGTCCTAATAGGCCTGTGTTAAGTCTGGTCCGACCCCCCATCTACCATGAAATTGTTCTTTGAAAGAAGTTTGAAGTTACCGAACCATGTGGCGGTGGTGGCGTGTACCCTTTGCTTCGGGGAAGTTTTAAGATGCAATGTTTCTTCTTTTCGGCCCCCTCCCCCTAAAAAAGGTCATTTTGTTGTATCCCCAGGAATAGTGGATTTGGTTTTGTGTTTTTCCTACCACAAATGGAAAGGGCAGCTCCGCTTGAACTTCCAAGCAGCAGGAACCTCATTAACAGCTATTTCTCCTATTTCTATCCAGGCAGCTGGACCAGATGGGGCTTTGTGGCTCTATTCCCACATTTTGGAGCCTGCCAGAGGCCAGGAAGCTTCTCGGTACACAGTGTGGGCTTTACTTGCCTCACTGCTGACCCCATGTCTGTGAAAGGAACCAGGCACTCTACTTCAAATTGTTTCTATGTTATGGTGTTCAGTGTCTTTGCCGGTTGTGTTTCCTCACCAAGGTTTCCCCTGTTGTGATCGGCTGCAGGTTTGTTCTAAAAACTGGTCAGCGACAGAGCTCCAGCTCCTTCCCTGACTCAGAAACAGACACCACCGAGGCTTGCCTGTGTTGACAGTTTTTATTTCTCCAAAAGGATATATATGCCTTCTTTCCTGGGGACGTGAGAGAGCAGGAGGATGGGGAGCAGGCCCGGGCTCCCTGCCTCCCAACGCGGGAGCACCAGCTGAGAGTGGCCTCGCAGGCACCCTGTGGGGACGGCGGCAGGAGAGGACCTGGGAGGCTGCCTGGCTCCCAAGACAAGGCTGGTGGAGAGAGCACGCTTTTTCTTCTGGTTTAAGAAAAAAGGACGTAGGTATTAGAGCTGATGTTAAGTTGGTGGAAACAGGAAACAGCCTTTGTGGGGAGGAACAGGGTTTGGCTGGAGATGAGGCTCTTTTGAGTTTATGGAAATGAGGATTCCCACAGTTGGCCCTGGAAGCAGAAAGGCGGTGCATCCAGGTGCCAGGATCTGGCTTCCAGGACCTGCCATTTCCTGGTTCTGAGCCGCAGAACAGGCGGGCTGTTTCTCGCCTGTGCCTTCTGTCCCCGGTTGGACCAGGAAGAACCTTCTGCTCGTGCAGGAGCTGGAACTCGCAGGCTTCTTCGAAGGGATCCGCGCTCAGAGCCTGATCCAGGTACATACACGGCTCCGTTATACTTTTTCAACCATTGTTTACAGAGTACTTCCAGCTGTTAGTATCACAGGCTCTTTGCTGAGGGGCTTAAATAAACTTCCTCCCAGGACCGAGGGCTGGCCTGGTGTCTGGGTGCCCTGAGGGCTGTCTGGCCCAGTGGGCACTCTCCTCCCCTCTCTGGCTTCCTCAGCCAACAGCCCTCTTTCTGAGGTCCAGGCTCCCCTCACAGCACTGGAACCTGGAGACAGCCCGCTGCTGCGGCACGGGCCACAGTTCCCCTCTGCCAGATGGCTGCCCTTCACCTGTCAGGGCTCCAGCAAGCAGCCACCCCAAACCCAATATTCTGCCCTATGGCTGAACCCCAGCAGCACAGCATTCCGCTCTGACTTCCATGGGGCCTGGGTATGGAACACGCACTATCTTCTCTGAGACTGACTTCTGCAGGTGGAACAAGGCTCAGTGGCCTAGAGTGGGGGAGGGGCCCCGATGTCATCCGGCCGTACAGCCTGACACACCGCCTCCGACAGGTCATTCTGCTTGTGTGACGATGCAGAGACGCAGTAGCAAACCAGCACCTGTCTCAGAGACTGACACCACCGCAGCACGCGGAGAGACGGCGGAAGGGCATGGCTGGGCCACGTGGCCTACCCACACTAGAAAAGTCCACAGGTTCACGCTCAGGCCTGGGACCCCCTCCACCCACTGAACTTGCTACTCGCTGGCCCTCCCAGCAGGGGGGTTGGCTCCCGCACTGCCTCACTGTTCTTTCATCCCTGTAGGTGGTCGGGGCCCCGGAGGATGGTGGCTGTGGACCACAGCTGTGGGGCAGATGGGGAACCTCTCTAGGAGAAATAAATCTCTTGGCCGACTTAGACCCTCCCTTGGAACAGACAATAAAGCAAGAGGCAGGTAAGAGGAAACCAGAGCTACTTTAAATTTGTAAAGGAAGGAGAGGTGTAATGGCTTCCTTCTTCGCATCTTTCTGGAAGGTCTTTCTCACAAACACAAGTTATGGCTGTCCAGCCTCCAAGCTATCTCAGTCCACTCTGATCCTGGGGAAAAGCTGGAATGCCCCCTTTCCCTCCCCTCCTTGTTCGGGGCAGGTTTCCAGAGCGCAAGTCTCTTCTCCCTTGCCGCAGATGGTGGCTTTGGAAATCTTCAGAAAAATCAATCCAAAATGCATTTAGTTGTCATTACCTACTAAGAACCGTCTGGCTAAGTCCTCTCCATTCAAAAACTGGTGACTGGATTACATTATTGAATTACAGGAAGTTTAAAGATCAAAGAACTATTTTAAATGCTACTTGTATCTGGTTTCCCCCCCGCCAAACACCAATCTTTGCCAATTTATTTTCATGGGATCAGGTGTATAGTGTGACTCGACTGCTTTGTCCATCAGCCTCAACTCAATCCCGGTCTGCTCCCGTGGACGGCTGCTGAATACGAATCAGCCAGCTTTGCCCACGGCGGGTCATCTCCCCAGACTGACAGGAAAGCATCCTCTTGGGCTAGCTGCTTTGGCTTGGAGCAGCGGTCTGGTCTGTCGGGTTTGCTCTAGGTTTTTAGGTTTCCCTGGTAACAGGAAAATAGTTTAAAATGCTAAATCAGGAAACCTATGGTAATAAAGAGACTCTCCAGACTCTTCTCTGAATAAGGTCCAGAAATCGGGCTGTGTTTAATAAGAACCAGAGTACTGGCGAGGTGGGCCTCAGAGTGACCCCACTGGGAAGGGGACACGAGAAGCAGAAGAGAAAGAAGCCTGTGTTTCTTCAGGCAGGCAGCTTTCTCTCTGAACAGAGATGCTGGAGGCTTAGGCACAGGCCTCAGCAGCTGGCGGCCTGAGGCAGATGCCTCCCGTGGCGTCCAGCCTGCACCTAGCCTCTGCGCACAGCACCCTGCTCCCAGAGTGGCTTGCCTTAATTAAGAGGGAGGCCTGGGAGAGAACTACTTCCTTTAAATGTGAGCAGGACCCAGGGTTGCAGAGTGCGGTGGAGTAGAAGATAAGGCCGTGGCTGGAGTTAGCCATCCTCCTCCACTGGCCAGCCCCCCTTCCCCAGTCCCTTTTACTGCCCCTTTGGGAGGTTGGGGGGCAGCCTGCAGAAAAGTGCTGGGGAAAAGGAACCTGCTTCGCTGCCTGATACTGGTCTCCCAGCCTAAGAAATGTCACATTCTCAGTCACTGAACTGTAATTAACATTCTAGACAGTTTCAGGAAAGGGCACGGGGACAGGGGCTGTGCTGACCCTCTTGGCTTGGCAGGAGGCTTCTTGGGCAGGGACCATCTCAGCGCTGGGTGGCCAGGGTCCCAGGCTTGTAGACAGGGACGTCCTTGTCCCAGAGTGCAGGCTGCCCCCTGATGATGTCTGCTGCTTTCTCTGCGATCATGATGGTGGGGGCGTTCAGGTTGCCACTGACCACGCTGGGCATGATGGAAGCGTCGACCACCCTGAGGTTCTGCACCCCAAGCACCCTGGTCTGTGGATCCACCACGGCCATGGGATCAGAGGGCTGGCCCATCTTGCAGGTGCAGGAGGGGTGGTAGGCGCTGTCGGCCTTCGCCCTCACGAAGGCATCGATCTCCTCATCTGACTGCACGTTGCTTCCCGGCTGGAGCTCCTTCCCCCGGAATGGCGCCAGGGCTTTCTGGGCAAAAATTTCTCTGGTCAGCTTCACACACTGTCGGAAGTCGTGAATGTCGGTTTCTGTCAATGAGAAGAGGTAGGTGAGGCGGCGACTCCTATCAGAGGATTCTGAACTCGGAGAGGCTCGGAGAGGCTCAGTAAGCTGCCCGAGGGGACACAGGTCAGTGCCTACCGCCCTCTGATCCCACGGCCATGGTGGAAAACGTCAGGGACACAGAGCCACCAGGTGGTTTGTCACCAATTCCTGGCCAGTTTTACTGCCACCAAGCAGAGTCCCCCAGTGGCAAACAGGCAGCATCCTCAGTGGATAGAGCCTGCCTCTTGCCATCGTGGCTGTGCACACACCGCGAGTCATTACTGAACGATAGGGAGCACTCCTTTGCGCTGTGGGCAGGAGCAGGCCCCGGAATGCAAGCTCCTTTTCCAGGAGGGTGCTCAAAGCAGCAGCAGCACAACTGCTCTGTGGGCTCTACGCATACAGCCATATCTCCTTGCATCTTCGGGTAGACTGTTCTGAAAGCTGCAGCGCTCCCCTGCTGTGTCAAAGGACATCCCAAGGTTACTTCAAGTGACCCAGGGCACAGACACAGCAGTGTGTGCAAGTGGACAGCCCAGAGGGAGGGGGGCAGAGGGCGACTTGTGTCTCAGGGGTAAGATTCAGAGACCAAGGCGAACCCCATAAAGGCATTCATTCATTCGTTGAATGAATGGCCTGGCAAGCAGAGGCCTGAGGGAGACCAAGAGGGTGGTGAATTACCTGTTGTCAAGTAGTTGGGCTGAATCACAGGGTGGTCCTGGGGGTTGGCACTTCTCAGTTTAAGCCATCCCACACTCGTGCCCCGCATGGTCCCCACGTGCACCTAGAAGAACCAGAGGGAGCAGGACCTCCTTCAACCTCCCGACTTGGCAGCTTAGGCCCCGGGATTTCCTGTGGTATGGGGCTCCACATCCAAAGCCCATTAAGGGCAGACGCTTTTATCATCTGTCTGCGTCTTACCTCTACCCCCCTTCCAAAAGTGATTACAAAAACACCTCCCTCAATCACTTCTGCTTCCTGGCTTTCTACCTGATGGTCTTCAACTTTTAAGAGCTGGAAACCCCAGGCTGCTGGCCACTTCTGTCCATTTCCAGCAGTCTGGATCCCTAAAGCATCTGCCCTGAGCTGGGGCAGGGCTCACCTTTCCACCTACCACGTGGACTGCCTCACACCATTCCTGGCATGGCCTCGGGAAGATTGCAGGCTCCTCCTCTCCCTTCCCCACTAGGACCCACTGAGCAGCTGGCGGGCAGAACACAAGCTCCTGTGGCTCCCGTCCGAGGGCCCTGCTGCAGTAAGGAGACTGCTGCCCGCTCACCTGGTAAGCCTCCTGCTGGGTGGGGACCCGGCCATGGTCTATCACTTGGGACGGCAGGAAATGGAACTGGATGTCCGGGTGAGGGACCCCAGGCCGGCTCCGGATGAACCCACCTGTTTCCAGGTGCGCCGTGGCCCCATCCCCTGAGGACCAGAAGAGGACGAGGTAGCTGAGTGAATCAGGGCGGGACAGGTGGGCTGGCCTCCCCTCTCCTTGACCCTCCTCTGGGCCCTGTCCTGGCACCGGGACTGAGTGCTCAGCGCTGGCATCTCTCCCTCAGGTGGGTGAGCCCAGCACCACAGGTTCCAGTATCCGCTCACGCCAAGGGGCTTTGGCTTTGCCCTCCCCCAGACTCCTCCACCACCAACACCTGTGAGGCCTGGTGTCACTGGGATCTCCAACTTCTTCTGACCTGGCTCCACCCCGACAGGCTGTTCTTTCCCCGAAGGCCTAAGTCAGACATTCCCGCTGCCCCTGCCCCTTCCTCCTTGCGCCACATCTGGCCCTCAGAAAGCCTCCCTGACTTCGGCTCACAAATCTACTGGGATCCATCTACCCGGCAGCAGCACCCCACCCCTCCCTCGGTCCCAACTCAGACCCTCCTCACAGGCAGCTGCCCGGGCATCCCTGCGGTGCCCCCACCTGCCCTCAAGATTCCAGCATCTTCATCGCACCCTGCTCCCTCCTCCATGTGCTGCAGTCTCCCTGGCCCAGCGTCTCTGTTCCTCCAACGCCGGACGCCTAGACCCGGGGCCTTTGTGCGTCTCCCTGCCTCTCAGCCTCCACTTCACTGACGCCCGGATCGTAGAACTTAAGCACGTTCACGCGGTCTCTTTCCACAGATCCCAGCAGCGTGTAAGCTCCCTGGGGGCACCTGCCTTCCCGACACAGCACAGAGCACCTAGGAGTGTGTGAGAAACCCACGCTGAGGGGGGTCTCCAAGCACCACTTCCTGGCCTGGCCAGTACGCTGGACTCTGGGAACTGGTGAGAAATGGATGCTGACTGTGCCTTTTCTCCTGGCTCCTTGGACCCCAGATGGTGTCTGGCGCACAAGGCCACCCTGTCCATATGTAAGGAAGAGGGGCACCTGGGCTCTGAGGAATCTGACCCAGGACTGGCCCTGGGCTGCTGCATCTGGTCCTCACGACAGCCTGCCAGACAGGTCTCTGTATCCCCATTTTGCAGATGGGAAAGCTGAGGCAAAGGGCAGAACTAAGCTTGAAATAAGTAACTTGAGACCAGAGCTGCCTCTCACAGCACCGTAGGGAGGAGGCCATCCTGTCCCTAGACCAGCACACTCACCTGTGAACTTCCAGAGCCACTCCAGACCAATCCGGACTTTCCTCAAGGGCTTCTGCGCCGAGTGCAGGGTGATGGGGCGGGTGCAGGCCTGCTGGATGTACACCTCCAGGTGGTCTTGCAGGTTCTGGCCCACCCCTGGAATGGGAGCGAGGGGCTAGGGAGAATGGCTTCTCAGGGTGGCTTACCTGCCACCAGCCTCTCAACATCCCCTGTTTTTGAAAAGTCCCCTCACCCCCATCCATTTATCTGCCAAGCCAGCTCCTGCTCCTTCCCTGGGTCTCAGCTTAAAAGGTCATCTCCAGGGACTCCATCCCTATGCTCAAAGCCAATCTCAGCTTTTCGGGCGGCCAAAGCCACCTGCCCTTGTCACTCACTTCCAGGGCAGCCTCTGGAACCGTCCCGATGCCATCCTGCCAGGGAGCTCCCTCCCCAAGGGCAGGCCTGGGCATTCAGCAGGCGCCACCTGTACCCCTGGCCGGGGGAAGGAGGGGATCCAGCCTTGCCGAGCCGGGCAGACACTGTATGAGCTCATCTGAGCACAAGCGGACGCAGGGCAGGCCACTATCCCAGCATTCTGACGGACCTCTCACTAGGAACCCTCTGCGCAAAAAAGGTCATTTCTGGGGAGGTTGGGTTCTAAGAGAGGTGAGAGGCCCTAATGGGTATCAAAGACTGTAAGTGCAATTTTAGGCCCGTGATAATTGTCTCAGCATGAAAAGCATGCCCCAGAGCACCCAGCCAGCATTTTTAACATGAGGGCTGCTGGACTTAAAACCAAGACCCAGACCCCTATCACCGCAGGGCTGCCCTGGGGACAGAGCCGCCTGGCCCAGCGGGCTTTTTAGGCCATGCTCCCTGGTGGAGGGGCAGAACCTCCCAGGGGCACAGGAGGGCCAAGGAGTAGGGGGGAACGACAGAAAGACTTGGGGTCTTTGGGGGGGATAGGGGTGTCCACTGAGGCTCATGGGAAGAACTGATGCCCCCACCCCACTCCACGCTAACGAACTCCACTAAGCCCTTTTTTCTTAGTAGGGGCCCCTGTGAGGAGCGGGGAGAAGGGAACCCACCGGGCAGGTGGCACACCACCGGGATGCCCAGCTTGCGGAGGTCATCCGCGTTGCCGACGCCTGAGAGCATGAGCAGCTGTGGAGAGTTGATGGCACCCCCGCTCAGAATCACCTCCGCGCCGGCGTAAACCTGGAAGATGCACAGGTCAGAGTTCCCGCAAAACCAGGCAGCACCCCGAGAACGTGGCCTCGGAGCCCAGTCCCACACCAAGGATGCTCAGCAGGCCACTCTAGGAGAGCCCTGGGCAGGCGCAGCTCTGCCATGACCCGTCCTGTGACAGCCAGGCCGTCACGATGGTCTTAAAACACCAGAGCACGGAGTTTCAGTGACCAGTGACACCCGTGAAAGCGAGCACGCGCAGGCAGTGTGAATCCAGCAGCAGTGAGCCAGCCCTTCCCCTAGCCCAACCCTGACGCACTACGGGGCAGGAAACCGTGGTGTGCAACAGGGAGTGGGTTCACATTTGTGGTTATTACTAAGTCTTACTAAAGTCAGCCATTTCTGAAAAGGTACGGAAGGAACTGGGGGGCTGCTCTGGGAGGAGGGGCAGATGCTCACAGGGACCGCGACAGGCTCTCTGCATGCATGTGGCTGGCCTGACAGCTCCCGGCCGGCCAGGAGGCCACCTCCCCAAGGCCCTAGGGATCAGAGCCCGAAGCACCAGCCCCAGGGGGGACCACTCGTCCCCCTCCACGTGCGCAGCCTCGTTCTGGCAGGAACTCACTCACCCTGTGGCTCTGGCCGTTCTTGACGTACTCCACACCCACGGCGCGGGTACCCTCGAACAGCACCCTGTGCACGAGCGTCTGCGCCTCGGCTGTGAGGTTGGGGCGGCCCAGTGCCGGGTGCAGGTACGCGCACGCGGCACTCCAGCGCTTGCCTGCAGGACAGAGCAAGGACATCGGGCACAGCTCCTGCCCCCCTTTCCAGCACCTGCACAGGGAAAGGGGCTGACCTTCCCCGAATACTGAGATCTGCCTCAGAAGGCTGAGACCACAAGTCCCCGCTGGACTGAAGTTCACATCCATTAGCGGTGGGAAAACCTATTCTGCTCTGGACAGGATGACAGACCAGGAGCAGCTAATAATGGGGTGAGAACCCTTTGGAGCCAGGCAGGAGCCCTGGATCAACCCAGGCCTTGCCTCGGTCCTGCTGTGAGCAAGGCACTGTGGTGCCCTGTGCCTCAGTTTCCTCGTCTACAAGTCTCTTCCAACTGTGGGCTCTTTGGGCAGAGCTGACTCCAAGACAACAGAGCCAGAGGCCTAGAGAACGCCCAAGAGTCTCTGTCTCCAAATCGTTTTTCCCACTGGGCCTCCTCTGAGCTCCTGTTTACCCTCACTGACCACGATGAGATCAGGAGGGATGGAGCTGTGCTGGAGTGTAGCTTCCTTTACTTTAAAAAGGGGAAGAGGCAGACCCAGGCAGCCTCAGGACAGGAGCCAGCCCTACCTTGGTGGATGGTCATGTCCATCCACCCGAAGCCTTCTTGCTGGAAGCCGTTCATGTCCTCAGTGAGCGGGTAGCCGGCCTGCTGCGCCGCCTCCAGGAAGGCGTGGTGCAGCGGGTGGTTGGTCTTGCCCCGGGACACGTGCAGGGGGCCCTGGCCGCCGCGGTACGTGCCGGCGCCCAGCTCGTGGCTCTGCGCCTTGCGGAAGTAGGGCAGGCAGTGCGCGTAGTCCCAGCCCGCGGCGCCTTCCCGCTGCCAGCGGTTGTAGTCTTCGGCGTGGCCGCGGATGTAGACCATGGCGTTGAGCGACGACGAGCCCCCCCAGACCCGGCCGCGCGGCCAGTACAGCACCCGGCCGTCGAGGCCCGGCTGCGGCTCCGTGTGGTAGCACCAGTTGTACCTGTCATCGCACAGGTTGGCCACGAGGGCCGCGGGCATGTGGATCTTCCACAAGAGCCGCTTGCTCCCCGCCAGCACGTCCTTGGGCCCGGCCTCCAGCAGCAGCACGCGCTTGTCGGGGTCCTCAGTGAGCCGCCGCGCCAGCACGCAGCCCGCGGAGCCTGCACCCACCACCACGTGACTGTATTCGTCCCCGCTCCGGGAGCCCACGCTGGCCAGTGCGCGGACGCTGGGGGGCTGCTTCCGCCCCTCGGCTCCCCAGGGTCCCAGGCGCCCTACCCTCCAGCCTCGCGGGACACGCCACATGCTTCTAGCCCAGGTCCTCGCACATCCACCAAGAGGAAAGCAATGAATCACGTTCCTAAAACAGGAAAAGCAGCTTTAGAATTTTAACTCGGCATGCACATTGCAGAACTGGCCCAAAGCAGGACTGGCTGGCAGGACCCTGCACTGGGGAACTAGGAGGAGGAAGCCCTACAGGGAGGTCCATGCCAGGACTCCTATGTACAGGGCTGGAGGCACAGGGGCTCCTCCCCAAACTTGGGAGGAGGGGTGGTCCCCAGAGAGGCTTCTCAATGACAGGTGTAGGTGAACCCAGAGGCTAGGCAAGTGTCTGGCTGCTGGAATGCAGGGGAGGTCAGGGCCTTCTGGGCTTTGCAATCAATGCTCATCCCCTACCTCATGCCAGGCACCATTTCATCTCTAGCAATACCCAGAGAACAAGACATCTGCCCTCAAAGCGGATGGTCTGGGGCCCGGGAGACAGAGGAGACATAAGTAACTGAAGGAAGGTCAAGGTGTGAGGCTCCAGGCTGCCGAGCTCAGAGCCTGTGGCCTGAGGGCCATGGAGGGAGCTAGAAGACTTCAGCAGGGCTGGGGAAGAGCTACAGTATTCAGAGATCTCTGTAGGGTGCTGGAGTTTGAACAACACAATGCCAATAGCTTTTGGAGCTGCCTTTCTCAACAATGTGCAAATAAATCCCAACAGTGCTCATTGCACAGGGGTGGAAAAGAACCAGTATATCCCAATCTCCTGACAAAAGCACATCTGAGAAAGCCCCACGTATAAGGTTCAGGCGCACAGGACTGACTCCACAAGAGAGAGCTGAGGAACGTCAAGACACCCCTGCCCCATCCGCCAGCCCTTCTGTGAGCCTGCCCCAGTCCAGCAGCAGCCTAGCCCACAGGCGGGCTAGGAAACGAATGTAGACGATGACCCCGTCCCCCTTCATGCGGGCACACGAGAAAGCAGCCCCAGGCCCTCCTGAAAGCAAGAACACAGAAGAGCCTTCTAGCACTCCGGGCCCCATACTAGTGGCAAGGGAGCTGTGCCCACCACTCAGCTCCCACCGGGGCTGGCTCAACACTCCACACTCACAACCTGGTAGAATAAACAGCATGACCTTTCTAGGCATAAATACTGTTTGCCTCAGTCACTACTATCCTGTTACACACAAGGTCCTGCATTCAGTAAAAATTTGGGAGATACAGAGGAAGAGCAGTGGAGGGTGGTGGTGGAGGACCCTGAGCTCACCTTCTCACATAGACACATGGGGGCAGTGAGGACACAGAGTGCGGCCTGCTCTGAAAAACCACCCGAAGACTGGCAGAGTGGCTATTCCACAGCTAAAACCATAAAGAGAAGACCCCTTCAAGAAGGGGCAGAGAGGCCGGCAGGGATCAATATCCTGGCACCGCGGTGGGTTTCCCGTCACAAGGAGAAGACTGTCACAAGCACCGTGGTCCTCCCTGAAGAGCCAGGGACCAAACCTCACATGGGGCATCCCACATCCTGGGGATCTGCACTGGTTAGATGAGCCCCCATGATGTATGGCTTTGAAAATCCTTGAGGCAGAACTCTGGGAGAGCTGGAGGGCTAAAGGAAACCAAGCGTCTGCCTTTAAAGGGCCAGTGCGCTGTATCACTCAGTCTCAGGCCCCTGCATGGGAGCAACAGTTGGAAGAGCACCTAGCCTATACATGAAGATTTACCGACTACTTTAAGCATGTTTGCTGAGCCAGTAGGGATCTGCAGGAGATTTCTCCAGGTACAGAAGTGCTGGTGATGCCCTTTTTCTTGTCCTTCAGCCTGCTGGATGTGTGGGAGCCACTTTGATATTTCCTCTACCTTGATGGCATTGCTTGCCTCCCACCCCACCAGCATTCCCCTGGAGACCCACACCACTCAGCCCACCTGTCCTAGCACGTATCCTCCAAAGTGGCTCCTGTCCCAGCACTCCCAGCAGGTGGCCTTGGCTGGGACTGGCACCCCTCCAAAGTGACTCTTGCCTTGGGGAAGCAGAGAGCCAGCACCATACCCAGCATGCCTGCAGTGGCTAAAGCTAGGCCCTTCAGCTAGCTGTGCCAGGAGCTAACCCCATACACCAGCATACCTGCAGCAGCTACACTGGGCTTTCTTAGCCAGCTGTACCCGGTCTAAGCCAGCCCAGCTCACCAGTGTGCCTGTATAGCCGGCAGGGCTGGCCCATCTGTGCACCTGCAGCAGCTATGGCCGAGCCACTCAGGCAGCCACACAAGTTGTGGCCAATCACAACAGTAAGGTACAAATAGCCCACATAAGGGACACCCCTTGAATGCCTGGTTCTGGTGAGCCGGGGGGGATTGCACTACTGCGTCCTATAGGTGCCTTCTACAAAAGGCCCTACTGAATACGCAGAAGCCAACAGAGACATAATGAAGATACAGAAGAATGTACTCCAAACCAAAGATGACAGGACCTCAGAAAAAGAACTAAGCAAAGAACTAAAATCGGCAATCTACCTGCTAAGGAGTTCAAAGTAACAGTCATAGGATGCTCACTGAGAAGAGTGGGTGAGCTCAGAGACAATGTCAACAAAGAGAAAATATAAAAAGGTACAAGTTAGAGCAGAATAATCACTGAAAAATACAATAGAGGAAATCAACAGAAGATTAGAGGATGCAAAAGAATAGATCAGCAATCTGGAAGACAAGGTAGTGGAGAGCACCCGCACTGAACAGCAAAAAGAAAGAATTTTAAAAATGAGGATAGATTAATGGGCTTCTGAAACAACATCAAGTGTACCAACATTCACATTAAAGGGGTGCTCGAGGGGCACCTGGGTGGTTTAGTGGGTTAAAGCCTCTACCTTCGGCTCAGGTCATGATCCCAGGGTCCTGGGATCGAACCCCATGTCGGGCTCTTTGCTCAGCAGGGAGCCTGCTTCCCTTCCTCTCTCTCTGCCTGCCTCTCTGCCTACTTGTGATCTCTGTCAAATAAATAAATAAAATCTTTATTTAAAAAGGGGGGGGGGTGCCTGAAAGAGAGGAGAGAATGGAGCAGAAGACTTATTTGAAGAAATAGTAGCTGAAAATTTCCCTAACCTGGGGAAGAAAACAGACATCCAAGGTCCAGGAAGCTCAAAAAGTCCCTAACGAGAGGCACCCAGGATGTCCACATAAAGGCACATAATAATTGAAATGGCAAAAATTAAAGAGAATCATAAAAGCAGGAAGAGAAAAGCAAATAGTTACATAAAAGGAGAAATCCCACAAAGCTATTACCAGGTTTTTCAGCAGAAACTTTGCAGGAAGAAGGGAGTGACATGATACTTTCAAAGTGTTGAAAGGAAAAACCTACAACCAAGAATACTCTATCTGGCAAGGTTATTGTTCAGAATTAAAGGAGAGTTGGTTTCTCAGGCAAATAAAAGTTGAAAATGTTCATCACCTCTAGGCCAACCTCATTAAAGGGATCTCTTGAAGAGAAAAATAAAAGGTCATAACTAGAAGAATATTATGAAAGGAAACAGTATCACTGGTAAAAGCAAACAGAAAGGTAGTAATCACTTATAAAGCTAATATGAAGGTAAATGACAAAATTAACAAAATCAATTATATCTACAAAAATTCATTAAGGTATACACAAAAAGATATAAAATACGATGTCATATACATTAAAAGATGAAGGAGGGGAGTAAAAATGTAGTAATTTCAGAATATGTTCAAAGTTAAGTGACCACCAACTTAGTACAGATTGGTACATACATAAGATGTTATATATAAGCTTTACGTAACCACAAACCAAAAATGTATAATAAATACACAAAAATAAGCACAAAGGCATCTAAGTATAACACTACGAAAGAAGTCATCAAATTACAAGAAAGCAAGAGAAAAAAGAAAGAGAAGAAAATAATTGACAAAGTGGCAACGAGTGCACACCTATCAATAATTACTTTAAATGTAAGTGTGTAAATGCTTCAATGAAAAGGTACAGGATGGGGGCGCCTGGGTGGCTCAGTGGGTTAAGCCGCTGCCTTCGGCTCAGGTCATGATCTCAGAGTCCTGGGATCGAGTCCCGCATCGGGCTCTCTGCTCGGCAGGGAGCCTGCTTCCCTCTCTCTCTCTCTGCCTGCCTCTCCATCTACTTGTGATTTCTCTCTGTCAAATAAATAAATAAAAAATCTTTAAAAAAAAAAAAAAAAAGAAAAGGTACAGGATGACTAAATGGGTCAAAAGCACAAGACCCATCTATAGGTTATCTACAACAGACTCACTTCAGATCTAAAGCCCCATGCAGACTAAAAGGGAACGGGTGGAAAAAGGTATTTCATGAGAATGGAAGAAGAGAGAGAGAGAAAGAAAGAGAGGAGGGGAAGGGGAAAAAGGGAAAAAGCCGGGGCAGCAATACTTCCATTAGACAAAATGGACTTTAAAACAAGGACTGTAACAAGAGAAAGCATTACTTAGTGACAAAGGGATCAATCCACAAGAGAATGTAAAAATATCTAAGCATGATATAGGAGGACCTAAATATATGAAACAAATATTAACAAAGAGGGAGAAGCTGATAGTAATGCCATAATAACAGAAGACTTTACAATCCCACTTACACCAATGGAGAGATCATCCATGCAAAAGATCAATAAAGAAACAGTGATTTTTATTATTTTTTTTAATTTTAAAGACTTTATTTAGTTGACAGAGACACAGTGAGAGAGGAAAACACAAGCGGGGAGTGGGAAAGGGAGAAGCAGGCTTCCTGCCAAGCAGGGAGCCCCATGTGGGGTTTGATCCCAGGACCCTGGGACCCTGACCTGAGCTGAAGGCAGATGCCCAATGACTGAGCCACGCAGGCACCCCAGGAAACTGGTTTTTAGTGGCACATTAGACCAGATACACTTAACAGATATATACAGAACATTCCATCCAAAACCAACAGAATGCACATTCTTTTCAGGTGCACATGGAATGTTCTCCAAGACAGTTCTCACATTAGGCCACAAAATAAGTTTCAATAAATTGAAGATTAAAATCCTATCAAGCATCCTTTCTAACCATGATGGTATGGCACTAGAAATCAATTAAGAAAAGTCTGGAAGGGTGCCTGGGTGGCTCAGCTGGGTAAATGACTGCCTTCCGCTCAAGTCCTGATCCTGGAGTCCCAGGATGGAGTCCCAAATCAGGCTCCCTACTCGGAGGGGAGCCTGCTTCTCCCCCTGACCTTTCCCCTCTCGTGCTCTTTCTCTCTCAAATAAATAAATAAATAAATAAATTTTTAAAAGATTTTTTTCCTTGTCTGGTAGAAAGACAACCATCGAGACTAAATAACAGGCTACTAAACAACCAATAGGTCAATGAAGAAATAAAAGAGGAAATTAAAAAAAAAAAACCCAGAGACGAATGAAAATGGACACACAATGGTTCAAAATCTTTGGGGCTTAGCAAAAGCAGTTCTAAGAGGGAAGTTCAGAGCAATACAGTCCTACCTCAAGAAACAAAAAAACCTCAAATAACCAATCTAACTAGAAAAAGAAGAAGCCCAAAGTCAATAGAAGGAAGGAATTAATATCAGAACAGAAATAAATAAAATAAAGCCTGAAAGAAAAGAAAAGATCAATGAAACTAGGAGCTGGTTCTTCAAAAAGATAAAATTGATAAATCTTTAGCCAGATTCATCAAGAAAAAAGCAAACAAAATCACAAATGAAAGAGAAATTTCAAAAAAAAACTCCAGAATACAAAGGATTATGAGCCACTATGAAAAATCACACACCAGCAAATTGAAACACCTAGAAGTGTATAAGTTCCTAGAAACATACAATCTTGCAAGACTGACTCAGGAAGAAATAAAAAGTCTGAACGGACCTATTACCAGTAATGAAATCAAATCAGTAATGACAAAACTCTCAACAAACAAAAGTACAGGACCAGATATTTTCACAGGTGAATTCTAACCAGAAGAGTTAATACTTATCCTTCTCAAACTATTCCAAAAAACAGAAGAGGGGAAAGGAATGCTTCCAGATTCATTCTATGGAGCCAGCATTACTCTGATACCAAAACCAGACAAAGATACTGTAAGAAGATTATAGACCAATATCCCTGATGAGCATAGATGCAAAAATCCTCAACAAAATATTAGCAAACAATATACTAAAAGGATCATTCACCATAATCAAGTGGGATATATTTACAAATCAGTTAACCTGAAACACCGTATTAACAAAATGAAGGATAAAAATCATATGATCATCTCAAAAGATGCAGAAAAAAATTTAACAAAACTCAACATCTACTCATGATGAAAAAAACAAAACTCAACAAAGTGGGTATAGAGGGAACATACCTCAAGATAATAATAGCTGTATATGACGCACCCACAGCTAACATCATATCAATGGTGAAAAGCTGAACACTTGCCCTCTCAGAGGAGAAACAAAAGATATCTACTCTTACCACTTTTACTAAACATAGTACCAGAAGTTCTAGCCACAGCACTCAGATTAAAAAAAAAAAGAAGAAAAAAGAAAGAAAGAAAAGGCACCCAAATCAGTAAAGAAAAAGTATAACTGTCACGATTTGCAGATGGCATGATAATACGTACAGGAAACCCTAAAGATTAAAACACCCTATTAGAACTAATAAATGAATTCGAAACCCTATTAGAACTGATAAATGAATTCTGTAAAGTTTCAGGATACAAAAATTACTATACAGAACTCTGTTCAGTTTCTATACACTAATAATGAACTGGCAGAAAGAGAAATTAAGAAAACAATTGCATCAAAAAGAATAAGATACCTAGGAATAAATTTAATCAAGGAGCTCAAAGACCTGTACTCTGAACTATAAGATCTCAATGAAAGAAACCGGAGATGACACAGAGAAATGGAAAAAGATATACCATGGTCATGGGTTTGAAGAATTAATATCCTTAAAATGTTCATGCATCCCAAAGCAATCTGCAGATTTAGTGCAATCCCTATTAAAGTAACAGTAGCATTTTTTACAGAACTAGAACAAATAATCCTCAGATTTGTATGGGACCACAAAAGATCCTGAATACCCAGAGCAAAACTGAGAAAGAACAAAAAGCTGGAGGTATCATGGGTCCAGATTTCAAAATAAACTACAAAGCCATAGTAATGAGAACAGGATGGTACCGGTACAAAAACACATAGATCAGTGGAACAGAATAGAGAGCCCAGAAATAAAACCATGTTTATGGTCAATTTGTCTATGACAAAGGAGTCAAAAATATCCAATATACAAAAAAAGACAGTCTCTTTAATAATAAACAGTGTTGGGGGGGAGTGCCTGGGTGGCTCAGTGGGTTAATGCCTCTGCCTTTAGCTCAGGTCATGATCCCGGGGTCCTGGGATTGAGCCCCGCATTGGGCTCTCTGCTCAGCAGGGAGCTTGCCCCCCGCTCTCTGTCTGCCTCTCTGCCTACTTGTGATCTCTGTCAAATAAATAAATAAATAAATAAAATCTTTAAAAATAAACAAATAGTGTTGGGAAAATGGGGCAGCCACGTTGAAAAGAATGAAACCGGGCTACTTTCTTACACTATACACAAAAATAAACTCAAAATGGATCAGAGACCTAAATGTAAGATCTAAAACCATAAGAAAAAGTACAGCATAGGAAATATAGTCAATAATACTGCGATAACTTTGTATGAAAGTTGATGAAAACCAGAGGACACTGAAAACCACCGTGAGCATTCTGTGATGAGTTAATTCTTGAATCAACATACAGTAAATCTGAAACTAGTATTGTATACTTACAACTAAAATTAAAAATAATAAATATGGAGACAGAAAAGAACAAGAAAAGGAAATGACTCATTATCAAAAGATAAAGTAGTTGACAGAACCAGACCAAGGTAGGACCCATCCAGATATCAGAACTGTCGAACAAAGACATCAAAATAACCAAGTTTCACATTTTACAAGACTTAGTTGAAAAGGTGGACAACATGTTGAGCAGACAGGTGATTGCAGCAAAAATTGGAAACTTAGAAATGCTAAAAAAAAAAAAAAAATGATCAGAGGGGCGCCTGGGTGGCTCCATCAGTTAAGCATCTGCCTTTGGCTCAGGTCATGATCCCAGGGTCCTGGGATGGAGACCAGAAGCAGGTTCTCTGTTCAGTGGGGAGCCTGCTTCTTCCGTCCCTGTGGTTACTGCTCTGCCTACTTATCCTCTCTCTCTGTCAAATAAATCTTAAAAAAAAAAAAAAAAGTGATCAGAAATGAATAATTTGGTTACAGCAGAAAAGAGAATAAGTGAAATTAGGCTAATAGGACTTACCCAAATGGAAATAATATACAGCGGAGAAAGAGAGAGAGAGTGAGAAGAGAGAACAGCTAAAAGCCACAGGATGATCTCAAACTATCTAGAGTTAAGGTCATTGGAATCCCAGTAGGGAGAGGTATACAAGGAAAAAGGAGACGGGAGAGGTGGGGGGCAGGGTGGAAGGAAGAAAGGAGAGAGAGAGAAGAGCAAAGCGAAAACAGAGGAGAAAAATATGTAAAGAGATCATTGCTGAGACGCTTCCAAAATTAATCCTAGATAAAACATCACAGATCCCAGAAGCTTAGAGCACCCCATGCAAAATTTAAAAAACAAAACAAAACACATCCGAGTACATGATAGTCAAATTGCGGAAATCCCAAGAAAAAATCATCAAGACAGCCAGCCAAAAAAAGAAACATACAGGGGCACCTGGGTGGCTCAGTGGGTTAAGCCTCTGCCTTCAGCTCAGGTCATGATCCCAGGGTCCTGGGATCGAGCCTCGCATCGGGCTCTCTGCTCAGTGGGGAGCCTGCTTCCCTTCCTCTCTCTCTGACTGCCTCTCTGCCTACTTGTGATCTCTGTCAAATAAATAAAATCTTTAAAAAAAAAAAAAAAGAAAGAAAGAAACATACACAGAAGAAAAAAATACAAGAGTGACAACAAACTTCTCATCAAAAAACATGCAATCCAGAAGATCATGGAAGGACAACTGTAACGCATTGAAATGGTGGGGGAGAAATCCAGTAAACTTATAACTCTCTCTCCCCAGTGAACCTGTCTTTCAAATATGAAGGAGAATTACATCTTCAGAGAAACAAAAGCTGATGATATTTATTGCCAGTGGATCCGCACTGCAAGATACGTTAAAGGAAGTTCTTCAGGCAAAAGAAGTACGACACCAGCTAGAAATGTCAATCTATTCCAAAAAAAAAAAAAAGAGAGAGAGAAAGAGAGAGAGCAATGGAAATGGTAAAAATGTGCACGTATGAATTTCTGATGACTGTTGTAACAAATGACCATAAACTTCGTGGCTTAAAACAACACAAATTTATTCCCCTCCAGTTCTGGAGGCTGACAGTTTGAAAGTAGTCTGAAACCCTTTCACTGGGTTAAAGTCAGGGTGTCAGCAGGACGAGCTCCTTCTAAAAGCTTCTAAGAGCTAGAACATGGGTATCATGGGAGGCAACTGTGAAGCCTACCATAGGGGGTAAATACAACACACTTTCCCCCCTTTGTTTTCATTTGTCTTTTTAAATCTAGGAATTATTATATTTTTTATTCAAACATAACATACAGTGTTACATTAGTTTCAGGTGTCCAGTACAATGATTCAACAATTCTATACCTTTCACTGGATGACAGAGAACTGAGTGTTGATGGAAGGAGGCGTGTGGTGGATGGGTCAGATGGGGGATGGGTATTTAGGAGGGCACTTGTTATGATGAGAACTGGGTGTTACACGTAACTGACGAACCCCTAAATTCAACTCCTGTACACTGTATGTTAATGAGAATTTCAATAAAAATTGAAAAAAAGAAAAAAAAATTAAATGTAATCCTACTAAGAATCTAGTTTACAGCAGTTATAAAGAATTTTTATAATAAAAACTTCCCTTAAAACGAATAAGTGTACTCTTAATCTCCTGTATCTTTTTCCCATGGCCCCACCCACCTCCCTTCTTACATATAAAATGGGGTATTACTCAGCCATAAAAAAGGATGAAATCTTGCCATTGGCAACAACATGGAGGAATCGAGAGGGTAGAATGCAAAGTGAAACAAGACAGAGAAAGATAGGGACCATATAATTTCACTAATATGTGGAATTTAAGAAACAAAACAAATGAACAAAGAAAAAAAGAAGCGAAATCCAGACTCCCCTTATTTTTAATCTCTTTGGAATATAATTGACTGTCTAAAGCTAAAATAGTAAAATATACAATAGGATTTGTAATATATGTGACATTAAAATGTACATAACAGGGGCCCCTGGGTGGCTCAGTGGGTTAAAGCCTCTGCCTTCGGCTCAGGTCATGATCTCAGGGTCCTGGGATTGAGTCTCACATTGGGCTCTCTGCTCAGCAGGGAGCCTGCTTCCTCCTCTCTCTCTCTGCCTGCCTCTCTGCCTACTTGTGATCTCTGTCAAATAGATGAATAAAATCTTTTAAAAAAATAAAATGTACATAACGATAACAACACCAAGAGTAGAATATTTTCATAAGGCATTTATACCATACACAAAGTGGCACAACATTTGTTGAAGGTGTACTGTGGTAAGTGAAAGATATAACTGTAAACCTTACCACAAACATTAAAAACTAAATAAATCAGACAATAATTGCAGCTAATAAGACAACAGTGGAGATAAAATATTGTAAAATAATCAAAAGAGATCATAAAAGAAAATAAAAAGAGGAAAACGCAAATATATGCTGTCTGCACCAAAAAACTACTTTCAATATACAGACATAATAAAAAAATGGAAAAAAAAGATGCACCACATAAAAAGCATATCAAAACAGTATACAAGGGGCACCTGGGTGGCTCAGTGGGTCGGCTCAGGTCATGATCTCAGGATCCATGGATGGAGCCCTGAATTGGGCTCTCTGCTCAGCAGGGAGCCTGCTTCCCCCTTTCTCTCTGCCTGCCTTTCTGCCTACTTGTGATCTCTGTCAAATAAATAAAAAAATATTTTTTAAAAGTATACAAAAAAAAAGAATTAGCATGACTACATCAATATCAGACAATGTAGACTTCAGTACCGGGAATATTACCAAGGTTAAAAAGACATTTCAAGATGATAAAGGGGCCAATTTGTCATAAAGACAAAATAATTCTAAGTATGTGCCTAATAGAGCTTCAAAATCATGAAGCACAAATTGATAGAACTGAAAGGAGAAATGAATAAATAATCACATTTAGAAACGTCAACACTCCCTATTCTCAATAAGAAATAAACCCAGGCAAAAAATCAGTAAGAATACAGAAAAATTAACATTAGGTACAAATTGATCTAGTCAACAGTTATTATCGAACACCAAACAATAGCAGAACACATGTTCTTTCCAAATATACCTCACTAAGGTAGACCTGATTCTGGGCCATGATAAAACTCTCAACAAATGTAAAAGGCGGAAGTGATACAAAGTGTGTTCTCTGTCCACAAAAACAAAACAGAACAAAACAAAAACACTGATTTAGAAATAAATAAAAAATCTGTATCTGAAAAATCTGTAAGAAATTAAGCGATACACTTCTACATAACTCATGAGTCAAAGAAGACATCACAAGAAAAATTAAAATTTTGCCCTGAATGAAAATGAAAACACAAGAGACCAAAATGAGTGGAATTCAGGTGAAGCCGAGCTTTGACAAAATAGATGGCATTACAATGCTTATATTAGGAAAGTCAGAGCTCAAATTTATGACCTATACTTTTACCTTTAAAAAATATCAGAAAGAAAATCAATCCCCCAGTCATCATAGAAATAAATAACAGAAATAAGATTAAAAACATGTTTAAAAGTAGGGGCATCTGGTTGGCTCAGTGGGTTAAAGCCTCTGCCTTCAGCTCAGGTCATGATCCCAGGGTCCTGGGATCAAGCCCCGCATCAGGCTCTCTGCTCAGCAGGGAGCCTACTTCCCCCAGTCCACCTCTCTCTCTGCCTGCCTCTTCTCTGCCTACTTGTCATCTCTGTCTGTCAAATAAATAAAATCTTTAAAGAAAAAGAAAACATGTTTAAAAGTAATAAATAAATAAATAAATAAATAAATAAATAAAACCAAAATTTGGTTCTTTAAAACAGTAAGATAATAAACCTCTGCCCAAAGAAAAGAGAAGTGACACAAATTACCAACGTTGGCAATGACAGAGGAGCAATCACTTGCTACCTATTCTACAGACAACTAAAAGACAATATAAGGATAACGTGGAAATTTTGTGCCAAAAAAAAATGTGATAACTGAAAGACAGATTCTCAGAGCTGACTCAAGGACTATGCTACCTCAATAGCTATACATATCTATTAGAGACTGAATTCATTATCTAAACTCTTCTCACAGAGAAAACTTTAGACTTCATTGGTAAAATCTAAGAAACAGCCAAGATGGAATAATACCAATTCTATAGAAAACAGAAGAATAGAGAACCGTCTCCCAATTATTTTTAGAACACCAGCATTAACCTGTTACCAAACCCAAACACGTCACAAGAAGACGACAGACCAACATCCATCATGAACAGAGATGCAAACATCCTTAACAAAATCTCAGCAAATCAAGTCCATCAACATACACCGTAACCAACCAGCGTTTAACCCAGTGATGTGAAGTTGGCTCAGCAGGAGAAAATTAATCAATGTATTCCATCATCTTATTGCAGAAAGTGTTTAGCGATATTCCATATTCCGTCCATAAAGTCTCTGTGTACTCAAGGAATGAAAGAGAACTTCCTGATAAGGAACATCTGTGAGATACCTACTGCTAGCTTTGTACTCAACAGCGAAAGGCCAAAAGCTTTCCCCCTGAGATCAGGAACAAGGCAAGGATATTCACTCCCACCACTTGTTCAACACTGTGTGAAGGTTCTAACCAGCACTTTTTAAAAAAGATTTTATTTATTTATTTGACAGACAGAGATCACAAGTAGGCAGAGAGGCAGGCAGAGAGAGAGGAAGGGAAGCAGGCTCCCCGCTGAGCAGAGAGCCCGATGTGGGGCTCTATCCCAGGACCCTGAGATCATCACCTGAGCCGAAGGCAGAGGCTTTAACCCACTGAGCCACCCAGGCACCCTCTAACCAGCATTTTAAGGTTAATTAACTACTATAAAAGTAAAAGGCATACAGATTAGAAAGAATTAGAAATGTCCTTTTTTATAAATAACATGCTCATCTACATAGAAATCCCCAAGAAATTTACAAAGGCAACTGGAATTAATAAGTGAATTTAGCAAGGTCACAGGATACAAGGTCAACATACAAAAGCAACTGTATTTTTATATACTATTAACGACTGGCAGTTTAAATGTAAAAAGCGGGGGCACCTGGGTGACTCAGTCATTAAGCATCTGCATTTGGCTCAGGTCACGATCCCAGGGTCCTGGAATCGAGCCCCACATCAGGCTCCCTGCTCGGCGGGAAGCCTGCTTCTCCCTCTCCCGCTTCCCCTGCTTGTGTTCCCTCTCTCTCTCTCTGTTAAATAAATAAATTAAAGTATTTTTAAATAAATAAATAAATATTTTTTTTTACGTGTGAAAAGTGTAATAAAGACTGAGTTTATTTTTGATGCTTGATCACTGATAGCTTTAAGCTCCATGCCTCTCCCTTTCCCTGTATCTGAGCAAGTCAGTAAGAAAGCCCCGCCATTCCTGTGCTGTGGGGGCAGGGAGGGGGCCTTTCAAATCTGGCAACTCCAGCCCACCTTGGTTCCACACCCACACCACAGTAAAAACCAGAGCCATCCAGCCTTCAGGCTATCGCAGACCAACTTGGGTTTGTCTGCACTGCTCTCCCCCAGAAAATCCCATTATGGAAAAATAAGGCTTTTCAGAGAGCTACTTGATATATGTGTGGTGTCCTCAGTCTCCAATTTCTAACACATTCTGGGTGGTGGTAGGGTACAGTTGATCCCGTGGGGTAACAACAAAACAAAACAATACCATTTACAAGAGCACCAAGAAATATGAAATACTTAGGAGCAGATGTAACAAAATATGTGCAAGACTTATACAATGAAAACTACAACACGGCTGATAAAAAGTAAAGATA
This sequence comes from Mustela nigripes, assembly GCF_022355385.1. NCBI lineage: Eukaryota > Metazoa > Chordata > Mammalia > Carnivora > Mustelidae > Mustela > Mustela nigripes. The sequence goes on from NC_081558.1 coordinate 22,638,455, forward strand.
ACCTAAATAACCAGAAAGAGACAGCATGAACAGGAAGACCTAACGTTGCTATGATGTCAATACTCTCGAAACTGATTTATTGATAAGATGTAATGCCAATCAAATATCGGGATTCTTTTTTCTAGAAATTGATATTCTGACTCCCACATGTATATGGAAATATCAAGGCCACAGACAGTTGTAGGAGGGTCATACAAAGAAATGCCATAGAACAGTGAAGATGAAGGGTCCCAGAAACTCACATCAACACAAATGAATCTTGGAAATGGGGATATTCAACTATAAAAAGCAAACTATGCACAGTAGGACCTAAAGAAAACCTTTATATAAATACAGGGTTTTTTTTTTTTTTTAAGATTTTATTTATTTATTTGCCAGAGAGAGAGTGAAACAGGCAGAGAGGCAGGCAGAGAGGCAGGCAGAGAAGGGGGTGGGGGGAAGCAGGCTCCCTGCTGAGCAGAGAGGCCCATGTGGGGCTTGATCCCAGGAGCCTGAGATCATGACCTAAGCCGAAGGCAGAGGCTTCACCCACTGAGCCACCCAGGCGCCCCTATAAATACGGTTTTAAAATGTGTAATTCATACGTGTACCTAATACCAGAGCCCCAAAATATCTGAAGCAAACGCGAACGGATCTGAAGGGAATAATAGACAATTCTACCATAGTAAGGGGCAATTTCTGTACTCGGATTTCAATGACGGACAGGATACCCAGATAGATCAACAGGCAGTGGCTGACTTGATTAACGCTACAACCCCACTGGACCTAGGACACTCCACCGAACAACAGCAGGTCAGACGTTCTTCTCAAGTACTCATGGAACCTTCTTCCAGGACAGACATATAATAGGCCACCGATCTTAAAAATTTTAAAAGACTGAAATCACACAAAAGTATCTTTTCTCATCATGATGGAATGAAAATAGAAATCAACATCCAAAGGAAAACTAGAAAATTCACAAATATGTAGAAATTGAACAACACTCTTAAAACAACCAATTTGTCGAAGAAGAAATCGCGAGGGATATTAGAGACCAATGAGGAAAACAACACATGGAAACTTATGAGATGGAACAAAAGCAGCACGAAGAGGGAACTTTTTAGTTGCAAATGCATATGTTAAAAAAGAAGAAAGTTCTCAAAAAAAGAAAACCCAAAAAACCCTAACTTTACGTCTTAAGGTACTAGAAAAAGAAAAGCAAAGTAAGCCCAAAGTTATCAGAAGGAAGGAAATATTAGAACAGAGATCAATTAAATAAGGAACGAAAAAACAATAGAGAAAATCAAGCCAAAAGTTGTTCTTCAAACTAACGAAACAAAATAACAAAGGACAAGCCTTTAAGTCGACTGGATAAGAAAAAAGAGAGAAGACTCCAATTAGTAAAATCAGCAATGAAAGCAGGGACATGGCTATTGTTTTACAGAAATAAAAAGGACCATAAGAGCACTAGGAATAACTATGCCAACAAATTAGATAACCTAGCTGAAAATTCCAAACCAACTCCCAGAAATACAGCATCTCCCCGAACTGAGTTATAAAAAAATAGAAAATATGAATACACTTAGAATTAGGATGTCTGAACTAAAAATTTAAAGAAAGGAAAAGAATGAGTGTTGACAAGGATATAGAGAAATTCGAACTCCTGGGCGCTGTTGGCTGAAGCGTAAAATGGTACAGTCACTGCGGAAAAACAAAAACAAACAAACAAACAAAAAATCAGTTTGACAGTTCCTCAAAAAGTTAAACATAGAATTACCATACGGTCTGGCAGTTCCACTTCCAGATATACACCCAAAAGAACTGACAGCAGGGTCTCAGGTATTGGCGATATTCCATATTCCGTCCATAAAATCTGTGTGTGCACTTGCACTGCAGTGTTTCTAGCAGAATCATTCACAACAGCAGAAAGGGAGGAACAAGGCAAGTGGCAGCCAAGAGGTAACTGAAGGAACAAGGTGCGGGAGATCCGTGAAACGGAGTATTACTCAGCCTTCAATAGGAACAGGATCCTAATACATGCTATGACATGGACGAATCTCTTTTTTAAGATTTTATTTATTGATTTGGGAGAGCGTGTACACGAGAGAGGGGAGGGGCAGAGAGAGAAGCGGACTCCCCGAGCTGAGCAGGGAGCAGGACGTGGGATTTGATCCTGAGACTCCAGGATCATGACCTGAGCTGAGGGGGCAGTCACTTAACCAACAGAGCTGACCAGGAGCCCCAACATGGATGAATCTTGAAAACCCTATGTGAAGTGAAATCAGTCAGTCATAAACAGACGGCTGCTGTGTGGTTCCGCTTATACGAGAGAAATTCAAAGAGAGAGAAAGGAGATTCGAGGTGACCAGAGGTTGGGAGGGAAGAAATGGCGAGTCACAGGCATGCCTCTCAGATATGGCAGGTTTGGTTCCAGGTCGACACAATAAAGCAAATTTCACAATAAAGTGAGTTAAATGAAGCTTTCAGTTTCCCAGTGCGTGTTAAAGTGCTGTTCAGGGTGACTGGGTGGCTCAGTAGTTAAACCTCTGCCTTCGGCTCAGGTCGTGATCTCAGGGTCCTGGGATCGAGCCCCGCATCAGGCTCTCTGCTCAGTGGGAAGCCTGCTACTCCCTCTCCCACTCCCCCTGCTTATGTTCCCTCTTTCACTGTGTCTCTCTCTGTCAAATAAATAAATAAAATCTTAAAAAAAAAAAAAAGTGCTGTTCACTCTGTATTATAGTCTGTGAAGTATGTAATAGCATTATGCTTTTAAAAAAACCAATGTATACACCTTAATTTAAAAATATTTTTTTAACTAAAAAATGCTAACCGTCATCTGAGTTTATGGAGAGTCATCCTCTCTGGGCTGGTGGAGGGCCCTGCCTCCACATGGACGGCTGCTGACCGCTCAGGGCGGTGGTTCCTCAAGGAACCACCTTGAGGGGTGGCTGTGGCGATTTCTTAAGTAGGACAAGAGAGAAGTTTGCCGCACTGAGTGACTCTCGCTTTCACAAATGGTTTCCCCATAGCATGCGACGCGTCTGGTGGCATTTCACCCACGGTAGACCCTCTCTGGAAACTGGAATTAATCTTCTCACACTCCACTGCTGCTTATCAACTAAGTGTATGTGATATTCTATGTCCTTTGTTGTCATTTCAAAAATCATCATGGCACCCTCACCTGGAAGGGATTCCAGCTCAAGAAACCACTTTCTTTGCTCACCCCTGAGAGGCAACTCCTCATCCATTCAAGGTGTTTTTTGTTTTGTTTTGTTTTGTTTGACAGAGAGAGACACAGCAAGAGAAGGAACAAAAGCAGAGGGAGAGGGAGAAGAAGGCTCCCTGCTGAGCAGGGAACCCGATGTGAGGCTCGATCCCAGGACCCTGAGATCATGACCTGAGCCAAAGGCAGAGGCTTAACCCACTGAGCCACCCAGGCAACCCTCATCTGTTCAAGTTTAGTCGTGAGAGGGCAGCAATGCTGTGCCATCTCCAGGCTCCACTTCTAACTCTGGTTCTCCTGCTGTTTCCACTACATCTCAAGTCACTTCCTCCACAGAAATCTCGAGGCCCTCAAAGTCTTCCGTGAGGGCAGGAATCCGCTGCTTCAAACTCCTACTCAACAGCTGATATTTTGACCTCCTCTCACGCATCACACATGTTCTTCACGGCGTCTAGATGGTGAATTCTTTCCAGAGGACTTTTTACTTGACTTTGCCAGATCCATCAGGGGAATCATGGTCTCTCGCAGCTTCTGACTTAGGAAACATAGTTCTTAAATAATAAGACTCAACCGTTGAAATTGCTCCACGAACCAGGGGCTGAAGAATCGACGTCGTGTTAGTGGACAGCAAAATGACGTGAATCTTGGTGTGTGTCTCCATGAGAACTCCCGGGTGACTGGGCACTTTGTCAGTGAGCAGCCATATTTTGAAAAGAATTTTCTTTTTCCGAGCACTAGGGTCTCAATCGTGGGCTTAAAATATTCAGTAAACCATGTCATAGAGAAGCGGACATCCAGGTTTTGCTGTTTCCTTCCAGAGCACAGACAAGCATTATTCTTCAGGACCCTGGGACTTTCCAAAGGGAAAATGAGCATCAGCTTCACCTTCGAGTGCCAGGTACATTCACCACTAAAAAGAGAGTCAGCTTAGAAGCCAGGCACTGACTTCTCTAGCCATGAAAGCCCTAGATGGCATCTTCTCCCAACAGGAGGCTGTTACATCTACGCTGAAACCCTGTTGTTGGGTGTCGCTGCCTTCGTGAATTAGCTGAGCTGGACCTTCCGGATAATTTGCTGCTGCTTCTCCGTCAGCACCTGCTGCTTCTTGTACTTTCATGTTCTTCCCCTCTGCCTCGTGAACCCACCTGGGCGAGCTTCAGACCGTTCTCCTGCAGCCTGCCCGCCCGGCTCAGCCTCCACAGAACGGAAGAGAGTGTGGGCCTTGCTCTGCCTTAGGCTTTGGCTTACGGGAATGTGGTGGCTGCTTTGATCTCCCCTCCAGGCCCCTCAGACCTTCTCCATCGCAGCGAGAAGACTGTGTCGCTTTCTTAGCACTCGCGTGTTCACCGAAGAAGCACTTCTAATATGTGGTTTTTTAAAAAGATTCGATTTATTTACTTGACAGAGATCAGAAGCAGGCAGAGAGGCAGGCAGAGGGAGAGGAAGCAGGTTCCCGGATGAGCAGAGAGCCCGACTCGGGACTCGATCCCAGGACCCGGGACCATGACCTGAGCCGAAAGCAGAGGCTTTAACCCACTGAGCCACCCAGGCGCCCCGAAGGAGCACTTTTAATCTCCCTCAAGGACTTCCTCTGCGCTCACAACGTGGCTGGCAGTTTGGCTCAGGGGCCTAGCTGCCGGGCCGTCTCAGCTTGCAGTAGGCCTTCCTCCCTGAGCTCCATCCTTCCTGGCTTTTGATTTAAACTGAGGAGAGACGTGGATCTCTTCCTTTCAGAGGCCATTGGAGGGTTATGAATGGGCCTGAGTTCCCTAGTGTTTGTCTCAAGGAATGGGAAGAGCCGAGGAGAGCGTGGGAGAAGGGGAACGGCAGGCCACTGGGGCGGTCAGGCCACGCCACGTTCATGGGCGGAGTTCACCGCCTCCCAGCGCGGCTCGCGGTAGTCCGAGAGGAAGACAACAGCACATCACATCGGAGAGCCCGGGCCACAGATCGCCGTAAGGGACGTGGGAATTGGGAATCCTGCAGGAATTAGCCAACAGTGACACAGAGACATGTGGCGAGCAGATGCTGTTGGAAAAAGGGCATCAAAAGACGTCACCTGGCGCGGGGTTGCCGCAAACTTCCATTTTTGAGAACCGAATCTGCGAAGCACCATAATTAGAGCAAAGCCTGTACTGTTTGGCGGGTACGGAACCTCTGTTTGAGGTGCTGGAACATTCTGGGAATGGACAGCAGTGATTAATGGACAGCATTAATGCACTTAATTTCACCAAACTATATACACTTACAAATGGTTCAACCGGTCATTTTTGTGTTATGTATATTTTGTCATAATAAATAAAAAAAAGAAACTACAAAAAGCTCTCCCGTATCACATACAGTACAATTCTGGATGTTGCTGAGGGAGGCAAACCTGTGACTGAGGAAAGTATAAAGAAGTCCAGGATCCTGCCCCAGGTGCCTCCCTTGCCCCTGCCTCGTTCCGAGTCTTGATCCAGGCCACAGCTCCACTGAAGGTTGGAAATACGTGAGAACAGAGGTCGACAGGATTAGGAAGCAATGCGGTGCCTTTACCAGGAGGCACTGAGCCTACTGTGGAGAAGTGAAGACAGGGCCCTTATTCATGGGGTGACAGCAGGTCACTTACTCTCCTGGACCCCCCGTCACTCTAAACCTCATCTCCTACCACAGCTCTGCCTCCAACACCCCCTCCATGGGCTCCCCCACGGAGGAACCTTTCACTGCTCTCAAAGCTCTGGGTCTGACCTTCCAGTCAGCACACATCTCTCCGGCCTCTGGGCAGGGGCAGACTGAACTGGGATCTATCTGGTCCCCACCTCTGCTGAAATCGGGAAAGTCCCTTGGGCACCTCTGCCTCCCACCCCCGCCTCCTCCAAGAATCCCTGGCCCAGACTTTGCTGAATAATGGGGGCAGGAAAGGGCAATGCACTCTCACTTCCCCTTCTCAGGATGCACGTGGTCCAGATGTCTGCCCCATGGCCAGGGATGGGGCGGGCTGGGCTTTCCTCTCTTCTGCGGGCAGACAGGCTCGGTGCCCAGGCCCTAGGCCGCTCCTACCCTAGAGCAACATGTCCCTGTTCCTGAGACCCATCTGAGGGGGCTGGCTCCCTTCCCTCAGAGGGCAGGGCAGGGCTGGGGGCACAGAGGAGACACAGCTCCTGGCTCACAGTGTGGGAAAGTGACAGGTCCTCCAACACACTCACTGTGTGCAAGAGAATAAGGGGGTGGTGGGAATGGAGTTGCAGAGGGAGGGCTCACTACCCAAAGGGAGCTCCTTAGTGATAGGGACCCCTTCATCCCTAGTACAGTGCCCTCAGGCTTCCAGACCAAGTGGGTGAACAGACGGACCAACAAGGGGCAGCAGTCACAGAGAAGTAGCCCTTCCTACTTTGCTACCTGGGGCGGGGTAGGGGGGGCTCCCTGGTATTGGCCATGTGGAGAGTGAGGGGTGGGGTGGAGGTAAGGAACCAGAGAAAGCCAGGATAGCACGTGTGTCCATTTGAGGAAGCGGGGAAAGAGAGTGTGTGTGTGTGTGTGTGTGTGTGCACACTGCGGGGTGGGTGTGGAGTCCTACCACAGGTCGGTGGCATCTAAGGCTTCCTTCTGAGTCTGGGGGCCTACACCCCTGACCCGCCTGTTTCCCGGGACAAAACCCTGGCTCTATTTAGGGCCCTCCCTGTCCACTCCTGGGCTCCGAGCAGGAGAGGAAAGGGCAAGCGGAGACTTCCATCTGTTCTGCCCCCCAGTCCAGGGGAGAAGACCGGGGGCCCAGGGCGGTCACACCGAGCCAGCCCCTCCATTGGGCCCGTCAGCCTGGGGCTGGCCCTGGGGCACTTCTGCCGGCGAAGTGAGGTCCTGGTCGGTTCAGGCCCCAACTCCCAGCCCGTGACGGCCACAGCAGAGGGGCCGAGCGCAGAGACGACACTCGGTGAGGGGGGCAGCGAATGCAGGAGCCAGCCCCCCTGTGAAGTCTCACTAGAAACCTTCATCACCGTCGTACTTGATGCCAACTAACGACTCTCATTTCAAGTTCTAAAACCAGCCGGTGGCTGTGTGTTGAGTAACTTGCCAAATTTCACCGTCAGAATTTCTTGTAGAACAACAAATTTCCGTGTAATTTTGAGCTCGTGACCAACTGTCCAGCAAGTTTGATAATTCTGGTGGCGCCAAACTGCCACACAAGTGTGCCCAGAGTAAAATGCTTACCTGTCACCTCAGGAGTGCCCACACTGGGGACACAGTCTACCTCCAAAGTCACACGGCTGGAGAACCAACCAAACTTTCTGAAACAACACTTCTAACGGGTTCTTCACGATTTCCTAACATGCACGTGTGTGTGTGTGTGTGTGCGCGTGCGTGCGTGTGTGTGTGTGTGTGTATGTCCATTCCAGCCTCTGGCCTGTGCGGTGTACTGGGCCAGGACCAGGCTCTTTGGGCCACCGAAGTCCTGGATTTCGTTGGTAACCCAGGAAGAGATGACCATTCTGGGGAGGGAGCAAGCAGTCCCAGGCTACTCCGGCCTTCGAGAAGCTCCGCCGGTGCAAGGCCAATGACAGTGAATCTGCTTTGGGCACAGGTACGGGGTGTGCAAACCTTTCCGGAAGGGAATGGACACATCTGGGCTTTAAAGGGCCGCCTTTCATCTCCACAATCTCACTTCTTGGAATTTAACCAGAAGAGAAGTCTTCACGACTACAAAAAGGCAAACAGAAGAGGTCCGACCCGAGCGGTTTCCGCCGCCAGCAAGCAATGATAAAACCTAACTGTCAGGGCGCCTGGGTGGCTCAGCGGGTTAAAGCCTTGGCCTTTGGCTCAGGTCATGATCCCAGGGTCTTGGAATCAAGCCCCATACAGGCTCTCTGCTCAGAGGAGCCTGCTTCCCTTCCTCTCTCTCTGCCTGCCCCTCTGCCTGCCTCTGATCTCTGTCTGTCAAATTAATAAATTAAAAAAAAAAATCTTTAAAAACAAAAACCTAACCGTCTACCAAGAGGGGATGGCAGAGTGAAAGAATGGGCCCAGCCACAGCAAAGGACCTGTTAAGCTTTTGAACAGTGACCATGTAGACACAGCCTGAGCAGACCCGAGCACGAAGTTCGGCTCCTAGTGACCGTGGAGGCCTTTAGTGCCCCAAAAGAGGCACTGTCCCTGGAGGTACCGCCTTCACACCTGGTTCTGTGCCCTCTGATGCCAGGAGGTGACAGCAGTCACCCCACATCTGGGGGGGGGTCCCCCATCCGATCAGGAGAGACACCACACCGACGAAATCCCCTTGCCTAAACACTCAAACCGGAATCTGCTCACATTTCTGGATCCACCCACCAATTCAGAAGAAAGTCAGAGGAGCACCGAAAAGGCCACCTAGAAACCCAGTCAGGGGAATGCCATACATCTCTTCAAGAACAGATTCCAGTGAAAAATAAATGAGACAAGGGGAGAAGAGCAAAGAAATCTCAACACTAACTCATGATCTTACTAGATCCTAGGAACGTGAACACCGGCTGGATTTTTGAGGAGGGTAAGAAAATCCCTGCTTGTCGGATGGGACACTGGCCCGGTGTCCCACTGACATGGTTATGGCGTCTGAAACCTACCTCCCACCCAGATATGACCGGATGCAGGAGAGCCGGCCCACACGCTGCTGCCGATGGTCTGGGGAAGATAAGCACAGAATCGGAAGTCAGAGTTGAGAAACTTACGGCAATTTCACACAGTGGCTTTGTCTGTGGGGTCCCCTCGTATAATGATGGGCTTTCTGAAAAGGAAAGGAGCTGCTGGCCAAGGTCCTTGGGTTCCAGCCCCAAAGCGGTCACCGCATGTGGCTTATTTAGCCCCTCTGGATCTCAGTTTTCCCATCTATACAATGGGAACAGAGCCACGTCTTTCTTAGGTTTGCTGGGAGAGCAAAAGTTAGTAAGAGCCAAAAAAAACACCCTTCAAAAAATGAAAAGTGCCAAACCAAAGCCCATGGCGACTTCGTCACAACCCCAGTGTGGCCAGGGTCCGGTCCTCGCCCCGCTCCCCACATAGCCCCACTCGCCCTGCTTCCTCCTCCTTCAGGTGCCACCAGGGCCAATAACAATACCACTGATAATAGATTAATTCACGTATCACCGGTCAAAACATAGATCATCAACCCTGCTCTGTGCACCCGGAGTCTCCAGTAAACCTCCCGAGAGCACCCGTGGACAGATGGGGCTTGGGGAGAACAGAGGTCCCTGCCCCCGTGTCCCGACCGGCTTCACGCTGCCGTGTGACAACACAGGCCAACACCGTGCAGGTGCACATGGGCCGGGATCTCACGGGCCTTCCTCCTGGGACAGGCCCAAGTCCTAGTGCACTGTTCTGGGCCCGCCCCTCCCCATAGCAGCAGAGCAGTTCATCTCTGCTGTGTGGCCCTGCGGGGAACAGTGGGGTGCGGTGCAGGCCTTCCATGTGGCTTCCCGTTGACTCAAAGCAGCCTTTGACCCTGCAAAGCTCAACCAGCCGGAGCAGAGGGGTCGGAGGGCTACCGAGGGCAGGGGTGCGCCCAACAGCCACAGGTCCCAGCTCAGGTGGGCCGCCGAGGCCCTGGGAAGCTGCCAGAAGCTGCTTGCTCTTCACGAGACAATGAGTCCACTGTTGACTGGCCGGGGCCTTGATTAATATTTGCAAAAGGAGCACAGTGGAAAATTCCATCTGGGCGGAGGCGGGCCACGGGGCATGTCAACAACCTCAAAGGCCTTGTTCTCTCAGGGATGGATGAGGCTGAGAAAACAAAGGCCTGACAGAGGTGACAGGACCTGAGGCTGTCAGGGCCCTTGGGTCCAGAGGAAGTCCCTTACCTGGGTCCCAGAGGCACTAATGTGGTTTTTTTTGTCCTGCCTTCCCTGACCCCAAATTTACACGGCATCTTGAAACCCTTCAACTTTCTTCCTATCTCCTCAGAGTCTCCAACAGCCCTGCCCGGCCCAGAGAGGAGATGTGTCCGCCCCAGGTCACAGACAGGGAAACTGGGGCTCCATGGGCAGCAGCTGGTGCGCAGCACAGCCAGGCAAGCCCTGGCAGCCCAGAGCCTGACCCGGGGAGTCTGGGGTCAGGACCCCCATGCACGAGCGGCCGTCTTGTGGGCTCCGGGAGGGGCCCTGACCATCAGTCCGCCAGAGGAGGAGGAAGAGGCGAAAGAGGAAGAAGCGCAGAGCGGCTCTCCTGGGTAGCCAGGTTCGTAAGCATCACCTGGGGGGAAGGGGTGCATCCACGGGGCCTCCTAAATCCCCTGAACTGAGGCCCTTTGACAAACCCAAAACAGGCAGAATTCCTGGCTGCAGGGCCCGGGCCCGAGGACCTGCAAGGTTCCTTCCCTCCCAAGCTTGGCTCACCTCTCCAGCGGACGGCACTTCACTCTCTTCTCCGCCCCACGGTACAGGAAAGGAAACTGAGGCTCTGGGGAGAGCAGTGACTTGCCACAGGTCACAGAGAGAAAGGGGACATGGAGACCACTGGGGATTCAGTGGCCCTGCCTCGGGTTTATAAAACCCTCACGTGGGGCACCTGGGTGGCTCAGTCATTAAGCGTCTGCCTTCTGCTCAGGTCAGGATCCCAGGGTTCTGGGATCAAGCCCCGCCTCAGGCTTCTTGCTCAGCCGGAAGCCTGCTTCTCCCTTTCCCACTCCCCCTGCTTGTGTTCCCTCTCTCGCTATCTCTCTGTCAAATAAATAAATAAAAATAAAATATAATAAAGCCACAGCGTTATTGGACCTATGTAGCCAAAGAAATGGTGTCCCTTTCAGCAGGGCCCTCAAAGGCTCCATGCTTGATCCACAAGGACACTTTCTGGAATGACCTTCCAAGCCAGTGTGGACCCCCGGCCCCCGCCCAAGAAAACAGGCAGCCATAGCTCACTTGCCCACAGGGAACACCAGTTGTGGCTGCGGGGCCTTCCTCTCCACACCTCACCCCGCAGTCCTGTGTGCAGAGCCGGCGGTGGGCATCCGCACCATCCGGGAGCCCCAGAGGGTCAGGGCGGTGTCGGCACTGTGCCCCAGACCTCCTCCCCCAGGGCCCCTCCATCCAACCCCTCCACCCCATGCTCAGTGACTTCCAAACCAAACTCACCTCCCCCCCTTCAGCCACCAGCTCCTTCCCCTGTACAAGGAACCCCCACCTCTTCTTTCTTAAAACCACCCCAACTCCACTCCCATCTCTGAACCCACTTTCTCCCCTTCTTGGCAAAGCCACCCAGATGCCCAGTGATGTAAGTCAGGCCAACCCTGACCATTTGATCCAGGGGGGCTGCTTCCTCACCCCTGGATTTGCTCCCCCCATATATGTCTGACTCATAAACCCTACCTCCCGGTTTTATCTCTGTAACCCTGCTTGTCCCCGAAACCCTCGCACTCAGCCCCGCGCTCCCACAGCAAGGCTTGCTGGGGCACACAGCTGTATACAGCCGGCGCAGCTCAGAGCCTGGCCCATGACACTCAGCTGTTCACCAAGGGAATACGTACCTTCTTGCTGGTCTTGGGAGGGGCAGGCCTCCCACTGCCCTGCACAGCCACCCAGGTGGCCTTTATAAGGCTTAAAACTGTACCCCCCACCTAAAACTCTGCTGTCGCTCCTTGGCACCACGGGACAAAGTTCAGGATCTCCACCTGGCCTGTGAGGCGGTCTCCAACAGCAATTTCACGGCAGGGCGGGAACACATGCCCTTGAACGTGCACTCATCTCATTCATTCTTGGCCCGAGAGTGCCCATCTGCCAGCAACTGTGTGTCATTCACCTTTGCACCCCAGGACTGGCACCCTACTGGTGTTTGCTCAGAAGACAGATAATTATCGGGGCTGGAAATGGTCTCACGAACCACAGGGCTCAAAGCAATTCGGAGAGGTTGAGTAAGGCAGCCCCAGGCAAGGATGAGCCAACGGCCTCACCTGAGCCCCTCTCCCTGGTCAGGAATTAGACCCGTCCTCTAGAGACATCACCTGGAGCCCCACACAGACGCAGGCCAGAGCCTCAGGTGACCTTGAGGCTGGGTCCAGTCCACACAGGCCCAAACCTGAACCCCACAGGTGAGCCAGGCTTGGCACACAGTAGGACCGCAGCAAAGAGAAACAAAAAACAGCTGTTTGACAAAGTCAACCTCTTGCCAGCTGACAGCTCCCTCCAGAAGTCTCACTGCCCTCCCTAGGCCTTGGTCTCTTCATCTGTAGAATGGCGCTAACAAGGCCTGCAAGTTCAAGTGGCCTTGAGTGGGTCCCCTTAACCTTGTCCTTTGCAAGCAGAGGGGACCGAAGCAGCGGAGTTTGGAGCTCTGCGATCCACTGGCAGCCTAATTTTTGTTAACCTGTCCTCACATCACTGTGTCTCAAAGGATGATTTCAGCAGCCAGCTGGCGTCAAAACTACGTGGGCCAGAGCCCAGCGGAACCCAGGGGTCCCCTCGGAATCTGAGGGCGGGCCCGGGATTTGCATTTAAGGCGGCGCAGAGACTCCTGGGCGCAGTGAAACCCGCGCGGCTGCAAGCCCACGGCAGCCCCGGCTTCCGCCTTCCGAGACCCAAGAGTTCGTGTCAGACCTCGTTTTGTGGAAATAAACACACACCAGAGAAGCTGGGGGTGGGGGAGGGGGGATTTCGATCACCCGAACAACATACAACTTAGTTCCTGCGAAGAACTAGTTCTCCAAAGAACTCCACGAGGCTTCGGATGCCCGCGTCCCCCGCGCCAGCCCTTTGGTTTCGGGGGCTGGGCCTCTGCGTAAAGTGGGGCTCCAGCCTCGGCGGCCAGCCCGGCTCTTCCCGACTCCCCCGCTCCCCGGCCCGAGGCCGCCCGGGGCTCCCGGACTGCGGTCAGGCCAGAGAGCGGGCGGCCGGCGGGTCGGAGGGTCGGGGCATGTCCCCCGCTACTCACCCTCGGCGGCCGGAACGGGGGGCTGCGGCGGAGCGGGAGGCAGCGAACCGGCCCCGGGCCCCGCTCCCCTCTAACTGGCGGCGCCGGCGTCCAGCGCGCTCTCCGCGGCCTGCAGGGGAACCGCGGGCCGGCGGGCGGGCGGTTCGACTCGGGCCCGCCCGAGGGCGCGTGTGCAGTCGCGCACCTGGCTCAGTGCTCGCACGTGTGCGCGGGGCCCCGGAGCGCCGCGCCGGCTGGTGCTGGGCGGGTCAGGTGCCCCGCGGTGCTGGGACGCGGCCCATCCCGGCGAGCCCCGGCAGGCCAGGGCGCTCCTGTGTTCCCCACCCAGGGAGGGGTCCGCCCTCGGCCCCGAGCGTCGGGCCGGGGCGGTGCTGTGGGAGGCGGGGCCCCCGAGGGGTGGCCCGGGGCGCCGAGTTAAGAGCGCGGCCGCCTGGAGGCTAGCCCGGGCTTCGCGATGTCGCTCGTGCTGCTGAGCCTGGCTACGCTGTGCTGGGGAGCGGCGTCCCCAGAGCCGGTAAGCCTCCGCCCGTGCCCCTTTCTTGCGTTCGGTCCCTCCAGCCCGGACCCCGACGGCGTCCGATGCCCCCCCTCCCCGCGCGCCCCAACTCAAGCCGGTTCACGGAGAAGGGGCACGTCCGCACCCCCTGGGGCCGCCCGAAGGGTCCTGGCCAGGCTACCCTGGGCTTCAGGTTGCTGGAGCTAGGGGCGTCGTCAGATGGACCCGGACTCAAATGCCAGCTAGCGTTCTAGACTCAGTCATTCATGCTCCCCGAGGCTCTGTGTCCTCGTCTATAAAGGGAAGAGTCATACCCAGCTCACTCACTCGGATCTAGTGAGAAGCAGCGACAGGGCGTGCAAGACGGCCGCAAAGAGCGTGGCACGTAGTAGGTGCTCAGTCAACATTTTTATTGTTCGCAGTCTTTTTTTTTTTTTTTTAAAGATTTTATTTATTTATTTGACAGAGAGAAATCACGAGTAGATGGAGAGGCAGGCAGAGAGAGAGAGGGAGGGAAGCAGGCTCTCTGCTGAGCAGAGAGCCCGATGCGGGACTCGATCCCGGGACCTGAGATCATGACCTGAGCCGAAGGCAGCGGCTTACACCACTGAGCCACCCAGGCGCCCTATTGTTCGCAGTCTTGAGGGCTGCCCCACTTTGGGCGCAAGAACCGTATCGCCATCACCACTTGCCCTTTTTGCCATGTTGATGCCCGCTGGGGTAATATGACCCTGGAGCTGGGGAGCTTTCGGACTCTGGCTGGGTTTCCTTTCTTCCCCAGTGCCCTGAAGGATTGAGGGAATCTTCTGGGTTACCAACGAAGGAGAATCTCCCAAAGAGCGTTTGAACCTATATCTCTGCCCTCCTAGCATAGCATAGCGCATAAAAGCTGGTGGTAACTTGTTGATGGCTATGGAAAGATAAGCCGCATTCATGTTACCTGATGTCTCCCCCTACTATCCTTGTTGCTTTGCTTCTTCCAAAATTTGTCTCTCCAGCCCTTTGACTAGAACTCAGCTCCCACTATAGTGGCTTGTTTAAAAAAAAAGAAGAAGAAGAAGAAAAAAAAAAGTCTGATATTACATGGAGTTCAGCTGTAAAAAGACAAAGATGAGGGACTAACAAACCCGGATTACTCAAACCATCAAAAGCCTTGCCTTCTTTCATACAAGATTTTGGAAATGTTCAGGCTGAGAGGTATCAGATAGCAAATCGCTGGCCTTTTAGCCTATAGGGTCTTGTTATTGGAACTTGCTGCTGCCTGAAAGTTAACTATTTTAGGTCCAGCATTTTATTCCAAAACGAAAGTACTAATTATTATTATTATGAGTATTATTATTATTAATTTTATTTATTTATTTATTTATTTATTTATTGCTTAAAAAGACATGAGCCATTGCCTCCAAGGGATGTAGTACTGGCCTTCCTTGGACACTAATGATACATACTTATTTTTTAAAAGCTCTTTTATCTTTTAAAAAGATAACAGGATGAAATCACAGTCACAGCTGAGTTCGTATCAGAGGAGGACTATTTAAAAGGCCCTGGGAAGGCACCATGGCCTGCCTGCAGTTATGGCTTGCTTCTGTTTATCTTCTTCGCACAGCTTGGTCCTTAACCTGGGGAGAATCAATAAATACTCTAGATGGTCCTGAAAATCTGCAGTTGAACAACAGAGTGTGAAGGGGTCTTCATGACAGTCCAGAGTCACCCCTGCTTATAGCAGGGGAAGTGGGGTGAGGCACAGAGAGGGGCGGCGACCCATCTCTAGTTTTTAAGTGAGGTGATGAGCAGGCTTGAAGATCAAGTACGTAATAGCTAATGTCAGGTTCATCGTAGCCTACAAAGCTTAGCTCAGTCTCCCCCAAACTGAAGTGGACTCACCCCAGCTTTTCTCTAAAAGTTTGCCACTTACATATGCATTTTAAGAAAAAAGATGGTTTTAGGGTCCCCCTGGGTGGCTCAGTCAGTTAAGTGTCTGCTTTGGCTCAGGTCATGATCCCAGAGTCCTGGGATCAAGTCCTGCATTGGCTCTCTGCTCGGTGGGGAGCCTGCTTCTCCCTCTGCCTCTGCCTGCTGCTCCCCCACTTGTGCTCTGTCAAATAAATAAAATCTTTAAAAAAGAAAAGGAAAAAGATGGTGTTTTGTCTAATTTGGCAAATGAAGGCTTAGGGTTTGCTAGCATTCAACATGACACTTTCTTTCTCTCTTGCAGACGATTCAGTGTGGCTCTGAGCCCGGTAGGTGTGCTAGGGAATGGGTATTTGGGGCTTTACACTGACAGAGCCGTTGGACTTTTAGGGGGTCCAAGTCCAGGCAATGGGTCATGGGAGACCAGGTACAGAGTGAAACATTGCTTCGTTAGCTGATGTGGGCGAAGTGTCTCCCTGGCAAGGCAGAGCTCCCAGTGTTTCATATGGGCTGGCTCCCTGGCCAATAAGAGGGGCACAGGCAGCAGCAATCACCATTTAGTGGGGAAGGAAGCGGGCCACTTCTGGGAGATCAAATGCTGTGATAGGCGGTCACTTACAGTTGAGAACAGGAAGCCAGTGTTTCAGAGAAGAAGGAGTGTTTGAGATGGTGGTATTTGAAGGGTGGGTGGGGTCTTGCCCAAGAAATAGGGATGGAAAGGATGAGCTGGAGGAGAGATGGTACCGGCGAGGATTAGGAGGTAGGAAGGGCAGGTGTGGGCCAGCGGGCTGGAGTGCAGGCTGAGGTGCTCCGAAGGCAGGACCGACCTAACGAGCAGGTCAGATTCATAGGACAGGCCCGTGGAGCGGTCCTGAGTGCCCTGTGGGCTGGAGCCTGAAATCTCCGCCATAAATCAGGCAAGCACTAAGAAAGATCAGGCCTGGCCTGCCTTAGCAGCAGGAAGAGATGAATCATGACCGAAGGACAGGTCAGGGTGGGACAGTGAGATGAGATGGCACTGGACGGGGCCAGGAGAAGAGTGTCCCAAGCAGTTTTGCCTCTTCCCAGGACCGTCTCCAGAGTGGATGGTCCAACACACTCTGACCCCAGGAGACTTGGGGGACCTCCGAGTGGAGCCTGTTACAAGCGGCGTTGCAATGGACAACTATTCCATCTCGATGAACATCAGCTGGAGACTCCGGGCTGATGGTAAGTTGGTACCAAGCAATAAAGCCTGAAGCGTCCAGTAGAGCAGAGAAGTGCAGACTGTGCAGCCCAGTCATCCCACCCCTGGCAGAAACCCAACAATACAGGCAAGGCGCACCCAATGCCTCCTACTGTGGTCTCCCTTCATCTGTGGTCTTGCTTTCCGTGGCTAAATGTGGGGCCAGCCGGAGTCTGGAAGCGATGAGCCTCCTTCTGACCTACCTTCTGCGGGTCCACAGGGGCCTAACGCTCTGTCACCGGGTGTCTGCCATTCCCCTCCCTTACCTCCGTGCGCAGAAGGGCGAGCCCAGTACAATCAGACCGTTTCAGAGAGGCCACATTCACGGAACTTCTATTACCGTCTGTTTGTTAGAACGGTTCTATTGTTATTAATGCTCACTCTTGCTGCGCTGGGTTTATAAACTTTAGCAGAGGTATGTATGTGGAGGAAAACACGGAGGATATATGAGAGTTTGGGACTTCTCACAGCTTCAGGCCTCCACTGTGGGTCTTGGAACATGTGCCCTGCAGACAAGAGGGGACTACTGTTCTAGGTGATTCCTGGTAGCATTATTCTAATAACAGTCCCAGACTGGGACACATCAGAGGCCTGCCGACAGTAGAATTACAAAACCAATCCAGGGCAGCGATGAGCGTGAACGACCTGTAGCTAAACCCAGCGCGGGTGAATCTCACGGACCAGAGGAGCCAGACCCAGGAGTCCACACGCACATCTGAACGCAAACCCGAGCGGCTAGTATAAGTCATGGCCGTGGTGACTCTTGGCTCGGGAGAGGCTGGCAGGAAGCATGAAGGGCACTCCCAGGCTGTTTCTCGGCCTCGGTGCTGACTGCACGAGTGCGATCACTCACCACGGGGTCTACTTCGGATCTGTGTTCTCTCCTGTATGTCCTTTCACTTCATGGAGGAAAACTGAGATGATCGCCCTGAGTTTAGGGCAAGTGCTGGCTCAGGTTCATTACTCTTCCGTTTCCCACATGGCATCGTGAAGGTTCTGGCATTGCCCCAAGGCAGCTTGTGAGTTCCTCCCGTGAACCAACCCTGCAGACCGAGAGCCCGTTACCCTGGTTTCCACTGGCTTGATTCTGTTAAAGTCCACCGCGTCAGGCATCCAGGAAGGCCTGGCACAGACAGGGGAGGCGGCTACTGTTACCATGGGGGAGGGCTCTCAGGGGGCAGGGGGCGGCACGCTCAGCCACAGGGGCACAGGGGCATGGGCTCCTTGTCCCGGGCACCTGGAAAGGGGCTGTGCTCCATCTGAGTGGGACAGGTCCAGGGCGAGCAGGAGAGGGCCCTCAGGAGGGGCAGGAGGGCGGGGGCCCCGTGCCTCGCACAGGGCGGGCACCAGCATTTGTTAGCTGCTATTCCTGGGGAGCTGGGCCCTGAAGGAGTAGTGAGCCTTAGACAGGCAGGGAATGGGGGAGAGCAGGGGTGCTCAGAACTGGCATGGTCTTGGGGTGCTGCTCTGGGGGGGGAGCCTGTTCTCCCTGACAGACTCGCACAGTAGTGCAGAGCTGGAGTCCCCTTGGCAGGACCCTGTGAGACTGGGGCTTCACTGTGCGGAGAAAAGAGCGTGGTCTTTTTAAAAAGAGTTTATTTATTTATTTGACAGACAGAGATCACAAGTAGGCAGAGAGGCAGGCGGGGAGTGTGGGGAGCAGACTCCCTGCTGATCCCTCGATCCCAGGACCCTGAGATCATGACCTGAGCCGAAGGCAGAGACTTAACCCACTGAGCCACCCAAGAGTGTGGTCTTGAGAGCTGAGTCCACGTCTACCGCTGAGGAGCTCTGTAAGCTTAGGGCTCCCTGAAATCCCCCCACGCCTCCCGCGCCTCCCCTGTTACATGGGCACCGGGACACCTGCCTTCCGGGACGGTTGTATGAACTGAGATGGGTGGTGAGGCGTTCTAGCATCCGGCTGGCCATGAGTAGGTGCTCGATCCACAACAGCCCTCTTGCCTTTCCCTACAGCCAGCATTCGCTTCCTGAAGGCCACCAAGATCTGCGTGACAGGCAAGAGCAGTGCGTGGTCCTACAGCTGCGTGAGATGCAATTACACGGAAGCTTTCCAGACTCAGACCCCACGGACCGGCGGCCGGGTGAGCATGTGGAGGGAGGCCCTGGCTAACTGTCCTTTTGGCTGGCCCCGTCACTTGGAGGGAGGCGGTGACCGCCTGGAGCTGGCTGCCTGGCCACTTCCGGCCTGTATGCCTTGGGCAAGTCAGCGTCTCCGGGCCTCAGTTTCCCCATCAGCAAAGTGAGGGGTGCTGAACTTAAATTCGATCCTGGCTCTAAAAGCTTATGCTTCTCTGATGCTGCGACTTACCCTGGCAAACTGTGCGGGCTACGTTCCCGAAGCAGACCTCGGCTGGAGACCTCCGTGTCAGCAGTAGGTTCAGGACAGGCAATTATAAATGAGAAGGGCAGCACACGAAGGTGTGTGTTTCGGAAATTCAGGGGCTCTTTGCTTTGCCTTTCAGTGGACGTTTTTCTACACAGGCTTTCCTGTAGAGCCGAACACAGTCTACTTCATCGGGGCCCACAATATCCCCAATGCCAATATGAATGAAGACCCCCCCTCCATGTCTGTGAACTTCACCTCGCCAGGTAAGTCCCCCTCTCCACTCTGTCTGGCTGGGATGCCTGCCGCGGGGCGTCTGGTTTGGTTCAGAGAGGCTGGGGGGCCTTGGACAAAGCCTTTGGCCCCGCCGAGTCTGGTTTCCTCATCTGTGATGTACAGACGTAGTAACCACACAGTAACTGTGTCTCCCTCACAGAGTGGGGGAGAGGAGTAAGTCAGATCATTCGTAGGGGACAGCCCATTCCTGCGTCGGACCCCATGCTGAGCATCTGACACGCAGCCTCTTACTGAAGCTTCCAACAACCCCGAGGTGGGGAGAGCCCCATTGCACAGATAAAGACCCGAGAGCTTCAGAAATTTGCCCTGGGTCACACACACACAGCCCAAGTGATGCTGGCATTCCCACGCTGGTCGTTCTCAGTCAATGACTTTCACTGCTCTTAACGTTGAGGCAAAATGTTTCTTGCACAAAGTCTGTTCAGTCTGGGTTAGCAGGCTGTGGGGTCTGAGGAGCGGCTGGGTCTCAGCCTCCAGAGGATCCGGGGCTGTCGGCGAGAGGCAGGGTGGCACCGAGCTGAACACTGGGTCATCTCCACTACTCCACAGCCCACAAGCAGCCCTCGAGTGTCACACCTGCGGCGTCACACACGGGGCTGCCATGAGCGGGACAGAGGATCACGGTGTCGCGTGGGGAGGGTCCAGCACGGTGCCTGGCTACAGCAGTCCCCATGTCATCCTCACCTAGGCTGGGTCACCTCTTCTGTCTTCCAGTCCTGTCCTCTGTCCCTGGCAAAGCATCTAAGCCAAAGGGGGCAGTTCCCAATTCCTTGCTGTTCTTTGAACTCGAGGCCCAGGGTGTTCCAGATTTCTTGATGAGACCAAACCTCATTTTTAAAAAACAGAAATGTCTGATTTTGGAATAAGTTTGCAAAGATAGTACCAAGAGTGGTGTAGATGTCCAAAGCATTCCCAAGGGCTCTCACCCCGTGTCCCGCATCGGAACCTGTCACGTTACTGTGGTTACATGTGTCAAAACTAAGAAACCCACAGGGGTACACTTCCATTAACTAAACTCCAGACTTTATTGTGATGTCACCTGCTTTTCCGTGAATGCCCGCTTTCTGCTCCAGTCACATTCAGTCCTTGCATCGCCTGTCTCCTCTGGTTGTGACAGGCTTCGAGTCTTAAGTCCTCGTGACCTTGACAATCTGGAGGGGTGGCCGGGCATCCTAAGAATGTCCCCTAGTCTGGGTCGTCTGATGTTCATCTGCTGATGAGCCTGGGGATGTGGGTTTTTGGAGACCATGTAGAGGTGGAGTGTCCTTCCCACTGCCTCCTAGCAGGGGTGGGTGACATCACCACGATGTCGCTGCTATCTGCCAGCCATCTCCATTGACATCTACTGGCTTTCCATTTCTCCACTCCGGTTTTTGAAGACAAGTGACTCAATCTGCCCCACTCTGGGGTTGTGGGTGTGGCGTGTGGGTTAAGCTCCACCTCCGGGAAGGGGCAGTATTTACATATATTATCAAGGTTGAGTCTTCTCCTGGGGCTCACAGGTACTATTCTGATAAAGATTGTTTTAAAATCAGACTCTGGCTATCACTTTTGGGTGATCTGCTTAACAGTCAAATGTGAGCGTCCCGTTTAAATTTGCTCTCTGAACCTCGCATCTTGAACGTTCTGGCCATTCGTGGCAAGTGTGGCAAGCCTGTGTTGTGTGTACTTGTTGGCAAGGAAGTGGGGCAGATACCTTTTTCTAAAACAAAACTTTCATTCAAATCTCCAGGCTGCCTAAGCCGCATAATGAGATACAAAAAAAAGTGCGTCGAGGCAGGTAAGTAAATACGGCATTTGCCTTTGTTACTAGAAGAAACTGGAGCCCACACAGCTCAGTCCATCTTCCACGAAGAAACTGAGGCCGAGAGTTGCACAGAGCAGGCTGACCCCCCGCTGGCAGTGAGCCCACTGAATCAGCCTGTCCAGAGAAGGGCCGACTCCGAGTAGGTGTAGGCAGTGAGCGGCGGTCATAGGAGAACACCCACCGCCTTGGTGGAATGATCATTTCTGTCCCAACTGCACTGCTGGTGGTGCTGGCGGAAGGCCCTCCTGGTTGGAGGGGAATCCCTGAGTCCTCGCCCCTTCTGGGACAGCAACACCACTGACCTCTGGCCACAGGGGGCCTGGGAGCCTTCTGCTTGGATTAGCCAACATTCAAGGTGGGCGTGTTAGCTCAAGTCATGACCCAGAAGCGTATTCATCACCAGGGTTCCCCTCTCACATGCTAGGCTATTAGAATCTGCCACTGCCCTTTGAATTTTGGAGTAAGTCCCTTCCAGATAACCAGTCCCCAGTGTCTCATTCCCAAGGGTCTTACAAGGGCGTGTGTAAATTTCTGGGAAATAGGGTCTTGGGACGCTGAGGAGGCTGGTGGGATATGAGGGATCCATCCCTATCTTTTAGGTCCCCCAACCCCACAAGGCATCCCCGCGCACCCTGTCAGACTGAGCCCCATGTGGCCTCCTCGGCACAAGGCCGACTTGGAGCTTTGTGTCTCTGCTCTGGCCCCCCACCAGAAGACATCTGGACTGTGGGGGGGGGGCACGGTGAGTGTGAGGAGCTCTGAGGACCTGCAGTCAGTCCTAGAGCCCCCACTCCTAAAGACAGTTCTGAGCTAGGGCCCGAAATGCTCTCCCAGGTGGGGGAAACAATCCATGCTATCATCTGGTGGAAGCGAACCTGGTGCTGATTTGCAAGTCACAACAGTCAACTGACTCTTTCCCACAGAGCAGGCCCGTGAGATTTTTTTTTTTTTTTTTTTACACACATAAATATTTAATATATAAAAAATAAAGTGCTTTCTAACAGGTCCCCAGGCAGGGACATTATAAAATATTTCACAAAACTGCCAAACAAAATCAGTACAATCAAAGAACACTACCTCCAACATACATGAAAACAGTCAAACACAGTATGTACAATCTGGTGGGTGCCCCAGGACAAACATCCTGTCATATACATGGTATATACATATATACTCTTTTACCTGCTAAGCGAGGAGGCATTTCCTTATTTCTTCACATTCAGTAAAGCCAGCAGAATGGTCTGATGAACCCAGAATGTTCTAGTAGCTGCAGTTCTGACCCTGAATTCACTCGCCCTATCTTAGCCCTATCTTGTGGCCTGTGGCTCCTCCTCCCCATCCTGGAAAGGAGAAAATGCTGACCCTACCCTTGACTCAAAAATGGATGTTGAGAATAGAAGTGAGTAGTAGAACCAGATCTGTGGCTCCCACCACCCCCAGCCCAGGGAAGCTATCTTATGCAAAGCAGTGACACGGGGCCCCTAAACTTTCATGGGTAGCAGGTACTTTGAGGTTCTGGGAGCAAGGATTAGTACAAAGTACACTGTGCTGTCAAGCCCATATCTCTTGGCTGCAAGTACGCCTGAGAACTTAGATTTTTGTCAAGCCTTTGGGGGACTTCAGTGAGCGACGCTTTGCAACTCCATCCCTGTGGTTCTCTCTTGACTCAGGAAGTCTGTGGGATCCCAACATCACCGCTTGCAAGAAGAATGGGACAGCCGTAGAAGTGAATTTTACAACCAGCCCCCTTGGAAACAAATACATGGCTCTCATCCAAAATAATGTTGTCATTGGGTTTTCTAACATGCTGGAGGTACTTCTTCCCTTCATTTCCTAACACCACCCCCATCCTCAACCTCCAACCTTCCTCACCTTGGTGACGAAAAATGTAGAAACTCTAGGATGCCCTGAACAGGCTCTCAATGCCAACCGAGCGCAGACAGGACTGTCCGTCGTCCAGACGTGCTGGGCTCTTTAGATTGTTAGAGAAACAAGTCCCGGGGAACATCCCTGGAAATGGCCCCAAGAATTCAAAACCAACAAAAGTAGACATTTTCTAAGTAGGAAGTGGATGCTTGTTCACACGGTCTAGTGAACTGAGAGTCTGGGAAGAGCAGTTCCTTCACTGGCTGGTTGCTGTCCTCATTCATATGCTTCACGATGATTCTCGATTTTGTCTCATGTCACCTGCACCAGAACACACCCCCAAGTCGCACTTCGGTGGTGATCCCAGTGACCGGGGAAAGTGAAGGTGCTGTGGTCCAGGTAAGGCTTAATGAGGTGTTGTGGGGCGGGGCGTGGGGGGAGCTGGACACACAGAGCCGGGCTGCTGTACATTGCTGTTTCCAGCGGCTTCCATGAGCTCCCTCCTGCAACACTCTCCTGTCCGTCACCTGGCACTCAGGGACCTCCGCAGGGGTCCCTGCCTTGGGGGCTACAGAAGTGAGGGCCTGGCCAGAGCCAGGTCACAGTCCCTTTTGCTTTTATTCCTGGCTTTGACTTTCCGTTTTTAGTCACTGAGCCTCACAGTCATTCTGAGACAGCAGTACCATTTAATTGTCCCAACTGCAAAACGAAGCAACAAAGGATTGGAAAGCAGAGGGTTTGGGTTGCAATCAGTGTAGGAACTTTGAAGGGCAGCCGCCACCTTTGACTCTGCTGGGAACAGGAAGTTGGACCAGCAGATGCTCTCGGGTCTCTTTCAGCTCCAGGTTTATGACGTGGGGACATGGAGGGTCATAGTGGGACACAGCCATGCCCAAGATCGAAGGAGCTTTTTGTTGCTCATCCCCTGGAACATAAAGGCAGTACTCAGAGGCGCCAGAGGGAGCAGGTTCCTGTCAGCATATTATGACCGCATGACCGCGCCCCTTTTCCAGGGAACTAGACTTTCCTAGTCCCTGGGGAGGTGTCTGTTACTAGGAGCTCTGCTGCTCTGGGTTTCTTTAGAGGAAGTATTTGCATATGAATTAGGATGTGACCAACCCTTTTAGATAAGGAAACCAGCATGGTAGCAACACTGTACAAAGTTTAGGTTCACAATTCAGGAGTCGGAAGGTGTTCAGTCTTGGGTCCCTAGTTTAGATTTTAGGGCTTTGTTATGAAAGTGTGCCCAAGGGAAAAATACCTCATTACCATGCTGGGGTGGGGGCCCCGTGCAAACCAGAAGAGAAGGAGTTTTGGTGGGAACAGGCATGGGGCTGAGGTTTTGCTCTGAAGCATGATGGAAACTTCCTGAGCCTCTTGTGTTTCCCTCAGCTGACTCCGTACTTCCACACTTGTGGCAATGACTGCATCAGACGCAAAGGAACAGTTGTGCTCTGCCCGTCAGCAGGCACGTCCTTCCCCTGGGATAGTCGTAAGTGCCCAGACTTTTCTGCAGGGTTGCCAGAGAGGTTCAGGGCCCAAGGGGCCCCACCAGTGGCGCACCATTCGCTGTGTCCCAGGGCGTGCATCTGCCCCACGGGAGGGCAAGGGAATCCTGCCCGCGCACGCAGGGCTGGAGTGCGGGGCCAGAGGTCGAAGCTGCCCCAGACTGAGAATGAAGTCTTGGTGTATGAATTCAACGCAGGATCCTTTACGAAACAGGGTACACACAGGAAGGGGGGGATAAACAGGGCAAAATGGATGTGTGGAGTGCTACAGGGACGGGCCGGAAAGTCAGCAGCCTTAGAGGACCCAGTGCAGAGGAGAAGGGACCTTTCATGGCACTGTGGTTTTCTGACCAGACTCAGTGGCCCTGGCCTGCCTGTGACAGTAGCGTGGTGTGGTCACACAGCCAACATTTGGATGACAAATGAGGACTATGAGCCCCAAAGGACATGCCTCACTGATGCCTGACAGCAGTAGTTTGGCAAAATGTCTCTCTGCATTCAGAGGTGTCAGTTCTCTCGCTACAGAGAGGCAAATTATAAAAATGTTCCCAGAACTAGCTTTTTTTGACACCTGGTGGAGTCAAAAGTTAGAAAGTGGTATTCTGAGAAACTTAGCCGCACGAACTAACAACCCAGGTGCCTGACAATCCTGACTTCGGTGTGGGCACAGTGCCTGGGAGTTCCTGAGCTTACCTGCCCCACAAGCCTGTGGGGGTGGCACTACCCCCCAGGTTTGTCCTACAAAACAGCCTTTAAAAACAGCTTCCACACGTACTATGTATTAAGTAAGTAATCGTGTCCACAACATCAATTCATCAAAGAACAAAAAAACCCAATGCGAACTCCAGTTACCATGGTGAAAATGCCTGCGTGTATGTGGAGTAAAAAGCCAAAATGATTTTGGGGGAACTTTCTTAAATCTGCTGGGTCCCCTATCCCTTTTGAGAATCTGATGCATAGCCTGCACACTCTGTGGGAAAACGCACCAATCTGCAGACCCCCTAGGTATAATACCAGCTCTTGGTTTTATAGGAATCTAAACTTCTACAAAGTAGAGAATGAAAATCTTAAGCTTCCGAAAAAGGAGATCAATTTGGTTTTGTTTTGCTGAAGGTAAATAAACTTTGTTTTCTCCAGGCAGAGGCATGCTGGGTGGCTGGCTGCCTCTCCTCTCCGCTCTGCTGGTGGCCACATGGGTGCTGGCCGCTGGGATCTGTCTCCGGTGGAGGCGCGGTAAGCGGTACAATTCCATTCTTTAAAGAAATCCAAAGGAGCAAATAAGACTTGGAATTTTTTTTTTAAAAGGCAATCACATTTTGGTGTTAGGACAAGAGTCAGGTCGCCCTGATGTAATGCCAAGGAGCTCTCCAAAAAGACTGGTAACGATGCCAGGGCCACACCTCCCAAGGCAAAGCAGCAATGGGGACCTCCCAATCTGGTGACGACCACTGGTTTCATTTTTACCACTGAGGCATCTACAAGGACTGCAATGGGCAAAAGATAGCTAATAGTGAATTGCATTTTGCCTCTAATGGGTACTCCAAAGCTAGTTCCTAGTTTTTAAAAATAATTCTTCCATGGCCTAAGAACAACACTCACTTGAATTCATATACTCTAGGGAGCTTGCCAACTCTAAAATATCAAGGATTTGAATACAGGAATCAGAGTATTTATACCGATACACTGAAAACCTCTGCTTTTCCTCTCCCCCACATGGAGACAAAATATAAATGCACCCTTTGGGTCATTTGTGATGTTGTTGATAGAACAAGATCCGTATCCTAACCTAAGTAAGAAAACCATGTGGAACCTTGACCTTGGGAATACCACTATTTAGGGGATATGGTTTGGCCTGTTAATAGTTAAAATACTTTCATAAGTAGTTTCTGTTCTAGAGCACACACAGCATTCCAGTTCGGTTCCAGCTGAAATGGGGTACCAGCTAATCTTATGCAACTACAAAAAACACCTTTACCACCTGCAGATAGAAGTTGGTCCAATCACTGAGCTGACCTGACTCAAAACGTGATGTGAAGGACAGGTCAGTGGCCCTGTTTGTATAGGTCACTAAGGGTAGGACAATTACAACCACCCACCTAAAACAAAGTACCTCAAACCTAAACCTCCTCAATGAATTTACTTGAAAAGATAAGGCTGAAGAGGACCTATTTAGTATAGAAACTTGGAAAACACATCTTTTAAAGCATCTCTAAGGTTCAGACATCAGTGTGTTTCCGGTGATATGTTTAAAAGGAACACTGGGGACATTTTCCTTTGGTAGGAACAATGTCCCTGGTGCTGCTCCGCCAGCCTTCCCTAGCAAGGGATCATTTATTATTTGTGGTTCAGACCAGAGTGAAAGCCTGCTATTTGCTGTTCACAAATTTGCTGACAACAAATGCTTTCTCTCCCCACAGAAAGGACCAGGAAGGCTCCCTTCCCTACTACCACGCTCCTGCCCCCCATTAAGGTTCTTGTGGTCTACCCATGTGAAATATGTTTCCATCACACGGTTTGTCACTTCACTGAGTTTCTTCAGAACCACTGCAGAAGTGAGGTTATCCTTGAAGAGTGGCAGAAAAAGAAAATAGCGGAGATGGGTCCGGTGCAGTGGCTCACCACTCAGAAGAAAGCAGTGGATAAAGTCATCTTCCTCCTTTCCAATGACGTCAGCCCCAGGTGCGATGGCACCTGTGGCAGGAGTGATGGCAGCCCTCATGAGAATTCTCAAGACCTGTTCCCCCTGGCCTTTAACCTCTTCTGTAGTGATCTGAGAAGCCAGACTCCCCTTCACAAATACATGGTGGTCTATTTTAGAGAGGCTGATACCAAAGATGAATACAGCGCGCTCAGCATCTGCCCCAGGTACCACCTCATGAAGGACGCGCCCGCTTTCTGTACAGAACTACTCCGTGTCAAGCAGGAGGTGTCAGCAGGAAAGAGGCTGACGGCCTGTTCCCTGTAGCTCGCCCATGAGAAGTGAGGGGCCTTGAAGCCTTCCTACTCCTCCATTTACAGGTGGAAAGTATCTCAGATGATTCTGAAGTTTCCTGTGTGGGCTATGTGCAGGAAGACGTCACAGACACCTGCTGTATTTAGCAACAGGAGTAGGAAGGGTTCCTAAATGAATACGTACATCTTAGCTTAATCAAAACGTTTATGCCCGAAAAACTGTTACTAATACTACTGACTACTGTAGCATTAACTGAAGGACAGAAACTAAATTTACAAAGCTAAATCAACTTCACTCCTAAAAGTCAAGGAGAACTGTAAGGCAGAACTATAAGCATTCTGACAACACGATGATAAACACCCTCCAGCTGACCCTCCAGTCCCGAATAGCCCATGCACTGCACAGTAACTAGAACCACTTATTTCTCGGACACTCTAAACTTGGTGAATACCGAAGTAAAGCCTTTGCTCATTCACTCAGTAAGTTCATGGGTAAAAAAACCTTCTATTAGATCCAAAAGCCATTTTTAAAACAGAATAGGGAGTAACAAGCCGAAATCCTCTCTGCTGACCAGATGACGCAGGATATGTGCAGCCACTTGTATTATTGGGGCTTGCAGAGGACCTGCTCCCTCTGAACTAGATTCAGGTCTTAGCCAAATCTTGTACGGGTGACTTTTAACGTAGACACCGACCCCCATTACCTGCAGACCTGATGTCTACTTTTGCCCAAAGTTACCTATTAAAGGTTACTATCAAGAAATCAGAGTTTCTTGTTTACTATGCGACTTCTCATGTTCAAAACACAAATAATTCCTGCTCTGTTCAAAGTCAGCCCTCTTGAAGTAATCTTTTTATAAATGAGTTATAGTAATAGTTTACTTAAATAAAAAATTACCAGAACTAGATATGTATGGTATTTTATGTCTTCCAACTTTTTCCTCTAAAAGTATCTTTTTTGGGGCACCTCAGTGGCTCAGTGGGTTAAAGCCTCTGCCTTCAGCTCCGGTCATGATCCCAGGGTCCTAGGATCAAGCCCCCTATCATGCTCTTTGCTCAGCAGGGAGCCTGCTTCCCCTCCTCTTTCTCTGCCTGCCTCTCTGCCTACTTGTGATCTCAGTGAAATAAATAAAAATCTTAAAAAAAAAAAAAAAGTATCTTTTTCTACGAATGCTTGTCTCTCTCAAACAGTACAATACTGAATCTGCCCTAGAATGTGGATCAGCTTCCTTGGATACCTGTCAGTATGTATTTGTAAAGGGTTAAAACTATCCTTAAAGAACCAGGTCTTATGGATAAAATAAAAACCAAAATAAGGAAGCACAGAGTGAAAACTCACCATGTCCAACTTCAGAAGTAGACACTTAGTAATGGCTGAGGCAGTATGTTTAATGTGGTTAAGATCGTTTACTTGCATGACCAGTTTTCACATTTATAAGCGCTGGTAACAGAAAGACAAGGCTTATGTCAAAACTTGGACCAGAAACCAACTTCTTCTGAATCAACACCTACCAGTTATAAGAACAATAGGTTATACTATGTTTTTAAAAAAAAAAAAAACCAAACCCCACAAAAATACATTTTGCTTTTGGAACTAGGGAGCCATGAATAAATTGTGTACAAACAGCCCAGAAACAAAATCAATATTGTATAAATTTATTTAGTTAAGCTAAAAAAATAAAGAGCATACAATCTTCAGATTGAAGGCACATATCTTCCATAGTACCCACAAGGTAAAATCCTTTTGTTATTGGGATGGACTCTTCTTCATTCCTCGCCTACTGATCACGTACACGGGAAACTCATCGTTATGCTAATGCACCAGGACCAGCGTTTCTCCAAGCCCTGAGACTTCTAGCCATCCTGTTCTTTCTATATTCCACTCTTACCTCCATCTCTTTTCCAGCCCTACTTTTGTCAACCTCCCTGCCCCTCTGCCACTCCCATTCCACTCCCGTTATCTCCAGTATCTCCAGTTTGGGATGTGCAGATGGTGGATGCAGATGCCCAGCAGGGAGTGGCAGGCATCAGGCATCCCCCCTGTGCTCCCAGCTCTCTGAGCCCATGGGCTGTGCTCACTGACAGCTTCTGTCTCCAGGCAAAGGTGTTTCTTCCGCTGACCAGGGGCTCTGAAAGCTTCATCAGGGCCGGGACCACAGGGGCTAACAGCTGTCTGTACTTAGATTTTGCTTCAGATTGTTTGCAGATGAAGGTCAAATGAGCTTACTGAGCACAAAGAGTTCCAGAACTTTTCTCTTGGTTCTTCAGGAAAAGGAAAATTAGGGGCTTGATGACTAAGTTGGTAAGCAGCAGCCACCTTATTTATTAGATAAGATACGGACGGCAGTCACCTTATTTACCTGCACAAGTGAACAATTACATCTGAATTGTTTCTATTTGGCTTTAGGAAGGAAATGGGTTTTCCTTTTCAGTTTTTGTTCTGTTTTGGTCAGATACGGACTGTCTTCTTTCCCCAAGCCCGCCCTGAAGCATGTCGAATAACAAAGTCAGCCAGCTCAGCCTTAAGTCTTTGCCTCTGGAAATCCAGAGCTCAACTGGTCACCGTCTTTTTTATAATCTAACAAAAAAAGAAAAAAAGGACCTTTTCTCTCCCCATTTAGAATTCTAAGAGCACACATGAGTCAAAACAATGAGTGCCTGCTGTTAACACACGAGGAAAATGGCACGGCCAGACAGCGAGTCACACACCCACCCTTTGTGGCTGTGTAAGACTGTCTGATGACACTGAGGTCAACCTAAACCAAGGCGTGCCAAAACATTTCGCATCATCAGGGAGCTCCTGTGACCCTGAGAAAGGGGCAGGAGAATTTACCACTGAAAACTAAGTTCATATTTATTGGTAAATGTCCTGGCTACAAAAGAAGATTAAAATTTCACACCAATATCCTATTGTCAACGTAAGTTAAAATTCATTTATTTTCCATGAAACATAAGCATCTAAGTCAATAAATTAAAATATATATATTCTTTAAGAGTCTTTTATACCAGGAAGCCTGCTTTTGGTCTTCTGTGACTTCCTACCCATTTTTACCAGACGAAAGCAGCTCGCTCTCGTAACATGCGGACACCAAAGCGCTGCCACTCTCTCTGGTAGATCCACAGTTCCTGTGTGGTGTCCAAACAAGCCAGCACAGCCCCTCCTTTCCACGCGATCAGCCGGGGATCCATGTCCTAGGGAAGTGAAGAAGATATTTCAGCAAAAGTATATAAGACATATACTTAATCATTTCCTTGAATTTGGGGGCTAAAAAACCCCTGCTGAGTCAATTCCTCAAAAGCCGGATTTTTCAACCTGCATTAAAGACTCATCCATAGAGGACCAATGAACTACAGACAACTTTCTGTTCTAACTGATAAGAGAACTTCAGTGTTTATTACTGAAGATGCTACTATTCACTGTTATTCCACAAACAGGCGCCCATATGCAGGAACATACATAAGGAAATCATTATTCTTAAGTTAGAATGGAATAAATATATCCCAATACCCCTTCCTCAGGATTAAAATTAAATAAGAACATCCCCAGGAACTGTTCGTGGGATATAATGAAATACAGACAACAGTCTCTAAATTCCAGGGTCTGTGTTTCTTTCCGAGATAGTTCAAGCCAGAAGGATCTGTAAATATGCCAGGACCAGCAACAAATCCTTGATATGAAAGCAAAAACTGGAGTTGTTCTGGCTGACAGGAGACCAGCCAGTCTTCTTGCCCCTACCCAGTCCTTTTCCAAAGGCATGGCTTTTGGAAGTCAGTCATGCGAGTCTGAAGAGCACAGGAGGAACACCCAGGACTCCAGACCCCTAGCCCAAAGCTCCTTGCACCAAATCTGTGACCTACTGAAATTTTTTCACTTGCCCAAACCTTTAATTAAGAGCTGCCCAGAAGCAAGCTCATGGCTCCCAAGATTTTATCTGTCCACATACAACATTATAATTAGAAAGAATCAGTCCTGGTTTCATGTACATATAATTCAACTGCACCATGAACAACAGACCTTGGGCCTTGTGATCACATCCACATTCTCAATAATTCGCCTGAATGAAGGTGGCATTTTGTTGAGAATTCTGTGTTGCAGAAATTCTTGAGCTTTATGAAACATCAAACCACCTCCCACCACGAGGATGGAACTGTACATCTTCTTTTTGGTATCATCAGATGCTGAAAAGACAATGATATTCTTTCAACTCTTTTTCAACATATCCACCACCACCCTGGGCCAAGTCACCACCATCTTTTGCTTGTTTAAGAGCCTCCTCAAAGATCTCTCTCCAACCCATCCTCAGAAATGCAGACAGAAGAATCTGGCAAAACACCAACGTGAACAAGTACCATACCACACACCCTGCTACTTGCAGGATTAGGACCAAAATCTCCACAGGGACCTGCAACGTCCAATGTGGCACGTATACATGGCTTCTCTAGCTCCATCCTGGCCCCAGCCCCCCAGCCACACTGCCTCCACACAGGCCTCTTCCTCTGCCCGGAATGCCATCCTGTCTGTGACAGGCTAACCCCCATTCACCTCATAGATCTCTCAAGTGGCTCTTCCCCAAGGAAGGCTTCCCTGGCAAGCCTCCCACCTTCCACACTTCTTTCTCCTAATAAAAATCCCTTACTAAATCCTATCAGAAGCTCTGAAAGTCAGTATCCTTTAGTTCGACTTTGCAGTCCCTGCTACAGTTGTAATTTCCAATTTGTGCGGCAATTTAACTTCTTCGGTCTCCTCTAGTAGGCTATATGCCCAACAAGGCCAGGAACCAATTCCTAATACCAGACAATGCGAGCACAAAGCAGGAGCCCCACAGTTTTTCAATGCACATGCAATGCTGCACAACCACACTCTAGCTTGGCCTCCTTCACCCAACCAGCTTCCAAACCATGCTTACAACAGCAGTCGATGCTGTGAAGAATGGCTTTATCCAGGCCCAGGGCTTTCCCTTCAAAGAGCGAGATGGCAGTCTTCCTGGACATCAGTGCTGTGAGAGCCTCCTCAGACTCATTGCCAGCCATCAGACAGTCTCCCTGGGAGGATCCCAAATCCACTTCCTGGGCATGGAGTCTTTCTGGAAGATCGGAAGACTGGCCACGAAGATCCCCCTCAAATCCAATGGGTTTGGATGCAGACTTTCGGTCAGCAGTAGCTTTGGCAGACTTTAAATCAAGCAAAAGGACAATCAAGTGGATGGTAGGACTGTAACATAACAGTGTGGATGTTTCCCAGCTAGACACCACCCCTCCCTGGAGCACTATTTACACCACCGTAAAACAAAGGTGCATCACTGTGGTGCAAGGGAATGCATGTCAGTTCATAGCCAACCACCCAGACCCACTCCCCGCTCGCCTGGTACTGAAACGTGGTGTGCAAAAGAGGAGGATGTGCTGACAATTCCAAAGTAGTCAATAACAGTCAGGGAAAGTTTCACGACCTTACTATCACCCGTTGGATTTTAAAATTGATACGTCAGCGTACATGGGCATTTCCCCCTTGAACAGAATTTTTAAGTGGAGTATTTCAGTAGGATTCTTGCGCCTGTAGCTACTGTGGAACCCTCATTTTCAGACCTTATCTAACCACCTCATGCTCAGGGACAAGGACTAGAAAAGGTTTAGAGCTCTCCTCTCTCCATCATGAGCTGCTGTTTCATTGGCAGGGAAGAGCTTTTTGTGCCCCTGTATCAGACATCCTATTATTGGGACCATTAGCTCTGGACAAAAGTATTCAGCTTTGTGCCTAGACCACATACTGTTTAAGTTATAATTTTTAAAATAGGTGAGATTTTACTGAGAACATGCCCTACTGAATAAAAACGAAATAATGTATACACCAAAAAGTATCTTCATTAAACTAACTTTTAAATGTATGAACTGGTATTCTGAAAATTGAATTAACGTCTGCTGAAGGAAGAAATCTGTCATCTGGATTTTAAATTTGGACTTCATTTCATATACAGTTCTAAAAACAGTATCAGCTTTAGCATGCAGTCATATTGCAGTGACTGCCAATGATCCATTAATGACAGGCAAACTGCTGCAGCGGCAAGACTGTCCCCTCTCACGCTGGAGTCACTGCAGACCTGTTCCTGCTTGCTCTGTGTGGCTAGCAGGTAATGCTCATCATGAGGATCCTCAGGGTCTCCCTGGGATCTGTGCTGCAAAGTTGTCATTTTCTGTCCTACAATTCCAAAAGTTGCAGGGTAAAACAAAGCCATTGGAGCCTGTGCAAGGAAGGAAAAAAAATGATCAACCAAGGACACTGTCTTCTGAAAAAACTGATCCATTAAATTCTGTTCTTCCCAAAACAAAACTGGCAGATCAGATCCTAGAAGGCGGACTAAATAAGCATTTGTTTTTGGGAGTAGCATTATTTCCTCATTGCACAAGAGGCCAGAAAAGTTACAGAAATCATCCAACTGAGTGAGTGATATGACACCAGAGAGAAATGTCAAAGCAAATGTAATGCAAGTGCTGGGATGCCTGGGTGGCTCAGATGTCTGCCTTCTGCTCAGGTCATAACTCAGGGGTCCCAGGAGCGAGCCCCACATGTGGCTCCCTGAGTAGGAAGTCTGCTTCTCCCTCTCCCTGCTCCTTCTCTCTCAATAAATAAAATTTTTTAAAAAATGTAATGCAAGTGCACAATAAGCTACTTTATAATTTCTTAGAACACTACTCCTCTCTCTAAATAATAACTAATCATATAGTGGCTAATTAAAAAGACGATCCTCGGAACTATTCTAATCTGTATTCTACTGTTGGCTTAAAAGCTGGTTTAGTGAACAGTCTAAGCCAGTCGGCCCTCTGACTCTGACCTCATGAGGTTTCAGACAAGTACACTTTCTCTCAGTCTCACTGAACCTGGATGGCTTTCTTTCTGTCCATGAAAATATACAGCCATATATTACCTGGAGTTTTTCATCTCCTAATCGAAACTGGTAAAGTAGGGCAGGGGAATCTGGATGGCGAATCTGAAACTCATGATCCTGAAGTCCAGAGATGTCCTGATTCCAGGAAAAGATGCTGTCAGTGAAAAGTGCATATAAACTCCTCAAGTGACAGTTAAGCCTCTCCACCATCTGAATTACCTACATCAAGGCTGCCCTGCAATTTTCTGCCCCCCCCCCCCCCCCGCAATAAAACAAGAGTCCAAAAGGATCCTGCTTCCCTTTCAACGTTTCTGAAATTTCTACCATCTTCAACAAGGACCCAAATCAGTAAGTCAATTCCCTCAGTAACTGGGAAATGATACCCAGTCTTAGGTTTCTCAAAATTTTGTTATTTAGAATTAGATTGCTTGAAAAGTATCAGGGAAAAGAAAAGACCTGAAATAGCATAAGAAGGTAGGAGTACACATATGGCAATGGTAACATGTTGATGACTGTTCACAACACTAAGAAATTGCTTCAACTGATGCCATTCTTTTAAATGTCCATACCTATACATTCATTACACCTGACATCTTCTAAAGAGAGACAAACTTGCTAAAATACTTTTTCTTTGAAAAGCCAACTGTATTTTCCAGAACCTGAGACAACCTAACAGCGCTGACCTTACCAAAACACTCTCACTCCTTAAGAACTTCAAGTCCCTCTCAACTTAAGTTAAAAGGTTATCATAATACTATTACATTTTTAATTGCCTTTGAAATATCTTAAAATTTTCCCAGAAAAAAAATAACCAGCACTTTTGATTTTGCTCTCACCTGATCTAAATGACAGAAAGTTTCTTTAAGGTGCTGCAGAAGAAGACAATCCATTTTGTTTGTTAGCTGGCATTCTCGATAAGGGAATCCGGCTCGCTGCATCAGCCAGTAGAAACACCTCGACACGTCAGACCCCCCATAGGCCAGACAGAGTCTAGAGTTAGAAGAAAAGGCAGGTGGGTAATCTGTTGGTCAAGAAGGTACGAAGGGCATTTCAAAAACTCAACCCAGCACAGTGAAACATGACAAGTCTCAAAAGATGTTTACAGTAGGAATAAAAATGAAAGGACAGGGGGCGCCTGAGTGGCTCACTGGGTTGAGCCTCTGCCTTTGGCTTGGGTCATGATCTCAGGGTCCTGGGATGGAGCCCCACATCAGGTTCTCTGCTCAGCAGGGAGCCTGCTTCCCCCTCTCCCTCTACCTGCCTCTCTACCTACTTATGATCTGTCAAACAAATAAAATCTTTAAAAAAAAAAAAAAAAAGAAAGAAAGAAAGGACAGGATGGATGGATGGGAAGTAGAAATGGAACTCTAGCAAGCGACCAGTGGTGGGCATTTAGCAGCAGTCATGCTATTTGCAAAAAAGTTTCCAAGAAACAGAATACTCACAACTAAATGCAACTCATTTCTAAGACACTCTATTTACTGTATGAGAGTTGTCTGCCTGTCCATACTCACCAGTATATCAAGTTGACAGGAGAAAACTTTAAAGAGTATACTACCCACTAACTGAATGCGTCTATGTTTTGGGAAACACCCTGTCATATTATTTTAGAGGTGGGAGACCCAGGCGCAGTGTTTTCTCCATATTCTGAGAACCAACAGCCTTAAGTAACACATAAGCAATGGATGAGCCAAATGAATGTATGCTGGATTTTATTTTATTTTATTTTTTTTTAAAGATTTTATTTATTTATTTGACAGAGAGAAATCACAAGTAGTCGGAGAGGCAGGCAGAGAGAGAGAGAGAGGAGGAAGCAGGCTCCCTGCTGAGCAGAGAGCCCGATGCGGGACTCGATCCCAGGACCCTGAGATCATGACCTGAGCCGAAGGCAGCGGCTTAACCCACTGAGCCACCCAGGCGCCCCTGTATGCTGGATTTTAAAATGCATCATAATCTGGGGTGCGAGGCAACAGATCAACCTTTCTTATGGACTGCTTAGCTCCTCTTTTAAATGTTTCTATACCCTGCATCTCGAACTATCAACGTGAGGGATAGGAAGAACTCAGAATCCTGAAGAAGCCTTCCTGGGAGCACAAAATTACTGCAGAGATCTTGTGCACTGCCTGGGTGTGCTCACCTGTGCTGGGCTTGTCGCAGGAAGGAGAAGCAGCAAACCTGCTCCTGAGAGTTATTTTATTACCTCTTGTATCAGTGATGACATCACAAAGGGACTTGACCAGAAAGCTACTAATCACTCACCGAATAACTACAACAAAAGCAAATACTCACAATGCTAGAAAGAGAATTCAGAATTGAAAACCTCTTTTCCCCGACATGACCTGCCTAAATGAAGCTTTGCTATGAGCAAACTGGTATGTCTACAGCAGACCACAGCAAGACAAAGAGCTGCTTCCGTGGGAAAGCACACAATGCAAGCCAGGATTTTCAGGAGCTGCTGATATGAACTCACAGTGGAGAGGAAGGATAAAATCAGTGGTTTATAGCCTTTCTAGAATTTGCACTTCCACAATATGGGTATACTATGCAAACTTTGAATATATAATTCCTTATAAAAATTTTTTTAGCTTCTGATGCTTTATAGCAGAATAGGCTGCGAGGGGAGAAGGAGCAGAGAACGCAACTTTCTAAGGTTCTTACCGAGTATTCCGATGCGAGACCCCATCCTCCACACAGCACACACTTGTCTTCTGGTCTCCAACATCTACGATACATGTGCTGCTTAAGCCACTTCCGAAGGTGGCACAGACAGACTCCTGATGGACCACAATCCCTGAAACACAAAGGCAGAGGAACAATCAGCTAGGGAGCAGTAAAGAGCTGAGGACGAATCATCAGTTAAATTCTGGGAACTCCTGGGCAATTATCTAAGCAAGGCTGAGACACTCAGAATAAGCATTTCAATACAGCACTGACTTAAATTAATGTCAGTAAAAAGAAAAACAAATCTCATTTCAAGCAGCTTTCTCTGGAATATCCAGACTTACCTGAAAAACCCATCTTCATTAGGATCATATTCACTAATTCTTTCACGTGCTGTTTATTATAGATATCAGGAATTAGCAAGATACATCTATAATACTTAAAAAGAAGAAGAACAACAAAAAAAGTTAATATTAAAATCTGGCCAAAATAAATGTCATTATACTTGTCTTCAGAGAGAATTCTCTCTAAAGGATGGCAGCAATGGTTAGAGGCCCAGAACAAAAGCTCAAACCTCTCTGCTATCTTATAGGTTTAACAAAAAAATAGAAAAATTTGAAATTGTGTGGGTTTTTCCCCCCTTTAAATTATTAAAAACTTGTGAAATGGTATCATAATCCCAGATTTCAAGATATACTACAAAGCTAGAATAATCAAAACAGTATGGTAAAGGCACAAAAATACACAGATCAATGGAACACAACAGAGCCCCAAAACAGATCCACACTTAAGCGATAAATTGATCTCCAACAAAGGCAGCAAGAATATGCAATGGCATATTATTGAAGACAGTGTCTTCAATAAATGATGCTGGGAAAACTGGACAGCTACATGAAAAAGAATGAAATTGGACCACTTTCTCACACCATGACAAAAATAAACTCAAAATGGGTTAAACACGTAAATGTGAGACCTGAATCCATAAACTCCTAGAAGAAAACATAGGCAAGTTCTTTGACAACAGCCCCAATTTTTCTAGAGATGTCTCCCGAGGCAAGGAAACGAAAGCAAAAATAAACTAGTAGGACTACACCAAAATAAAAAGTTTGCACAGAGAAGGAAACCATCAACAAAATAAAAAGGCAACCTACTTAGCTGGAGAAGGTATCTACAAATGATATTTGATAAGAGATTAATATATTGTCAAAATATATAAAGAATTTACGTAACTCAACCAGAAAAACAAATAATCCAATTATACAGGCAGAGGATCTGAATAGACATTTTCCCAAAGAACATAGGCAGATGGCCAACAGACACGGAGAGATGCTCAACATCACTCATTAACAGGGAAATGCAAGTCAAAACCACAATGAGCTATCACCTCGCACCTGTCAGAATGATTACTACCAAACAGACAAGAAATAGTAAGTGTTGGGAAGGATGTGGAGAAAAAGTGGGAAGGTAAATTGGTATAGCTACTATGGAAAACAGAATGGAGAGTCCTAAACAATTAAAAATAGAAATAATACATGACCCAATAATTCCACTACTGGCTATTACCCAAAGAAAATTAAAACAGTAATTTAAAAGAATACATATACAGCCATGTTCACTGCAGCAGTGTTTACAACAGCCCAGATATGGAAGAAATCTCAGTGTACGTCAATAGATTAATGGGTATAGAAGATGCGGTATGGGATGCCTGGGTGGCTCAATGGGTTAAAGCCTCTGCCTTCAGCTCAGATCATGATCTCAGGGTCCTGGGATTGAGCCCCGCATCGGGCTCTCTGCTGAACAGGGAGCCTGCTTCCCCCCTCTCGCTGCCTGTCTCTGTCGAATAAATAAATAAAATCTTTAAAAAAAAAAGAAAAAAGATGTGGTACGTATATACAATGGAATATTACTCAACCATAAAAAGTAGTAAGATCTTGCCATTTGCAACAACTTGGGTGGACCTCATGCTAAGTGAAATTGGTCAGAGAAAAACAATTACCACACGAATTCACTTATATGCGGAATCTAAAAAAAAAAAAAAAACAAAAAAAAAACAAAAACCAAAAAAGCAGAAACAGACCCATAAATACAGAGAATAAACTGGGGGCTGTCAAAGTGGAGAGAGGGAGGGAGATGGGCAAAATGGGTGAAAGGGAGTGGGAGGTAACAGCCAGTTATGGAATGAATAAGCCATGGGGATGAAAGATACCTCAGCACAAGGAGTACAGTCAATAGTACTGTAATAGCACTGTGTGGTGACAGACGGTACCTACACTTGGGGCGACAACATTATGTACAAGGTTGTCCAATCACTGTGTTGGACACCTAAAACTGATAAAACCTTGTGTCTCATCTATATTTCAACCAAAAAAGAAAAAAACAAAACAAAACCCAAAAAACCTTATGAAATTAAAAATAAGACAACAAATGTGAACTGAAAAAGGTCTAAAGAGAAGATACAAACATGAGCAAGGCTTCTGGTTGCAGAGCAGTAGATAGGCCACAACAACAAAAAAAAAACCAAAATGAGAAAAAGAGAAATCAGCAGAGATGAAGTCAGTGAAGAAGGAAAGCTATCCTCAACACCTTAGGATGAGAATGCTTCAAGGACACTAGATTACAATCAACTCACTAATGTGTACTTTTACTGATCAAGACTCTTAAAGTCAGTTCAGGTAACTGAATTTAGCTCACCTTTAAATCTTTCAGCGGGATTTCCAAGTATTTTTGGATTGCATGAGACCATATTACTTCAATATCTGCCAGAACAGCAGTAAGGGAGCCCCCAGGTCCTGGGTGAATATTTAACTGACCTCTTCTGATAGGCCAGTGAATATTGTAACAGTCCAATGGATTAACATACAAGGCCTAGAAAAGATGGGGAGATGAATACATTGTTAAAACTTCTCTTGGGCGCTTTCTGGATCCACATTAAAAAAATCTAGGGCCAGAGTTATGATTAACATTTGCTGACTATTCCAAATGTTGAGAGTGGAGTATCTAACATCACAGGAGCCAGTGTGAGTATCTGGGCCTGCAAGAAAGATTATGAACTCTAGGAAACAACTAGAACTGGACGGCACTGCAAATGTGCCTACCTCTTCTCCCACCAAAAACTCCGGATGATGAGATGTGTTTGTCCACTTATTTCCAGAACAGTGATCTAAAATTGCAGGTCGCATCTGCTTGTTGTAGGAGCGTGCCTGAAACAACAAATCATCTGAATTTATGTAAGAAAAAGGGGGAGGGGAAGAGAAATGTAGTATGAATCCTCTTTTCTCCGCTCTCATAGACCAGATACAGTAGCAAAACGAAATCACAAATCCTAAATATTTGGCAAAATAATAACTATTCACAAAAAGATTCTTTTGGCCTTTCCCAAAATTGTGATTTTTTTTTTCCCCTGTGGTTTTAATACCTAGGCTGTGATTCATAGCCAGTCCAAAATTAATACTGCACTCTGTTTAAAGCTGAATATACATTTATGTATCATACCAACTCATGTCCATTTCTTTTTTTTTTTTTTTTTAAGATTTTATTTATTTATTTGACAGATAGAGATCACAAGTAGGCAGAGAGGCAGGCAGAGAGAGAGGAGGAAGCAGGCTCCCTGTTGATCAGAGAGCCCGATGCAGGGCTCGATCCCAGGACCCTGGGATCATGACCTGAGCCGAAGGCAGAGGCTTTAACCCATTGAGCCACCCAGGCACCCCCTCATGTCCATTTCTAATAGTATTTTTTATCATATTAAAATGGCACATGTAGTAAGAATATTGCTTCCCACCAAGATCCTGGAATTACACACTTAAGACTCTCAAGTACACTCTAAATTTTTATCAACTTGCCAAAGAAACACCATCTTTTAAATTATTCATCTTGCCCAAGCATTTGTGACACTGATTTGGTTATTATACAGGTGGTTATGAATGGTTTTCTTCCTTTTTTAAAGAAATCTCATCTTTAGTTTGCATAATGAAATCATGGATAGCACTTATAGACAGAACAGCAGTGACAGAATGAATCTGAAGAAAGAGTGAAGACTGCACCTGTTCAGGGGACACGGGAATCCGTCTTGTACCATTTGACATCTTTTTAGACCATATTGCTTGATCCACCATTTTAAGGCCATTTTGTCTTTGCTCATTACTTTCTGGTTTCTGGGGAGAAAAGTGAAAGATGAGTGGCACAAAGGATTTAGTGAAAAAAGAACGCAATGTGGCAAACTACTGACTTAATCCATCAAGAGGAAATGCCCGCTCATAAACAAATAGCTGCATTTCCTTAATTTCTGCCATATGTATCAATCTTTAGGATTCAAAGTAATCTTTTTATTATTTATAAATAAAAAATCAGAAAGGAACCCTTACCATAAACCAACTATTTGCAAAAATCTATAACCTTAAGTGAAGTGTGAGTGAAAAAACTGTTCATGGCACTAAGCACTGGGTAGCTACTTAGTATTTACAGAGTATTTTAGAGACTTTTCCAAACATTTCCATAATTCTCATATAATTTTGTAACAATGTTTTATTCACTCAGGTTATTTTGTTTATTCAGCAGGTATTCAAGTCCCTGTAAAGAATACATCTATAAATATCTCCATGGAAAAGTTACTGCTTTCTATCAACTTTTACTCCTGAGATTTATGTCCTATTGTAGAAGTGTAAGATCCAAAGATAGAAATGGATTTAGACTCTTACACCCTCAAGTTACACTTAAGCTTAGAAATGGACTTAGGTAGTCTTGCTAAAAAAAGTGGAACCTTAAAGCTTACTAACAGAAGTACAGAAACTTCAAGTTCCTAAAACTATCTTTCATTTAAAACTTAAATGTGGATTACAATGCAATATGCATATTTTCACATCTACCATGAAAAATGTTTCTGATAATTACTATCTGCAACGTAGGATAAAGTAAATGCTAACTGCAAGGATATATACAGTCTTGCCTTTATATTCTAATTTGATCTAAAACTGGAGAAGGTAATTATAACAATTCAGTTTGCTTATGGATTGAAAATACAAACTCAATATAAACTCTAAGTATCTGAAAGAGAAAAATATGTCTGTTAAGAGACCTTAATGCATCAGTAAGTGAGTGACAATTCTGTACCTTAATTCATACTGATGGGTTAAAATAATTTGATTTGCTTTTGTCATAATTATTTCTCTACAATCTAAAACCACTAGCTCACATGAAAAATGCTACTTGTAACCCTGAATGTTATTATTGTGAAACACATTAAAGCTATGAAGATGTTAATTCAAGTATACACAGCATACTTGAAAGTCTAAGCTCTCCCAGGAAAATCACCTTGGGCTTTCTCTCCAGATCCTCCATTTCTTTTCTTTTTTTTTTCTTTCTTTTTTAAGATTTTATTTATTTGAAAGAGAGAGAGAGAATGAGAGAATGAGAGAGAGAGAGAGAGCATGAGAAGGGGGAGAGTCAGAGGGAGAAGCAGACTTTCTGCTGAACAGGGAGCCTGATGTAGGACTCCTGATCCTGGGACTCCAGGATCATGACTTGAGCCAAAGGCAGTTGCTTAACCAACTGAGCCACCCAAGTGCTCCAGATCCTCCATTTCTGACTTACATTTAGTCCTTCCCTTAGGAGCCAGCTGTCCTTATATAATGGCTGCCCTTGTTGTTTGTGCCTTCGTGCGATGACATGAGGAATGCTGGCAGGAAGTGTGTCTGTGGCTCGACCAATCCTTAAGGTTGTTGAACCTGGATGTATGACAACAATGAAGTTGCTCTGGATTTGCTGCGAATATAAAACACGGGAGTGTGACCTTAGTAAATAACATACAGGTAACAGGCTAGACTAAGAAGTGAGTCTCCTGTAAAGACTATCAGACTCAGGTATTAAAATAATTCAGTAGCTCTCTGAGAGGCAACCAATTATTGCTCTCTGCAGAATGCAAACTCTTTTCCAGTATCTGTGCTCCCAGGATCTGACTCACAGTACACAGGTCAACATCTGTTCAAATGAACAAAACGATAAATATCCAATATAAGTTAACTTACAATTACTGAGCATTTCTGTGCCAGTACTGGGGGTACAATGGTGACCAAGACAAAATCCCAACCACCAGAGACCTTTTAGTCTACTAGGGGAAACAGACAAGGAGTGAGCGTAGCGAATACTATGACTAGCAAAATACTAGTTATATCTGAATCACCTAAAGATGCTTGTAGATTAAAAAAAAAAAAAAAATGCTAGACTCTAAGCATACACTACAAATTTTGATTCAGAATTTTCAGAGAGGGAGCCTAGATATCTGCAACTTTCAAAAGTTCCTGAGGTGATCATCATGATCCCTCAGGTTTAACAACCACTGATCAAACAGGTTAGGGAAGAAATTCACATAAGCACAGAATTATTATTTTGTAATGCTGGAAAGTAGGCTTTATACTTCAACTACTTCTGAGTGAAAGCATAAACCACATTTTGGTCGTTGTTTTGTTTTTGTTTTTGTTTTTTTATTTGACAGAAATCATAAGCAGGGAGAGAGGCAGGCAGAGAGAGACGGGGAGGGAGGCCCCCCACCGAGCAGAGAGCCCAACTCGGGGCTCGATCCCAGGACTCCCAGACCACGACCCGAGCCAAAGGCAGAAGCTCCAACCCACTAAGCCACCCAGGTGCCCCAGTCGTTGCTTTTAAAACACTTTACCCCTTATTAGTTCTGTGCTATTCACCTAATCTGGCAAAAGTTTGAGGTTAAAATGCCAGAGTTCACTATTCTGTCCTCAAGGGTCTGAAAACTTTGCTGCATTTCACAATCCACTCTTGGGAAGTGGTGAAGAAATGACAAAGTCGCATATGTCAGGACGTGGAGTGATTCCTGTGGGATTTACTTTTAGATGGTAATTGTTTCAGATATGTAATTTGCAAAGGGGGCAGAACATAATCTGAATCAGTTGGGGGACTCAGAGTTTCAGTGGAGAGCAGGGAAAGAATCCCCGACAATCCCTGTGACAATAGGATCCC
Source organism: Mustela nigripes (assembly GCF_022355385.1). Classification (NCBI taxonomy): domain Eukaryota; kingdom Metazoa; phylum Chordata; class Mammalia; order Carnivora; family Mustelidae; genus Mustela; species Mustela nigripes. The sequence goes on from NC_081558.1 coordinate 22,682,456, forward strand.
TCTTGGAGAACCACCACTCCTGCACGACTTCTTAGCCTGCACTACTCTTCTTCCATGTCTCCATTTACAACATTTCCTAGCTTGCCCATAAGATAAAGTCCAGAACATGTTGAAATCAAGATCTGGTCTACTTCTCTAGCCTTACTTGAGAACCACCTCCTTTCTGGTCTCTTTAACCTTCTTTTTTTTTTTTTTTTAAAGATTTTATTTATTTGACAGACAGAGATCACAAGTAGGCAGAGGCAGGCAGAGAGAGAGGAAGAAGCAGGCTCCCCACCAAGCAGAGAGCCCGATGCGGGGTTCCATCCCAGGACCCTGGGATCATGACCTGAGCTGAAGGCAGAGGCTTTAACCCACTGAGCCATCCAGGTGCCCCTCTTTAACCTTCTTCGTCTTTTTTTTTTTTTTTTTAAGATTTTATTTATAAATTTGACAGACAGAGATCACAAGTAGGCAGAGGCAGGCAGAGAGAGAGGAAGAAGCAGGCTCCCCACCAAGCAGAGAGCCCGATGCGGGGTTCCATCCCAGGACCCTGAGATCATGACCCGAGCCGAAGGCAGCGGCTTAACCCACTGAGCCACCCAGGCGCCCCCCTCTTTAACCTTCTTTTTTTTAAAGATTTTATTTATTTATTTGACAGAGATCACAAGTAGGCAGAGAGGCAGGCAGAGAGAGAGAGAGAGAAAGAGGGAAGCAGGCT